>NC_059437.1:2131448-2431448 GCF_021028975.2 Sphaerodactylus townsendi | reverse complement strand
AAGGTTGGAAGAAGAAGAAGAGTTTGGATTTATATCCCCCCTTTCTCTCCTGTAGGAGACTCAAAGGGGCTTACAATCTCCTTGCCCTTCCCCCCTCACAACAAACACCCTGTGAGGTAGGTGGGGCTGAGAGAGCTCCGAGAAGCTGTGACTAGCCCAAGGTCACCCAGCTGGCATGTTTGGGAGTGTACAGGCTAATCTGAATTCCCCAGATAAGCCTCCACAGCTCAGGCGGCAGAGCGGAGAATCGAACCCGGTTCCTCCAGATTAGATAGACGAGCTCTTAACCTCCTATGCCACTGCTGCTCCTGGAGCAGAGATGTTACATAAAGAAATGGGGGCAAGAGTCGGGCAAAAGGATAGGCTTGTGAGCAGAAGGTGGCTGACCTGGAAACTGAATGAGCAGAGAAATTCAGATTTCTAGAGAGGAAGAGTAGGTCACATATTGATTTGACATTTGATGTAGAATTTTCTGTAACAAATTCCCATTAGTATATTTTTCTGCAGAAAATTTTCCATTTTTAAAAACGGTTTCATAAAATGAATTAGTACCATAACGACATGGTTGGCCCACTAGTCACTTAACTGCTGGTCTGATCATGGTCAGATGTTTCTCAAAGTCAAGAATACCCCTCGGTAGGAGGCACCTTTCCGCTTGTATTTTCAGCAGAGACAAGGGTGTGAGGGTTGTTTGTCCCTAATACTTCTTCAGTTAGGGCAAATCTAGCAGATTGTTCTACCAGCTGCGTGCTATAATGGCACCTCCATTCAGAAACAGTCAGTCATAAGTAGTAAAGGTTGCTGTCCGTGTATTGTTGTAGTTCATTACAGTTTAACAAAGCTAATGCTTGACACTCCTTGCCAGAAAGTCAGGGGAACATGAACAGCAAAATGTTATCTATCTTTTGCCCCTCAGTTCCTCATGTATTCTAAATCAGCTGCCTTGTGGTTAAACCCTTTTCCTATGTTGTGCATTGCCAGGACTGCTTCTGTTGCTGGGGCCGCAGTTGCATTGAATGGGAAACTGAAATGAGAAGATCATCAGTTTCATCCTGTTACGTTTTCTCCCTCCTAACTCTGCTGCTGTGCCCCTCCTGGGCTGCCAAAGGGAAGCACTTAATAAAGAGTAGTTTATCCTCCCTTTTGCAGTTAGTGTCATGCTCTAAGGCAGTGATGGCAAACCTTTTCGAGATCAAGTGCCCAAACTGCAACCCAAAACCCACTTATTTATCACAAAGTGCCAACATGGCAATTAAATCTGAATACTGAGGTTTTAATATAGAAAAAACGGTTGGCTCCAAGGCACACGTCACTCGGGAGTAAGCTTGGTGGTAGTCGGTGGCTTTGCTTTGAAGCAACTGTGCAATGCTTCGAACGGGTGAATCATGACCTTAGGAGGGTTTACTCAGAAGCAAACCCCACTGCCAGCAACTGAGCTTACTCCCAGGTAAAGGATCGCGCTTTCGTTCTTCCCATGAATATCAGTAGGGTTTAACAGCGCTTAACAGAGTTACCTACACTGCTTCCCCAAAACTAGGTCTTAGGTTTAATGCTAATCATCTCCCTGAAATAATTACACTATTATCACATGATGAACTCTGTGCACGCGTGCCCACAGAGAGGGCTCTGAGTGCCACCTCTGGCACCTGTGCCATAGGTTCGCCACCACTGCTCTAAGGATTTTGTCATTATGGCTTGCTTTGCGATCTCTTCAATTCCCCACCCCAGATTACAATGCTAAATTTTCACTTGATAGACATCAAACATATGTGTCTACACATTTGACCATAACATGGATATCAGGTCAGTTAGACTGGGGGGGTTTCGAGGTTGCAACTTGAATAAACCCTTGTGATAATTGATGGTGGAAAGTGCCATCAAGTTACGGCAGATTTACAGTGTAAGGTTTTTAAGGCAAGAGAGAAATGGTAGTGGTGTGGTATTGCCTACTTCCACATAGGAACCGTGGATTTCTTGGTGTCTCCAATCTAAGTACTGATCAGGGCCGTAAGTTCAAGATTTGACCAGATTGGCCTAGCCAGGCTGTTCAGTTCTGATAGCTAGATCTCTGGAAATTGCTTTTTCTCCAGGCAGCCTGAATACTGTTCTTAGTAGCTTAGGCTAGTAGGATGGCTTTGCTCAAGGCTGCCTTTAGAGTAGGGGTCAGTATGTAACCTTGACTTCCTGTGATTGATTTACTTCACAAAATGTGAATCTGTCTTCTTTCACTGCCATGGCCGGCTCTCTACCTGGTGCAACATTCTGACTTTCAGCTGTGAATGCTGTAGGCCCACTGTCAAAGATATCTATTGAAGGAATGCATGTTCAACTTAGGTAGCAATCTAGGCTTCCATTTAAGCCATTATATTTATTTCAGTCAACAATTTTCTTTTTTGTATAATTTGATGTCCCTCTTTGCATACTGATGTTTCATTATTTGATTGTTTTCTACTTAAACAACTGTGTTCAAAATTAATAAAAAATAAATAAAACCATAATAGCTCATTAAAAAACAGGATATGGTAGAAACATATGCAGCGCAATGTAAAACAACTGTCAAAATGAACTCTATCACTTAACTTATTTCCTTGGTGTGACTAGGAATTGAATTCCATGTTCCAGTCGTTGTCTTGGTACCAGGACACTGAGACCTTTTAAGATCAAAACCAACACCTCAGGTATGACCTAGAACAATCTGGGCTGCATATACACACAATACTTTTGCCAGATATTTTTGTGGTAATGAAAGTACTGTGCCTTCTCTAGCAGTAATACACAAAGCACTGGTTTAAATCTTTCTTATTTATGGAGGATGTAGCAACATACATATTGCTGTGCTGAATATGACCAAAGTTTGACAAGTACAGAATACAGATTTTAAACCAGCGGTTCTCAACCTGTGGGTTGCAACCCCTTTGGGGGTCGAACGACCCTTTCACAGGGGTTGCCTAAGACCATCGGAAAACATATTTCCGATGGTCTTCGGAACCGAGACACAAATAATTTTATGGTTGGTGGTCACCACAACATGAGGAACTGTATTAAAGGGTCACGGCATTAGGAAGGTTGAGAACCACTGTTTTAAACGCGGTTGGGAGTTGTGTTTGCAGCTGGTTCTAAAATTTTGTTTTATTTATGTATTAAAACATACCCCGTTTTTCCTCATGGTTTGAGGTGGCTTTTAATAATAGATCAGCAGTTCTCAACCTGTGGGTGGCGACCCCTTTGGGGATCGAACGACCCTTTCATAGGGGTCACCTGAGACTCTCTGCATCAGTGTTCTCCATCTGTAAAATGGATAAATGTTACAGTTGGGGGTCATCACAACATGAGGAACTGTATTAAAGGGTTGCGGCATTAGGAAGGTTGAGAACCACTGCAATAGATAAAATATTTTTAGTTACAACAAAATAAAAGAATAATTCCCGCAGAGATACCTACCAATTCGAACCCCCTCACAGCCCTGGGAAACAAGAAGGCCTTGCAGCACCCCTTAAAAATCTCCCAGGAGCGGGTCCCTTTCAGTTCTTTAGGGATCCCATTCCACAAAGCTGGAGCCTCAATGAAAAAAAGCCCAGGTTCTGGTTCATGCCGGACAGACCACTCTCAAGTAGTGGGATAGTCACGAAGTGACTGCCTGAAGACGTTATGTGATAGTATATATAGAAGGGCTGGATTCGAGGGCAGAAGTTCAGCCTTTGCCAGGATAGATAAACATGGATAACTTTTGATTTTTGGAGTTTAGCTATAATGGAATTCTTAAATAACCTAGTTTAAAGTGAAATCTTAATAATGAATGTGTATACTCTTTTTAATTGTGTGAGTCATGAAACGATAGGTTTCTTTGTAGAGAGAAAACTGCTGTACAGCCAACGGTTGTCATACAGCACAATTATTCATGCACCTGTATCATGGGTTGATACTGGGGGCCAGGGACAGGCAAGTCATCTTGGGTTGGTGTGTCATATACTGATTCACTGAGTGTTCTTTTATACTTTTTTATGCCTGGTAACTACTTGGTCTCTGCAGTTGGCTCAGAAAATATCTACAGAAGAAAACAAACACTTACACCACAGAGAACACTGATCTGCCCTGAAATTTCTACCCAATGCTGCTCCTAGTTGAAATGTACTTTTGGGGGGTTGGGGTTGACTTGGGGTAATTATGACAGAGCGGGAAGGGTTAGACTTAAGAAGAAAGGAACACTAGATGGGGGGGTCACATTGTATTCAAATGAGGGCTTCTTTGCAGAAACTTTAAATGGTTTCAGGTTGTAAAAGAAACCTCATTTGGGGTTATAACAATGCGATTGTATTTAGACGTGCATTGTATGTACTTTTCTGAAACGGTAAACTAATTTAGATATTTAATATATTTATAGTGTACCTTCTGAGGTTGTGCAAATGCTTTATTTTTTTTAAAGCAATATTTTTTTTGTTCATATAATGAACTAGTATGCACTTTCATTTAAGTATTGATGGAAAATCTTAATTTAAATTACTATGCTTAAGTTGAGATATTGTTTTTGGTAATTTAAACCATGACATGAATTGCCAAGAAGGAAAGACCAGTTTGAATAAGTGACTTCAGTCAGTCCAACCTTATCTGTGCATCACCGTCAAGCTGTGGCTGAAGCGGGAAGCCAGGAAAACATCTTGTCTATGTTTAGAAATGCCATCAATGCAGACCCCGTATTGTATGGATGAAAAGAGGCTCAATACAAGGTCAGAGTGCCTGAATATCTGCCGATGATCTGTGTGCCTTGATCTTCTTGGTTTTTATGTGGACACAAAGGGCAGTGAAATGGGCACCAGTTACTTCATTAATAGCTTTCACCCAATAGCTTGGATCAAAATAATAGATCATGTACAATGCCAGAAAAAAATAAAGCATAATCTGCAACTCGCTCTACGCAGGCTTGCCTTTGGCCATGATCCGGAAATTAAAACTCATTCCGAATGCAGCAGCTGGCAGTTCGAGCAGGGATCAAATTACACCGATCCTATAACATCTGCACTGGCTGCCGATTGAGTTCCGGGTTATGTTTAAAGTGTTGGTTTTGACCTTCAAAGCTGTTCGCGGTCTCGGACCTGCAAACCTGAGGGACCGCCTCTCCCCATATTGCCCCAGTAGGCCCCTCCGGACCTACTCGTGATCCCTGGCCCAAAAATGATCAGGCTGGCCTCGACGAGGGGCAGGGCCTTTTCAGCCCTGGCCCCTACCTGGTGGAACAGACTCCCTAGGGAGATCAGGGCCCTGCGGGACTTACAGAGTTTCCGCAGGGCCTGCAAGACAGACCTGTTCCACCAGACATTTGACCAGCCTGGTTAAAAAACAACAACAACATCTACCATGTCATCTGGCCTCCTGGGGCCACAAGGGGGGGGAGGGGAGTAGTCAGACGCCATCCACATTTTAAAATGGGTTCTGTTTTTATATAATTGATATTTAAATTATGTTTTAATGTTTGTTTTAACCTGTTGTGAACCACCCTGAGCCCTCAGGGGGAGGGCGGTATATAAAACTAATAATAAATAAATAAATAAATAATCAGAATCAGTGACTTGGGCCAAATAACACTTTTTGATACAAATTAATTAGACAAGTGTAACATAGGTTTCCTAAAAGGACTCTTCCAGATGCTGACCAGACCCAAACTCTTTCAGCGTGCATCCTGTGTTTTCAAGACAATACTCTGGATCAGTTTGAAGGGAAAGGGGCAAGCCGTAGCAGGGGATGGCACCAGCCTAGTGAGATTACATCTCTGATTTATTGCTTGAGAATAACTCAACATCCATCCTCCATAGAATGTCCATTTAGGATGGGACCTCTGTGGTCTCCTGATGGCCTGTGTCTGCAACCTCTTGTGCTCTTGTTGGACACCTGACAAGATTGCTTAGAAGTATGGGTCAAGATGGCCTGATTAAAGTCCAGTGATCCATTTCTGGTTCCAGATTACCACTGGAAAGAACTTGAGGAAAACAATTTCCTTACCATAGAAAACGGTGTAGCAGGCAATTCGAGTAGCTGGAACTAAGTGGGAATATGAAGGTTTGGGAAGGAAGACTTGAGAAATTTTGTTTTTCCACAACAATTTATTTCATAGAGGGCTGTCAGGGGAAAATGAAATATTTTCTCCCTTAAAATTCAAATGAATATGAAGATTACATTTTAAAAAATCTAAAGGATTAGTGGTATATACTGTTGGCATACACAATATTTTGAAGGATGTATTATTTAAGCGTGTTTGATTTTTCTGAGGTGGCTTGTACCCTATTGCTCTGGTTAGCAATGTCCAATGCCTACATCCAGTTTACTGAGTCACTTCCATTGGATGAAAGCTGGAACTTTTCTGGGCAGAGTGGTAGGATACAGGTCCATTTGTGTGAAATTTGCTGTTGGATTTGCTAATCGTGTTGAAACTGTATAAGATTATTTCTATCCCGATAGCATATTTTAAGAACATAAGAATAACCTAAGAATAACTATGCTGTATCAGACCCAGGGCCCACCTAGTCCAGCATTCTGTTTGTACAGTGGCCAACCAGCTGCCTCTAGGATGCCCACAGGCAGGTAGACTGCACCAGCATGCTCTTGTGCTTCCTAGCAACTGATTATCCATCATGATTAGTAGCCATTGCTAGCCCAGTCCTCCATAAATTTGTCCACTCCCCTTTCAGAGCTTTGGGGTGGGAGCTATGACTACATCCTGTTTCAGCAAGTTCCACAATTTAACTGTATGCTGTGTGACAGACTACTTCCTTTGTCTACTCTGAATCTCCCACCATTCAGCTTCAGTGGATGCCCTCGTGTTCTAATATGGGAGAGGGAGGAATGTTTCTCCCTGTCCATTCTCTCTATGCCAGGCGTAATTTTATAAACCTCTGTCATGTCTCCTCTTGCTTACCTTTTCTAGGGCAAACTGTCAAAAGCATTTTAACTGATCCTCTTAGGGCAGCTGCTGATACCCCAGATTATTAGTTGCTTTTTATTTGCAGTTTTCTTTTGTTTGCAACAAAGTTTGTGAGCACTGCTTTTACATTTTATTTTTTTCTTAATTCTCAGATAGCAAAAGCCTAAGTCCAAAGGTAGCATCCGGTGCAACAGTTGGCAGTTCTTTCTGTCTCTCACATATTGGATGTATTGCAGTATACATGCATGTGCATATTCCACTTGGATATATGCTTGTAGAAAAGTATTTATTTATATATTTATACCCTGCTTAGCAACCCTGAGGGACCCAAAGCAACTTGACAGACAGCCCTGTTAAGCTGAGGGAGTGGGGCTTGTTCAAGGTCAACCAATGGTCTTCCATGGCAGAGTGATCATCTGAACCTGGATCTCCCAGATCCTAGTCTAGCATTTTATCTACTGCAACATGCTGGTCAATAAAGTATTGTACTTTAAAATTCCGTAAACATGCCAGATTGTAGGCAGGTTTGCTTACACACATGCTCACAAACAGCCAAGTACCTGGTACAGTGAGTCCTTCCCCCAGCCTCTGGTACCTGTTCAATTTCTGGAAATTTTACATCTCTAGTACTTGGTGCAGTTGAACAAGGGAAGTCTCTTGCCCAGGATACCAGGTCTACGATTGGAACCATCACATGATTAGCATTTCATGACAAGCGATGCATTCAAACTCTGCATCTGTTTTTAATAGTGAAAGCAAGCTGAATGTGTTGGTGCAGAAGCTTCATGAGTTCTTGGCTCATTCGTCTGAAGAATCTGAGGATGCCAATTCCCCTCCAAGAGTATCGGTGAGCAAAAATACAGGTAAAGACTTTCTATCTATAAAGTTTTGTGGCTTTTGTGATTAGTCCCTAGTTCTGTTGTGCATCATAACGCATTCGTTTAGACAAGGAGGCATGACCTATTGCCGTGGTGGCGAACCTTTGGCACTCCAGATATTATGGACTACAATTCCCATCAGCCCCTGCCAGCATGGCCAATTGGCCATGCTGGCCGAGAACTGATAAGGAAACCAGCAGTCCCACAACATCTAGAGTGCCAAAGGTTCGCCACCACTGACCTATTCCCCCCCCCCCCCCACCCCCCCCCACCCCCCCCCCCCCCCCCCCCCCCCCCCCCCCCCCCCCCCACCCACCCCCCCCCCCACCACGCCCCCCCCCCACCCCCCCCCCCCCCCCCCCCCCCCCCCCCCCGCCCCCCCCACCCCGCCCCCCCCACCCCCCCCACCCCCCCCCGCCCTCTCCCCCCCCCCCCCCCACCCCCCCCCCCCCCCACCCCCCCCCCCCCCCACCCCCCCCCCCCCCCACCCCCCCCCCCCCCCACCCCCCCCCCCCCCCACCCCCCCCCCCCCCCACCCCCCCCCCCCCCCACCCCCCCCCCCCCCCACCCCCCCCCCCCCCCACCCCCCCCCCCCCCCACCCCCCCCCCCCCCCACCCCCCCCCCCCCCCACCCCCCCCCCCCCCCACCCCCCCCCCCCCCCACCCCCCCCCCCCCCCACCCCCCCCCCCCCCCACCCCCCCCCCCCCCCACCCCCCCCCCCCCCCACCCCCCCCCCCCCCCACCCCCCCCCCCCCCCACCCCCCCCCCCCCCCACCCCCCCCCCCCCCCACCCCCCCCCCCCCCCACCCCCCCCCCCCCCCACCCCCCCCCCCCCCCACCCCCCCCCCCCCCCACCCCCCCCCCCCCCCACCCCCCCCCCCCCCCACCCCCCCCCCCCCCCACCCCCCCCCCCCCCCACCCCCCCCCCCCCCCACCCCCCCCCCCCCCCACCCCCCCCCCCCCCCACCCCCCCCCCCCCCCACCCCCCCCCCCCCCCACCCCCCCCCCCCCCCACCCCCCCCCCCCCCCACCCCCCCCCCCCCCCACCCCCCCCCCCCCCCACCCCCCCCCCCCCCCACCCCCCCCCCCCCCCACCCCCCCCCCCCCCCACCCCCCCCCCCCCCCACCCCCCCCCCCCCCCACCCCCCCCCCCCCCCACCCCCCCCCCCCCCCACCCCCCCCCCCCCCCACCCCCCCCCCCCCCCACCCCCCCCCCCCCCCACCCCCCCCCCCCCCCACCCCCCCCCCCCCCCACCCCCCCCCCCCCCCACCCCCCCCCCCCCCCACCCCCCCCCCCCCCCACCCCCCCCCCCCCCCACCCCCCCCCCCCCCCACCCCCCCCCCCCCCCACCCCCCCCCCCCCCCACCCCCCCCCCCCCCCACCCCCCCCCCCCCCCACCCCCCCCCCCCCCCACCCCCCCCCCCCCCCACCCCCCCCCCCCCCCACCCCCCCCCCCCCCCACCCCCCCCCCCCCCCACCCCCCCCCCCCCCCACCCCCCCCCCCCCCCACCCCCCCCCCCCCCCACCCCCCCCCCCCCCCACCCCCCCCCCCCCCCACCCCCCCCCCCCCCCACCCCCCCCCCCCCCCACCCCCCCCCCCCCCCACCCCCCCCCCCCCCCACCCCCCCCCCCCCCCACCCCCCCCCCCCCCCACCCCCCCCCCCCCCCACCCCCCCCCCCCCCCACCCCCCCCCCCCCCCACCCCCCCCCCCCCCCACCCCCCCCCCCCCCCACCCCCCCCCCCCCCCACCCCCCCCCCCCCCCACCCCCCCCCCCCCCCACCCCCCCCCCCCCCCACCCCCCCCCCCCCCCACCCCCCCCCCCCCCCACCCCCCCCCCCCCCCACCCCCCCCCCCCCCCACCCCCCCCCCCCCCCACCCCCCCCCCCCCCCACCCCCCCCCCCCCCCACCCCCCCCCCCCCCCACCCCCCCCCCCCCCCACCCCCCCCCCCCCCCACCCCCCCCCCCCCCCACCCCCCCCCCCCCCCACCCCCCCCCCCCCCCACCCCCCCCCCCCCCCACCCCCCCCCCCCCCCACCCCCCCCCCCCCCCACCCCCCCCCCCCCCCACCCCCCCCCCCCCCCACCCCCCCCCCCCCCCACCCCCCCCCCCCCCCACCCCCCCCCCCCCCCACCCCCCCCCCCCCCCACCCCCCCCCCCCCCCACCCCCCCCCCCCCCCACCCCCCCCCCCCCCCACCCCCCCCCCCCCCCACCCCCCCCCCCCCCCACCCCCCCCCCCCCCCACCCCCCCCCCCCCCCACCCCCCCCCCCCCCCACCCCCCCCCCCCCCCACCCCCCCCCCCCCCCACCCCCCCCCCCCCCCACCCCCCCCCCCCCCCACCCCCCCCCCCCCCCACCCCCCCCCCCCCCCACCCCCCCCCCCCCCCACCCCCCCCCCCCCCCACCCCCCCCCCCCCCCACCCCCCCCCCCCCCCACCCCCCCCCCCCCCCACCCCCCCCCCCCCCCACCCCCCCCCCCCCCCACCCCCCCCCCCCCCCACCCCCCCCCCCCCCCACCCCCCCCCCCCCCCACCCCCCCCCCCCCCCACCCCCCCCCCCCCCCACCCCCCCCCCCCCCCACCCCCCCCCCCCCCCACCCCCCCCCCCCCCCACCCCCCCCCCCCCCCACCCCCCCCCCCCCCCACCCCCCCCCCCCCCCACCCCCCCCCCCCCCCACCCCCCCCCCCCCCCACCCCCCCCCCCCCCCACCCCCCCCCCCCCCCACCCCCCCCCCCCCCCACCCCCCCCCCCCCCCACCCCCCCCCCCCCCCACCCCCCCCCCCCCCCACCCCCCCCCCCCCCCACCCCCCCCCCCCCCCACCCCCCCCCCCCCCCACCCCCCCCCCCCCCCACCCCCCCCCCCCCCCACCCCCCCCCCCCCCCACCCCCCCCCCCCCCCACCCCCCCCCCCCCCCACCCCCCCCCCCCCCCACCCCCCCCCCCCCCCACCCCCCCCCCCCCCCACCCCCCCCCCCCCCCACCCCCCCCCCCCCCCACCCCCCCCCCCCCCCACCCCCCCCCCCCCCCACCCCCCCCCCCCCCCACCCCCCCCCCCCCCCACCCCCCCCCCCCCCCACCCCCCCCCCCCCCCACCCCCCCCCCCCCCCACCCCCCCCCCCCCCCACCCCCCCCCCCCCCCACCCCCCCCCCCCCCCACCCCCCCCCCCCCCCACCCCCCCCCCCCCCCACCCCCCCCCCCCCCCACCCCCCCCCCCCCCCACCCCCCCCCCCCCCCACCCCCCCCCCCCCCCACCCCCCCCCCCCCCCACCCCCCCCCCCCCCCACCCCCCCCCCCCCCCACCCCCCCCCCCCCCCACCCCCCCCCCCCCCCACCCCCCCCCCCCCCCACCCCCCCCCCCCCCCACCCCCCCCCCCCCCCACCCCCCCCCCCCCCCACCCCCCCCCCCCCCCACCCCCCCCCCCCCCCACCCCCCCCCCCCCCCACCCCCCCCCCCCCCCACCCCCCCCCCCCCCCACCCCCCCCCCCCCCCACCCCCCCCCCCCCCCACCCCCCCCCCCCCCCACCCCCCCCCCCCCCCACCCCCCCCCCCCCCCACCCCCCCCCCCCCCCACCCCCCCCCCCCCCCACCCCCCCCCCCCCCCACCCCCCCCCCCCCCCACCCCCCCCCCCCCCCACCCCCCCCCCCCCCCACCCCCCCCCCCCCCCACCCCCCCCCCCCCCCACCCCCCCCCCCCCCCACCCCCCCCCCCCCCCACCCCCCCCCCCCCCCACCCCCCCCCCCCCCCACCCCCCCCCCCCCCCACCCCCCCCCCCCCCCACCCCCCCCCCCCCCCACCCCCCCCCCCCCCCACCCCCCCCCCCCCCCACCCCCCCCCCCCCCCACCCCCCCCCCCCCCCACCCCCCCCCCCCCCCACCCCCCCCCCCCCCCACCCCCCCCCCCCCCCACCCCCCCCCCCCCCCACCCCCCCCCCCCCCCACCCCCCCCCCCCCCCACCCCCCCCCCCCCCCACCCCCCCCCCCCCCCACCCCCCCCCCCCCCCACCCCCCCCCCCCCCCACCCCCCCCCCCCCCCACCCCCCCCCCCCCCCACCCCCCCCCCCCCCCACCCCCCCCCCCCCCCACCCCCCCCCCCCCCCACCCCCCCCCCCCCCCACCCCCCCCCCCCCCCACCCCCCCCCCCCCCCACCCCCCCCCCCCCCCACCCCCCCCCCCCCCCACCCCCCCCCCCCCCCACCCCCCCCCCCCCCCACCCCCCCCCCCCCCCACCCCCCCCCCCCCCCACCCCCCCCCCCCCCCACCCCCCCCCCCCCCCACCCCCCCCCCCCCCCACCCCCCCCCCCCCCCACCCCCCCCCCCCCCCACCCCCCCCCCCCCCCACCCCCCCCCCCCCCCACCCCCCCCCCCCCCCACCCCCCCCCCCCCCCACCCCCCCCCCCCCCCACCCCCCCCCCCCCCCACCCCCCCCCCCCCCCACCCCCCCCCCCCCCCACCCCCCCCCCCCCCCACCCCCCCCCCCCCCCACCCCCCCCCCCCCCCACCCCCCCCCCCCCCCACCCCCCCCCCCCCCCACCCCCCCCCCCCCCCACCCCCCCCCCCCCCCACCCCCCCCCCCCCCCACCCCCCCCCCCCCCCACCCCCCCCCCCCCCCACCCCCCCCCCCCCCCACCCCCCCCCCCCCCCACCCCCCCCCCCCCCCACCCCCCCCCCCCCCCACCCCCCCCCCCCCCCACCCCCCCCCCCCCCCACCCCCCCCCCCCCCCACCCCCCCCCCCCCCCACCCCCCCCCCCCCCCACCCCCCCCCCCCCCCACCCCCCCCCCCCCCCACCCCCCCCCCCCCCCACCCCCCCCCCCCCCCACCCCCCCCCCCCCCCACCCCCCCCCCCCCCCACCCCCCCCCCCCCCCACCCCCCCCCCCCCCCACCCCCCCCCCCCCCCACCCCCCCCCCCCCCCACCCCCCCCCCCCCCCACCCCCCCCCCCCCCCACCCCCCCCCCCCCCCACCCCCCCCCCCCCCCACCCCCCCCCCCCCCCACCCCCCCCCCCCCCCACCCCCCCCCCCCCCCACCCCCCCCCCCCCCCACCCCCCCCCCCCCCCACCCCCCCCCCCCCCCACCCCCCCCCCCCCCCACCCCCCCCCCCCCCCACCCCCCCCCCCCCCCACCCCCCCCCCCCCCCACCCCCCCCCCCCCCCACCCCCCCCCCCCCCCACCCCCCCCCCCCCCCACCCCCCCCCCCCCCCACCCCCCCCCCCCCCCACCCCCCCCCCCCCCCACCCCCCCCCCCCCCCACCCCCCCCCCCCCCCACCCCCCCCCCCCCCCACCCCCCCCCCCCCCCACCCCCCCCCCCCCCCACCCCCCCCCCCCCCCACCCCCCCCCCCCCCCACCCCCCCCCCCCCCCACCCCCCCCCCCCCCCACCCCCCCCCCCCCCCACCCCCCCCCCCCCCCACCCCCCCCCCCCCCCACCCCCCCCCCCCCCCACCCCCCCCCCCCCCCACCCCCCCCCCCCCCCACCCCCCCCCCCCCCCACCCCCCCCCCCCCCCACCCCCCCCCCCCCCCACCCCCCCCCCCCCCCACCCCCCCCCCCCCCCACCCCCCCCCCCCCCCACCCCCCCCCCCCCCCACCCCCCCCCCCCCCCACCCCCCCCCCCCCCCACCCCCCCCCCCCCCCACCCCCCCCCCCCCCCACCCCCCCCCCCCCCCACCCCCCCCCCCCCCCACCCCCCCCCCCCCCCACCCCCCCCCCCCCCCACCCCCCCCCCCCCCCACCCCCCCCCCCCCCCACCCCCCCCCCCCCCCACCCCCCCCCCCCCCCACCCCCCCCCCCCCCCACCCCCCCCCCCCCCCACCCCCCCCCCCCCCCACCCCCCCCCCCCCCCACCCCCCCCCCCCCCCACCCCCCCCCCCCCCCACCCCCCCCCCCCCCCACCCCCCCCCCCCCCCACCCCCCCCCCCCCCCACCCCCCCCCCCCCCCACCCCCCCCCCCCCCCACCCCCCCCCCCCCCCACCCCCCCCCCCCCCCACCCCCCCCCCCCCCCACCCCCCCCCCCCCCCACCCCCCCCCCCCCCCACCCCCCCCCCCCCCCACCCCCCCCCCCCCCCACCCCCCCCCCCCCCCACCCCCCCCCCCCCCCACCCCCCCCCCCCCCCACCCCCCCCCCCCCCCACCCCCCCCCCCCCCCACCCCCCCCCCCCCCCACCCCCCCCCCCCCCCACCCCCCCCCCCCCCCACCCCCCCCCCCCCCCACCCCCCCCCCCCCCCACCCCCCCCCCCCCCCACCCCCCCCCCCCCCCACCCCCCCCCCCCCCCACCCCCCCCCCCCCCCACCCCCCCCCCCCCCCACCCCCCCCCCCCCCCACCCCCCCCCCCCCCCACCCCCCCCCCCCCCCACCCCCCCCCCCCCCCACCCCCCCCCCCCCCCACCCCCCCCCCCCCCCACCCCCCCCCCCCCCCACCCCCCCCCCCCCCCACCCCCCCCCCCCCCCACCCCCCCCCCCCCCCACCCCCCCCCCCCCCCACCCCCCCCCCCCCCCACCCCCCCCCCCCCCCACCCCCCCCCCCCCCCACCCCCCCCCCCCCCCACCCCCCCCCCCCCCCACCCCCCCCCCCCCCCACCCCCCCCCCCCCCCACCCCCCCCCCCCCCCACCCCCCCCCCCCCCCACCCCCCCCCCCCCCCACCCCCCCCCCCCCCCACCCCCCCCCCCCCCCACCCCCCCCCCCCCCCACCCCCCCCCCCCCCCACCCCCCCCCCCCCCCACCCCCCCCCCCCCCCACCCCCCCCCCCCCCCACCCCCCCCCCCCCCCACCCCCCCCCCCCCCCACCCCCCCCCCCCCCCACCCCCCCCCCCCCCCACCCCCCCCCCCCCCCACCCCCCCCCCCCCCCACCCCCCCCCCCCCCCACCCCCCCCCCCCCCCACCCCCCCCCCCCCCCACCCCCCCCCCCCCCCACCCCCCCCCCCCCCCACCCCCCCCCCCCCCCACCCCCCCCCCCCCCCACCCCCCCCCCCCCCCACCCCCCCCCCCCCCCACCCCCCCCCCCCCCCACCCCCCCCCCCCCCCACCCCCCCCCCCCCCCACCCCCCCCCCCCCCCACCCCCCCCCCCCCCCACCCCCCCCCCCCCCCACCCCCCCCCCCCCCCACCCCCCCCCCCCCCCACCCCCCCCCCCCCCCACCCCCCCCCCCCCCCACCCCCCCCCCCCCCCACCCCCCCCCCCCCCCACCCCCCCCCCCCCCCACCCCCCCCCCCCCCCACCCCCCCCCCCCCCCACCCCCCCCCCCCCCCACCCCCCCCCCCCCCCACCCCCCCCCCCCCCCACCCCCCCCCCCCCCCACCCCCCCCCCCCCCCACCCCCCCCCCCCCCCACCCCCCCCCCCCCCCACCCCCCCCCCCCCCCACCCCCCCCCCCCCCCACCCCCCCCCCCCCCCACCCCCCCCCCCCCCCACCCCCCCCCCCCCCCACCCCCCCCCCCCCCCACCCCCCCCCCCCCCCACCCCCCCCCCCCCCCACCCCCCCCCCCCCCCACCCCCCCCCCCCCCCACCCCCCCCCCCCCCCACCCCCCCCCCCCCCCACCCCCCCCCCCCCCCACCCCCCCCCCCCCCCACCCCCCCCCCCCCCCACCCCCCCCCCCCCCCACCCCCCCCCCCCCCCACCCCCCCCCCCCCCCACCCCCCCCCCCCCCCACCCCCCCCCCCCCCCACCCCCCCCCCCCCCCACCCCCCCCCCCCCCCACCCCCCCCCCCCCCCACCCCCCCCCCCCCCCACCCCCCCCCCCCCCCACCCCCCCCCCCCCCCACCCCCCCCCCCCCCCACCCCCCCCCCCCCCCACCCCCCCCCCCCCCCACCCCCCCCCCCCCCCACCCCCCCCCCCCCCCACCCCCCCCCCCCCCCACCCCCCCCCCCCCCCACCCCCCCCCCCCCCCACCCCCCCCCCCCCCCACCCCCCCCCCCCCCCACCCCCCCCCCCCCCCACCCCCCCCCCCCCCCACCCCCCCCCCCCCCCACCCCCCCCCCCCCCCACCCCCCCCCCCCCCCACCCCCCCCCCCCCCCACCCCCCCCCCCCCCCACCCCCCCCCCCCCCCACCCCCCCCCCCCCCCACCCCCCCCCCCCCCCACCCCCCCCCCCCCCCACCCCCCCCCCCCCCCACCCCCCCCCCCCCCCACCCCCCCCCCCCCCCACCCCCCCCCCCCCCCACCCCCCCCCCCCCCCACCCCCCCCCCCCCCCACCCCCCCCCCCCCCCACCCCCCCCCCCCCCCACCCCCCCCCCCCCCCACCCCCCCCCCCCCCCACCCCCCCCCCCCCCCACCCCCCCCCCCCCCCACCCCCCCCCCCCCCCACCCCCCCCCCCCCCCACCCCCCCCCCCCCCCACCCCCCCCCCCCCCCACCCCCCCCCCCCCCCACCCCCCCCCCCCCCCACCCCCCCCCCCCCCCACCCCCCCCCCCCCCCACCCCCCCCCCCCCCCACCCCCCCCCCCCCCCACCCCCCCCCCCCCCCACCCCCCCCCCCCCCCACCCCCCCCCCCCCCCACCCCCCCCCCCCCCCACCCCCCCCCCCCCCCACCCCCCCCCCCCCCCACCCCCCCCCCCCCCCACCCCCCCCCCCCCCCACCCCCCCCCCCCCCCACCCCCCCCCCCCCCCACCCCCCCCCCCCCCCACCCCCCCCCCCCCCCACCCCCCCCCCCCCCCACCCCCCCCCCCCCCCACCCCCCCCCCCCCCCACCCCCCCCCCCCCCCACCCCCCCCCCCCCCCACCCCCCCCCCCCCCCACCCCCCCCCCCCCCCACCCCCCCCCCCCCCCACCCCCCCCCCCCCCCACCCCCCCCCCCCCCCACCCCCCCCCCCCCCCACCCCCCCCCCCCCCCACCCCCCCCCCCCCCCACCCCCCCCCCCCCCCACCCCCCCCCCCCCCCACCCCCCCCCCCCCCCACCCCCCCCCCCCCCCACCCCCCCCCCCCCCCACCCCCCCCCCCCCCCACCCCCCCCCCCCCCCACCCCCCCCCCCCCCCACCCCCCCCCCCCCCCACCCCCCCCCCCCCCCACCCCCCCCCCCCCCCACCCCCCCCCCCCCCCACCCCCCCCCCCCCCCACCCCCCCCCCCCCCCACCCCCCCCCCCCCCCACCCCCCCCCCCCCCCACCCCCCCCCCCCCCCACCCCCCCCCCCCCCCACCCCCCCCCCCCCCCACCCCCCCCCCCCCCCACCCCCCCCCCCCCCCACCCCCCCCCCCCCCCACCCCCCCCCCCCCCCACCCCCCCCCCCCCCCACCCCCCCCCCCCCCCACCCCCCCCCCCCCCCACCCCCCCCCCCCCCCACCCCCCCCCCCCCCCACCCCCCCCCCCCCCCACCCCCCCCCCCCCCCACCCCCCCCCCCCCCCACCCCCCCCCCCCCCCACCCCCCCCCCCCCCCACCCCCCCCCCCCCCCACCCCCCCCCCCCCCCACCCCCCCCCCCCCCCACCCCCCCCCCCCCCCACCCCCCCCCCCCCCCACCCCCCCCCCCCCCCACCCCCCCCCCCCCCCACCCCCCCCCCCCCCCACCCCCCCCCCCCCCCACCCCCCCCCCCCCCCACCCCCCCCCCCCCCCACCCCCCCCCCCCCCCACCCCCCCCCCCCCCCACCCCCCCCCCCCCCCACCCCCCCCCCCCCCCACCCCCCCCCCCCCCCACCCCCCCCCCCCCCCACCCCCCCCCCCCCCCACCCCCCCCCCCCCCCACCCCCCCCCCCCCCCACCCCCCCCCCCCCCCACCCCCCCCCCCCCCCACCCCCCCCCCCCCCCACCCCCCCCCCCCCCCACCCCCCCCCCCCCCCACCCCCCCCCCCCCCCACCCCCCCCCCCCCCCACCCCCCCCCCCCCCCACCCCCCCCCCCCCCCACCCCCCCCCCCCCCCACCCCCCCCCCCCCCCACCCCCCCCCCCCCCCACCCCCCCCCCCCCCCACCCCCCCCCCCCCCCACCCCCCCCCCCCCCCACCCCCCCCCCCCCCCACCCCCCCCCCCCCCCACCCCCCCCCCCCCCCACCCCCCCCCCCCCCCACCCCCCCCCCCCCCCACCCCCCCCCCCCCCCACCCCCCCCCCCCCCCACCCCCCCCCCCCCCCACCCCCCCCCCCCCCCACCCCCCCCCCCCCCCACCCCCCCCCCCCCCCACCCCCCCCCCCCCCCACCCCCCCCCCCCCCCACCCCCCCCCCCCCCCACCCCCCCCCCCCCCCACCCCCCCCCCCCCCCACCCCCCCCCCCCCCCACCCCCCCCCCCCCCCACCCCCCCCCCCCCCCACCCCCCCCCCCCCCCACCCCCCCCCCCCCCCACCCCCCCCCCCCCCCACCCCCCCCCCCCCCCACCCCCCCCCCCCCCCACCCCCCCCCCCCCCCACCCCCCCCCCCCCCCACCCCCCCCCCCCCCCACCCCCCCCCCCCCCCACCCCCCCCCCCCCCCACCCCCCCCCCCCCCCACCCCCCCCCCCCCCCACCCCCCCCCCCCCCCACCCCCCCCCCCCCCCACCCCCCCCCCCCCCCACCCCCCCCCCCCCCCACCCCCCCCCCCCCCCACCCCCCCCCCCCCCCACCCCCCCCCCCCCCCACCCCCCCCCCCCCCCACCCCCCCCCCCCCCCACCCCCCCCCCCCCCCACCCCCCCCCCCCCCCACCCCCCCCCCCCCCCACCCCCCCCCCCCCCCACCCCCCCCCCCCCCCACCCCCCCCCCCCCCCACCCCCCCCCCCCCCCACCCCCCCCCCCCCCCACCCCCCCCCCCCCCCACCCCCCCCCCCCCCCACCCCCCCCCCCCCCCACCCCCCCCCCCCCCCACCCCCCCCCCCCCCCACCCCCCCCCCCCCCCACCCCCCCCCCCCCCCACCCCCCCCCCCCCCCACCCCCCCCCCCCCCCACCCCCCCCCCCCCCCACCCCCCCCCCCCCCCACCCCCCCCCCCCCCCACCCCCCCCCCCCCCCACCCCCCCCCCCCCCCACCCCCCCCCCCCCCCACCCCCCCCCCCCCCCACCCCCCCCCCCCCCCACCCCCCCCCCCCCCCACCCCCCCCCCCCCCCACCCCCCCCCCCCCCCACCCCCCCCCCCCCCCACCCCCCCCCCCCCCCACCCCCCCCCCCCCCCACCCCCCCCCCCCCCCACCCCCCCCCCCCCCCACCCCCCCCCCCCCCCACCCCCCCCCCCCCCCACCCCCCCCCCCCCCCACCCCCCCCCCCCCCCACCCCCCCCCCCCCCCACCCCCCCCCCCCCCCACCCCCCCCCCCCCCCACCCCCCCCCCCCCCCACCCCCCCCCCCCCCCACCCCCCCCCCCCCCCACCCCCCCCCCCCCCCACCCCCCCCCCCCCCCACCCCCCCCCCCCCCCACCCCCCCCCCCCCCCACCCCCCCCCCCCCCCACCCCCCCCCCCCCCCACCCCCCCCCCCCCCCACCCCCCCCCCCCCCCACCCCCCCCCCCCCCCACCCCCCCCCCCCCCCACCCCCCCCCCCCCCCACCCCCCCCCCCCCCCACCCCCCCCCCCCCCCACCCCCCCCCCCCCCCACCCCCCCCCCCCCCCACCCCCCCCCCCCCCCACCCCCCCCCCCCCCCACCCCCCCCCCCCCCCACCCCCCCCCCCCCCCACCCCCCCCCCCCCCCACCCCCCCCCCCCCCCACCCCCCCCCCCCCCCACCCCCCCCCCCCCCCACCCCCCCCCCCCCCCACCCCCCCCCCCCCCCACCCCCCCCCCCCCCCACCCCCCCCCCCCCCCACCCCCCCCCCCCCCCACCCCCCCCCCCCCCCACCCCCCCCCCCCCCCACCCCCCCCCCCCCCCACCCCCCCCCCCCCCCACCCCCCCCCCCCCCCACCCCCCCCCCCCCCCACCCCCCCCCCCCCCCACCCCCCCCCCCCCCCACCCCCCCCCCCCCCCACCCCCCCCCCCCCCCACCCCCCCCCCCCCCCACCCCCCCCCCCCCCCACCCCCCCCCCCCCCCACCCCCCCCCCCCCCCACCCCCCCCCCCCCCCACCCCCCCCCCCCCCCACCCCCCCCCCCCCCCACCCCCCCCCCCCCCCACCCCCCCCCCCCCCCACCCCCCCCCCCCCCCACCCCCCCCCCCCCCCACCCCCCCCCCCCCCCACCCCCCCCCCCCCCCACCCCCCCCCCCCCCCACCCCCCCCCCCCCCCACCCCCCCCCCCCCCCACCCCCCCCCCCCCCCACCCCCCCCCCCCCCCACCCCCCCCCCCCCCCACCCCCCCCCCCCCCCACCCCCCCCCCCCCCCACCCCCCCCCCCCCCCACCCCCCCCCCCCCCCACCCCCCCCCCCCCCCACCCCCCCCCCCCCCCACCCCCCCCCCCCCCCACCCCCCCCCCCCCCCACCCCCCCCCCCCCCCACCCCCCCCCCCCCCCACCCCCCCCCCCCCCCACCCCCCCCCCCCCCCACCCCCCCCCCCCCCCACCCCCCCCCCCCCCCACCCCCCCCCCCCCCCACCCCCCCCCCCCCCCACCCCCCCCCCCCCCCACCCCCCCCCCCCCCCACCCCCCCCCCCCCCCACCCCCCCCCCCCCCCACCCCCCCCCCCCCCCACCCCCCCCCCCCCCCACCCCCCCCCCCCCCCACCCCCCCCCCCCCCCACCCCCCCCCCCCCCCACCCCCCCCCCCCCCCACCCCCCCCCCCCCCCACCCCCCCCCCCCCCCACCCCCCCCCCCCCCCACCCCCCCCCCCCCCCACCCCCCCCCCCCCCCACCCCCCCCCCCCCCCACCCCCCCCCCCCCCCACCCCCCCCCCCCCCCACCCCCCCCCCCCCCCACCCCCCCCCCCCCCCACCCCCCCCCCCCCCCACCCCCCCCCCCCCCCACCCCCCCCCCCCCCCACCCCCCCCCCCCCCCACCCCCCCCCCCCCCCACCCCCCCCCCCCCCCACCCCCCCCCCCCCCCACCCCCCCCCCCCCCCACCCCCCCCCCCCCCCACCCCCCCCCCCCCCCACCCCCCCCCCCCCCCACCCCCCCCCCCCCCCACCCCCCCCCCCCCCCACCCCCCCCCCCCCCCACCCCCCCCCCCCCCCACCCCCCCCCCCCCCCACCCCCCCCCCCCCCCACCCCCCCCCCCCCCCACCCCCCCCCCCCCCCACCCCCCCCCCCCCCCACCCCCCCCCCCCCCCACCCCCCCCCCCCCCCACCCCCCCCCCCCCCCACCCCCCCCCCCCCCCACCCCCCCCCCCCCCCACCCCCCCCCCCCCCCACCCCCCCCCCCCCCCACCCCCCCCCCCCCCCACCCCCCCCCCCCCCCACCCCCCCCCCCCCCCACCCCCCCCCCCCCCCACCCCCCCCCCCCCCCACCCCCCCCCCCCCCCACCCCCCCCCCCCCCCACCCCCCCCCCCCCCCACCCCCCCCCCCCCCCACCCCCCCCCCCCCCCACCCCCCCCCCCCCCCACCCCCCCCCCCCCCCACCCCCCCCCCCCCCCACCCCCCCCCCCCCCCACCCCCCCCCCCCCCCACCCCCCCCCCCCCCCACCCCCCCCCCCCCCCACCCCCCCCCCCCCCCACCCCCCCCCCCCCCCACCCCCCCCCCCCCCCACCCCCCCCCCCCCCCACCCCCCCCCCCCCCCACCCCCCCCCCCCCCCACCCCCCCCCCCCCCCACCCCCCCCCCCCCCCACCCCCCCCCCCCCCCACCCCCCCCCCCCCCCACCCCCCCCCCCCCCCACCCCCCCCCCCCCCCACCCCCCCCCCCCCCCACCCCCCCCCCCCCCCACCCCCCCCCCCCCCCACCCCCCCCCCCCCCCACCCCCCCCCCCCCCCACCCCCCCCCCCCCCCACCCCCCCCCCCCCCCACCCCCCCCCCCCCCCACCCCCCCCCCCCCCCACCCCCCCCCCCCCCCACCCCCCCCCCCCCCCACCCCCCCCCCCCCCCACCCCCCCCCCCCCCCACCCCCCCCCCCCCCCACCCCCCCCCCCCCCCACCCCCCCCCCCCCCCACCCCCCCCCCCCCCCACCCCCCCCCCCCCCCACCCCCCCCCCCCCCCACCCCCCCCCCCCCCCACCCCCCCCCCCCCCCACCCCCCCCCCCCCCCACCCCCCCCCCCCCCCACCCCCCCCCCCCCCCACCCCCCCCCCCCCCCACCCCCCCCCCCCCCCACCCCCCCCCCCCCCCACCCCCCCCCCCCCCCACCCCCCCCCCCCCCCACCCCCCCCCCCCCCCACCCCCCCCCCCCCCCACCCCCCCCCCCCCCCACCCCCCCCCCCCCCCACCCCCCCCCCCCCCCACCCCCCCCCCCCCCCACCCCCCCCCCCCCCCACCCCCCCCCCCCCCCACCCCCCCCCCCCCCCACCCCCCCCCCCCCCCACCCCCCCCCCCCCCCACCCCCCCCCCCCCCCACCCCCCCCCCCCCCCACCCCCCCCCCCCCCCACCCCCCCCCCCCCCCACCCCCCCCCCCCCCCACCCCCCCCCCCCCCCACCCCCCCCCCCCCCCACCCCCCCCCCCCCCCACCCCCCCCCCCCCCCACCCCCCCCCCCCCCCACCCCCCCCCCCCCCCACCCCCCCCCCCCCCCACCCCCCCCCCCCCCCACCCCCCCCCCCCCCCACCCCCCCCCCCCCCCACCCCCCCCCCCCCCCACCCCCCCCCCCCCCCACCCCCCCCCCCCCCCACCCCCCCCCCCCCCCACCCCCCCCCCCCCCCACCCCCCCCCCCCCCCACCCCCCCCCCCCCCCACCCCCCCCCCCCCCCACCCCCCCCCCCCCCCACCCCCCCCCCCCCCCACCCCCCCCCCCCCCCACCCCCCCCCCCCCCCACCCCCCCCCCCCCCCACCCCCCCCCCCCCCCACCCCCCCCCCCCCCCACCCCCCCCCCCCCCCACCCCCCCCCCCCCCCACCCCCCCCCCCCCCCACCCCCCCCCCCCCCCACCCCCCCCCCCCCCCACCCCCCCCCCCCCCCACCCCCCCCCCCCCCCACCCCCCCCCCCCCCCACCCCCCCCCCCCCCCACCCCCCCCCCCCCCCACCCCCCCCCCCCCCCACCCCCCCCCCCCCCCACCCCCCCCCCCCCCCACCCCCCCCCCCCCCCACCCCCCCCCCCCCCCACCCCCCCCCCCCCCCACCCCCCCCCCCCCCCACCCCCCCCCCCCCCCACCCCCCCCCCCCCCCACCCCCCCCCCCCCCCACCCCCCCCCCCCCCCACCCCCCCCCCCCCCCACCCCCCCCCCCCCCCACCCCCCCCCCCCCCCACCCCCCCCCCCCCCCACCCCCCCCCCCCCCCACCCCCCCCCCCCCCCACCCCCCCCCCCCCCCACCCCCCCCCCCCCCCACCCCCCCCCCCCCCCACCCCCCCCCCCCCCCACCCCCCCCCCCCCCCACCCCCCCCCCCCCCCACCCCCCCCCCCCCCCACCCCCCCCCCCCCCCACCCCCCCCCCCCCCCACCCCCCCCCCCCCCCACCCCCCCCCCCCCCCACCCCCCCCCCCCCCCACCCCCCCCCCCCCCCACCCCCCCCCCCCCCCACCCCCCCCCCCCCCCACCCCCCCCCCCCCCCACCCCCCCCCCCCCCCACCCCCCCCCCCCCCCACCCCCCCCCCCCCCCACCCCCCCCCCCCCCCACCCCCCCCCCCCCCCACCCCCCCCCCCCCCCACCCCCCCCCCCCCCCACCCCCCCCCCCCCCCACCCCCCCCCCCCCCCACCCCCCCCCCCCCCCACCCCCCCCCCCCCCCACCCCCCCCCCCCCCCACCCCCCCCCCCCCCCACCCCCCCCCCCCCCCACCCCCCCCCCCCCCCACCCCCCCCCCCCCCCACCCCCCCCCCCCCCCACCCCCCCCCCCCCCCACCCCCCCCCCCCCCCACCCCCCCCCCCCCCCACCCCCCCCCCCCCCCACCCCCCCCCCCCCCCACCCCCCCCCCCCCCCACCCCCCCCCCCCCCCACCCCCCCCCCCCCCCACCCCCCCCCCCCCCCACCCCCCCCCCCCCCCACCCCCCCCCCCCCCCACCCCCCCCCCCCCCCACCCCCCCCCCCCCCCACCCCCCCCCCCCCCCACCCCCCCCCCCCCCCACCCCCCCCCCCCCCCACCCCCCCCCCCCCCCACCCCCCCCCCCCCCCACCCCCCCCCCCCCCCACCCCCCCCCCCCCCCACCCCCCCCCCCCCCCACCCCCCCCCCCCCCCACCCCCCCCCCCCCCCACCCCCCCCCCCCCCCACCCCCCCCCCCCCCCACCCCCCCCCCCCCCCACCCCCCCCCCCCCCCACCCCCCCCCCCCCCCACCCCCCCCCCCCCCCACCCCCCCCCCCCCCCACCCCCCCCCCCCCCCACCCCCCCCCCCCCCCACCCCCCCCCCCCCCCACCCCCCCCCCCCCCCACCCCCCCCCCCCCCCACCCCCCCCCCCCCCCACCCCCCCCCCCCCCCACCCCCCCCCCCCCCCACCCCCCCCCCCCCCCACCCCCCCCCCCCCCCACCCCCCCCCCCCCCCACCCCCCCCCCCCCCCACCCCCCCCCCCCCCCACCCCCCCCCCCCCCCACCCCCCCCCCCCCCCACCCCCCCCCCCCCCCACCCCCCCCCCCCCCCACCCCCCCCCCCCCCCACCCCCCCCCCCCCCCACCCCCCCCCCCCCCCACCCCCCCCCCCCCCCACCCCCCCCCCCCCCCACCCCCCCCCCCCCCCACCCCCCCCCCCCCCCACCCCCCCCCCCCCCCACCCCCCCCCCCCCCCACCCCCCCCCCCCCCCACCCCCCCCCCCCCCCACCCCCCCCCCCCCCCACCCCCCCCCCCCCCCACCCCCCCCCCCCCCCACCCCCCCCCCCCCCCACCCCCCCCCCCCCCCACCCCCCCCCCCCCCCACCCCCCCCCCCCCCCACCCCCCCCCCCCCCCACCCCCCCCCCCCCCCACCCCCCCCCCCCCCCACCCCCCCCCCCCCCCACCCCCCCCCCCCCCCACCCCCCCCCCCCCCCACCCCCCCCCCCCCCCACCCCCCCCCCCCCCCACCCCCCCCCCCCCCCACCCCCCCCCCCCCCCACCCCCCCCCCCCCCCACCCCCCCCCCCCCCCACCCCCCCCCCCCCCCACCCCCCCCCCCCCCCACCCCCCCCCCCCCCCACCCCCCCCCCCCCCCACCCCCCCCCCCCCCCACCCCCCCCCCCCCCCACCCCCCCCCCCCCCCACCCCCCCCCCCCCCCACCCCCCCCCCCCCCCACCCCCCCCCCCCCCCACCCCCCCCCCCCCCCACCCCCCCCCCCCCCCACCCCCCCCCCCCCCCACCCCCCCCCCCCCCCACCCCCCCCCCCCCCCACCCCCCCCCCCCCCCACCCCCCCCCCCCCCCACCCCCCCCCCCCCCCACCCCCCCCCCCCCCCACCCCCCCCCCCCCCCACCCCCCCCCCCCCCCACCCCCCCCCCCCCCCACCCCCCCCCCCCCCCACCCCCCCCCCCCCCCACCCCCCCCCCCCCCCACCCCCCCCCCCCCCCACCCCCCCCCCCCCCCACCCCCCCCCCCCCCCACCCCCCCCCCCCCCCACCCCCCCCCCCCCCCACCCCCCCCCCCCCCCACCCCCCCCCCCCCCCACCCCCCCCCCCCCCCACCCCCCCCCCCCCCCACCCCCCCCCCCCCCCACCCCCCCCCCCCCCCACCCCCCCCCCCCCCCACCCCCCCCCCCCCCCACCCCCCCCCCCCCCCACCCCCCCCCCCCCCCACCCCCCCCCCCCCCCACCCCCCCCCCCCCCCACCCCCCCCCCCCCCCACCCCCCCCCCCCCCCACCCCCCCCCCCCCCCACCCCCCCCCCCCCCCACCCCCCCCCCCCCCCACCCCCCCCCCCCCCCACCCCCCCCCCCCCCCACCCCCCCCCCCCCCCACCCCCCCCCCCCCCCACCCCCCCCCCCCCCCACCCCCCCCCCCCCCCACCCCCCCCCCCCCCCACCCCCCCCCCCCCCCACCCCCCCCCCCCCCCACCCCCCCCCCCCCCCACCCCCCCCCCCCCCCACCCCCCCCCCCCCCCACCCCCCCCCCCCCCCACCCCCCCCCCCCCCCACCCCCCCCCCCCCCCACCCCCCCCCCCCCCCACCCCCCCCCCCCCCCACCCCCCCCCCCCCCCACCCCCCCCCCCCCCCACCCCCCCCCCCCCCCACCCCCCCCCCCCCCCACCCCCCCCCCCCCCCACCCCCCCCCCCCCCCACCCCCCCCCCCCCCCACCCCCCCCCCCCCCCACCCCCCCCCCCCCCCACCCCCCCCCCCCCCCACCCCCCCCCCCCCCCACCCCCCCCCCCCCCCACCCCCCCCCCCCCCCACCCCCCCCCCCCCCCACCCCCCCCCCCCCCCACCCCCCCCCCCCCCCACCCCCCCCCCCCCCCACCCCCCCCCCCCCCCACCCCCCCCCCCCCCCACCCCCCCCCCCCCCCACCCCCCCCCCCCCCCACCCCCCCCCCCCCCCACCCCCCCCCCCCCCCACCCCCCCCCCCCCCCACCCCCCCCCCCCCCCACCCCCCCCCCCCCCCACCCCCCCCCCCCCCCACCCCCCCCCCCCCCCACCCCCCCCCCCCCCCACCCCCCCCCCCCCCCACCCCCCCCCCCCCCCACCCCCCCCCCCCCCCACCCCCCCCCCCCCCCACCCCCCCCCCCCCCCACCCCCCCCCCCCCCCACCCCCCCCCCCCCCCACCCCCCCCCCCCCCCACCCCCCCCCCCCCCCACCCCCCCCCCCCCCCACCCCCCCCCCCCCCCACCCCCCCCCCCCCCCACCCCCCCCCCCCCCCACCCCCCCCCCCCCCCACCCCCCCCCCCCCCCACCCCCCCCCCCCCCCACCCCCCCCCCCCCCCACCCCCCCCCCCCCCCACCCCCCCCCCCCCCCACCCCCCCCCCCCCCCACCCCCCCCCCCCCCCACCCCCCCCCCCCCCCACCCCCCCCCCCCCCCACCCCCCCCCCCCCCCACCCCCCCCCCCCCCCACCCCCCCCCCCCCCCACCCCCCCCCCCCCCCACCCCCCCCCCCCCCCACCCCCCCCCCCCCCCACCCCCCCCCCCCCCCACCCCCCCCCCCCCCCACCCCCCCCCCCCCCCACCCCCCCCCCCCCCCACCCCCCCCCCCCCCCACCCCCCCCCCCCCCCACCCCCCCCCCCCCCCACCCCCCCCCCCCCCCACCCCCCCCCCCCCCCACCCCCCCCCCCCCCCACCCCCCCCCCCCCCCACCCCCCCCCCCCCCCACCCCCCCCCCCCCCCACCCCCCCCCCCCCCCACCCCCCCCCCCCCCCACCCCCCCCCCCCCCCACCCCCCCCCCCCCCCACCCCCCCCCCCCCCCACCCCCCCCCCCCCCCACCCCCCCCCCCCCCCACCCCCCCCCCCCCCCACCCCCCCCCCCCCCCACCCCCCCCCCCCCCCACCCCCCCCCCCCCCCACCCCCCCCCCCCCCCACCCCCCCCCCCCCCCACCCCCCCCCCCCCCCACCCCCCCCCCCCCCCACCCCCCCCCCCCCCCACCCCCCCCCCCCCCCACCCCCCCCCCCCCCCACCCCCCCCCCCCCCCACCCCCCCCCCCCCCCACCCCCCCCCCCCCCCACCCCCCCCCCCCCCCACCCCCCCCCCCCCCCACCCCCCCCCCCCCCCACCCCCCCCCCCCCCCACCCCCCCCCCCCCCCACCCCCCCCCCCCCCCACCCCCCCCCCCCCCCACCCCCCCCCCCCCCCACCCCCCCCCCCCCCCACCCCCCCCCCCCCCCACCCCCCCCCCCCCCCACCCCCCCCCCCCCCCACCCCCCCCCCCCCCCACCCCCCCCCCCCCCCACCCCCCCCCCCCCCCACCCCCCCCCCCCCCCACCCCCCCCCCCCCCCACCCCCCCCCCCCCCCACCCCCCCCCCCCCCCACCCCCCCCCCCCCCCACCCCCCCCCCCCCCCACCCCCCCCCCCCCCCACCCCCCCCCCCCCCCACCCCCCCCCCCCCCCACCCCCCCCCCCCCCCACCCCCCCCCCCCCCCACCCCCCCCCCCCCCCACCCCCCCCCCCCCCCACCCCCCCCCCCCCCCACCCCCCCCCCCCCCCACCCCCCCCCCCCCCCACCCCCCCCCCCCCCCACCCCCCCCCCCCCCCACCCCCCCCCCCCCCCACCCCCCCCCCCCCCCACCCCCCCCCCCCCCCACCCCCCCCCCCCCCCACCCCCCCCCCCCCCCACCCCCCCCCCCCCCCACCCCCCCCCCCCCCCACCCCCCCCCCCCCCCACCCCCCCCCCCCCCCACCCCCCCCCCCCCCCACCCCCCCCCCCCCCCACCCCCCCCCCCCCCCACCCCCCCCCCCCCCCACCCCCCCCCCCCCCCACCCCCCCCCCCCCCCACCCCCCCCCCCCCCCACCCCCCCCCCCCCCCACCCCCCCCCCCCCCCACCCCCCCCCCCCCCCACCCCCCCCCCCCCCCACCCCCCCCCCCCCCCACCCCCCCCCCCCCCCACCCCCCCCCCCCCCCACCCCCCCCCCCCCCCACCCCCCCCCCCCCCCACCCCCCCCCCCCCCCACCCCCCCCCCCCCCCACCCCCCCCCCCCCCCACCCCCCCCCCCCCCCACCCCCCCCCCCCCCCACCCCCCCCCCCCCCCACCCCCCCCCCCCCCCACCCCCCCCCCCCCCCACCCCCCCCCCCCCCCACCCCCCCCCCCCCCCACCCCCCCCCCCCCCCACCCCCCCCCCCCCCCACCCCCCCCCCCCCCCACCCCCCCCCCCCCCCACCCCCCCCCCCCCCCACCCCCCCCCCCCCCCACCCCCCCCCCCCCCCACCCCCCCCCCCCCCCACCCCCCCCCCCCCCCACCCCCCCCCCCCCCCACCCCCCCCCCCCCCCACCCCCCCCCCCCCCCACCCCCCCCCCCCCCCACCCCCCCCCCCCCCCACCCCCCCCCCCCCCCACCCCCCCCCCCCCCCACCCCCCCCCCCCCCCACCCCCCCCCCCCCCCACCCCCCCCCCCCCCCACCCCCCCCCCCCCCCACCCCCCCCCCCCCCCACCCCCCCCCCCCCCCACCCCCCCCCCCCCCCACCCCCCCCCCCCCCCACCCCCCCCCCCCCCCACCCCCCCCCCCCCCCACCCCCCCCCCCCCCCACCCCCCCCCCCCCCCACCCCCCCCCCCCCCCACCCCCCCCCCCCCCCACCCCCCCCCCCCCCCACCCCCCCCCCCCCCCACCCCCCCCCCCCCCCACCCCCCCCCCCCCCCACCCCCCCCCCCCCCCACCCCCCCCCCCCCCCACCCCCCCCCCCCCCCACCCCCCCCCCCCCCCACCCCCCCCCCCCCCCACCCCCCCCCCCCCCCACCCCCCCCCCCCCCCACCCCCCCCCCCCCCCACCCCCCCCCCCCCCCACCCCCCCCCCCCCCCACCCCCCCCCCCCCCCACCCCCCCCCCCCCCCACCCCCCCCCCCCCCCACCCCCCCCCCCCCCCACCCCCCCCCCCCCCCACCCCCCCCCCCCCCCACCCCCCCCCCCCCCCACCCCCCCCCCCCCCCACCCCCCCCCCCCCCCACCCCCCCCCCCCCCCACCCCCCCCCCCCCCCACCCCCCCCCCCCCCCACCCCCCCCCCCCCCCACCCCCCCCCCCCCCCACCCCCCCCCCCCCCCACCCCCCCCCCCCCCCACCCCCCCCCCCCCCCACCCCCCCCCCCCCCCACCCCCCCCCCCCCCCACCCCCCCCCCCCCCCACCCCCCCCCCCCCCCACCCCCCCCCCCCCCCACCCCCCCCCCCCCCCACCCCCCCCCCCCCCCACCCCCCCCCCCCCCCACCCCCCCCCCCCCCCACCCCCCCCCCCCCCCACCCCCCCCCCCCCCCACCCCCCCCCCCCCCCACCCCCCCCCCCCCCCACCCCCCCCCCCCCCCACCCCCCCCCCCCCCCACCCCCCCCCCCCCCCACCCCCCCCCCCCCCCACCCCCCCCCCCCCCCACCCCCCCCCCCCCCCACCCCCCCCCCCCCCCACCCCCCCCCCCCCCCACCCCCCCCCCCCCCCACCCCCCCCCCCCCCCACCCCCCCCCCCCCCCACCCCCCCCCCCCCCCACCCCCCCCCCCCCCCACCCCCCCCCCCCCCCACCCCCCCCCCCCCCCACCCCCCCCCCCCCCCACCCCCCCCCCCCCCCACCCCCCCCCCCCCCCACCCCCCCCCCCCCCCACCCCCCCCCCCCCCCACCCCCCCCCCCCCCCACCCCCCCCCCCCCCCACCCCCCCCCCCCCCCACCCCCCCCCCCCCCCACCCCCCCCCCCCCCCACCCCCCCCCCCCCCCACCCCCCCCCCCCCCCACCCCCCCCCCCCCCCACCCCCCCCCCCCCCCACCCCCCCCCCCCCCCACCCCCCCCCCCCCCCACCCCCCCCCCCCCCCACCCCCCCCCCCCCCCACCCCCCCCCCCCCCCACCCCCCCCCCCCCCCACCCCCCCCCCCCCCCACCCCCCCCCCCCCCCACCCCCCCCCCCCCCCACCCCCCCCCCCCCCCACCCCCCCCCCCCCCCACCCCCCCCCCCCCCCACCCCCCCCCCCCCCCACCCCCCCCCCCCCCCACCCCCCCCCCCCCCCACCCCCCCCCCCCCCCACCCCCCCCCCCCCCCACCCCCCCCCCCCCCCACCCCCCCCCCCCCCCACCCCCCCCCCCCCCCACCCCCCCCCCCCCCCACCCCCCCCCCCCCCCACCCCCCCCCCCCCCCACCCCCCCCCCCCCCCACCCCCCCCCCCCCCCACCCCCCCCCCCCCCCACCCCCCCCCCCCCCCACCCCCCCCCCCCCCCACCCCCCCCCCCCCCCACCCCCCCCCCCCCCCACCCCCCCCCCCCCCCACCCCCCCCCCCCCCCACCCCCCCCCCCCCCCACCCCCCCCCCCCCCCACCCCCCCCCCCCCCCACCCCCCCCCCCCCCCACCCCCCCCCCCCCCCACCCCCCCCCCCCCCCACCCCCCCCCCCCCCCACCCCCCCCCCCCCCCACCCCCCCCCCCCCCCACCCCCCCCCCCCCCCACCCCCCCCCCCCCCCACCCCCCCCCCCCCCCACCCCCCCCCCCCCCCACCCCCCCCCCCCCCCACCCCCCCCCCCCCCCACCCCCCCCCCCCCCCACCCCCCCCCCCCCCCACCCCCCCCCCCCCCCACCCCCCCCCCCCCCCACCCCCCCCCCCCCCCACCCCCCCCCCCCCCCACCCCCCCCCCCCCCCACCCCCCCCCCCCCCCACCCCCCCCCCCCCCCACCCCCCCCCCCCCCCACCCCCCCCCCCCCCCACCCCCCCCCCCCCCCACCCCCCCCCCCCCCCACCCCCCCCCCCCCCCACCCCCCCCCCCCCCCACCCCCCCCCCCCCCCACCCCCCCCCCCCCCCACCCCCCCCCCCCCCCACCCCCCCCCCCCCCCACCCCCCCCCCCCCCCACCCCCCCCCCCCCCCACCCCCCCCCCCCCCCACCCCCCCCCCCCCCCACCCCCCCCCCCCCCCACCCCCCCCCCCCCCCACCCCCCCCCCCCCCCACCCCCCCCCCCCCCCACCCCCCCCCCCCCCCACCCCCCCCCCCCCCCACCCCCCCCCCCCCCCACCCCCCCCCCCCCCCACCCCCCCCCCCCCCCACCCCCCCCCCCCCCCACCCCCCCCCCCCCCCACCCCCCCCCCCCCCCACCCCCCCCCCCCCCCACCCCCCCCCCCCCCCACCCCCCCCCCCCCCCACCCCCCCCCCCCCCCACCCCCCCCCCCCCCCACCCCCCCCCCCCCCCACCCCCCCCCCCCCCCACCCCCCCCCCCCCCCACCCCCCCCCCCCCCCACCCCCCCCCCCCCCCACCCCCCCCCCCCCCCACCCCCCCCCCCCCCCACCCCCCCCCCCCCCCACCCCCCCCCCCCCCCACCCCCCCCCCCCCCCACCCCCCCCCCCCCCCACCCCCCCCCCCCCCCACCCCCCCCCCCCCCCACCCCCCCCCCCCCCCACCCCCCCCCCCCCCCACCCCCCCCCCCCCCCACCCCCCCCCCCCCCCACCCCCCCCCCCCCCCACCCCCCCCCCCCCCCACCCCCCCCCCCCCCCACCCCCCCCCCCCCCCACCCCCCCCCCCCCCCACCCCCCCCCCCCCCCACCCCCCCCCCCCCCCACCCCCCCCCCCCCCCACCCCCCCCCCCCCCCACCCCCCCCCCCCCCCACCCCCCCCCCCCCCCACCCCCCCCCCCCCCCACCCCCCCCCCCCCCCACCCCCCCCCCCCCCCACCCCCCCCCCCCCCCACCCCCCCCCCCCCCCACCCCCCCCCCCCCCCACCCCCCCCCCCCCCCACCCCCCCCCCCCCCCACCCCCCCCCCCCCCCACCCCCCCCCCCCCCCACCCCCCCCCCCCCCCACCCCCCCCCCCCCCCACCCCCCCCCCCCCCCACCCCCCCCCCCCCCCACCCCCCCCCCCCCCCACCCCCCCCCCCCCCCACCCCCCCCCCCCCCCACCCCCCCCCCCCCCCACCCCCCCCCCCCCCCACCCCCCCCCCCCCCCACCCCCCCCCCCCCCCACCCCCCCCCCCCCCCACCCCCCCCCCCCCCCACCCCCCCCCCCCCCCACCCCCCCCCCCCCCCACCCCCCCCCCCCCCCACCCCCCCCCCCCCCCACCCCCCCCCCCCCCCACCCCCCCCCCCCCCCACCCCCCCCCCCCCCCACCCCCCCCCCCCCCCACCCCCCCCCCCCCCCACCCCCCCCCCCCCCCACCCCCCCCCCCCCCCACCCCCCCCCCCCCCCACCCCCCCCCCCCCCCACCCCCCCCCCCCCCCACCCCCCCCCCCCCCCACCCCCCCCCCCCCCCACCCCCCCCCCCCCCCACCCCCCCCCCCCCCCACCCCCCCCCCCCCCCACCCCCCCCCCCCCCCACCCCCCCCCCCCCCCACCCCCCCCCCCCCCCACCCCCCCCCCCCCCCACCCCCCCCCCCCCCCACCCCCCCCCCCCCCCACCCCCCCCCCCCCCCACCCCCCCCCCCCCCCACCCCCCCCCCCCCCCACCCCCCCCCCCCCCCACCCCCCCCCCCCCCCACCCCCCCCCCCCCCCACCCCCCCCCCCCCCCACCCCCCCCCCCCCCCACCCCCCCCCCCCCCCACCCCCCCCCCCCCCCACCCCCCCCCCCCCCCACCCCCCCCCCCCCCCACCCCCCCCCCCCCCCACCCCCCCCCCCCCCCACCCCCCCCCCCCCCCACCCCCCCCCCCCCCCACCCCCCCCCCCCCCCACCCCCCCCCCCCCCCACCCCCCCCCCCCCCCACCCCCCCCCCCCCCCACCCCCCCCCCCCCCCACCCCCCCCCCCCCCCACCCCCCCCCCCCCCCACCCCCCCCCCCCCCCACCCCCCCCCCCCCCCACCCCCCCCCCCCCCCACCCCCCCCCCCCCCCACCCCCCCCCCCCCCCACCCCCCCCCCCCCCCACCCCCCCCCCCCCCCACCCCCCCCCCCCCCCACCCCCCCCCCCCCCCACCCCCCCCCCCCCCCACCCCCCCCCCCCCCCACCCCCCCCCCCCCCCACCCCCCCCCCCCCCCACCCCCCCCCCCCCCCACCCCCCCCCCCCCCCACCCCCCCCCCCCCCCACCCCCCCCCCCCCCCACCCCCCCCCCCCCCCACCCCCCCCCCCCCCCACCCCCCCCCCCCCCCACCCCCCCCCCCCCCCACCCCCCCCCCCCCCCACCCCCCCCCCCCCCCACCCCCCCCCCCCCCCACCCCCCCCCCCCCCCACCCCCCCCCCCCCCCACCCCCCCCCCCCCCCACCCCCCCCCCCCCCCACCCCCCCCCCCCCCCACCCCCCCCCCCCCCCACCCCCCCCCCCCCCCACCCCCCCCCCCCCCCACCCCCCCCCCCCCCCACCCCCCCCCCCCCCCACCCCCCCCCCCCCCCACCCCCCCCCCCCCCCACCCCCCCCCCCCCCCACCCCCCCCCCCCCCCACCCCCCCCCCCCCCCACCCCCCCCCCCCCCCACCCCCCCCCCCCCCCACCCCCCCCCCCCCCCACCCCCCCCCCCCCCCACCCCCCCCCCCCCCCACCCCCCCCCCCCCCCACCCCCCCCCCCCCCCACCCCCCCCCCCCCCCACCCCCCCCCCCCCCCACCCCCCCCCCCCCCCACCCCCCCCCCCCCCCACCCCCCCCCCCCCCCACCCCCCCCCCCCCCCACCCCCCCCCCCCCCCACCCCCCCCCCCCCCCACCCCCCCCCCCCCCCACCCCCCCCCCCCCCCACCCCCCCCCCCCCCCACCCCCCCCCCCCCCCACCCCCCCCCCCCCCCACCCCCCCCCCCCCCCACCCCCCCCCCCCCCCACCCCCCCCCCCCCCCACCCCCCCCCCCCCCCACCCCCCCCCCCCCCCACCCCCCCCCCCCCCCACCCCCCCCCCCCCCCACCCCCCCCCCCCCCCACCCCCCCCCCCCCCCACCCCCCCCCCCCCCCACCCCCCCCCCCCCCCACCCCCCCCCCCCCCCACCCCCCCCCCCCCCCACCCCCCCCCCCCCCCACCCCCCCCCCCCCCCACCCCCCCCCCCCCCCACCCCCCCCCCCCCCCACCCCCCCCCCCCCCCACCCCCCCCCCCCCCCACCCCCCCCCCCCCCCACCCCCCCCCCCCCCCACCCCCCCCCCCCCCCACCCCCCCCCCCCCCCACCCCCCCCCCCCCCCACCCCCCCCCCCCCCCACCCCCCCCCCCCCCCACCCCCCCCCCCCCCCACCCCCCCCCCCCCCCACCCCCCCCCCCCCCCACCCCCCCCCCCCCCCACCCCCCCCCCCCCCCACCCCCCCCCCCCCCCACCCCCCCCCCCCCCCACCCCCCCCCCCCCCCACCCCCCCCCCCCCCCACCCCCCCCCCCCCCCACCCCCCCCCCCCCCCACCCCCCCCCCCCCCCACCCCCCCCCCCCCCCACCCCCCCCCCCCCCCACCCCCCCCCCCCCCCACCCCCCCCCCCCCCCACCCCCCCCCCCCCCCACCCCCCCCCCCCCCCACCCCCCCCCCCCCCCACCCCCCCCCCCCCCCACCCCCCCCCCCCCCCACCCCCCCCCCCCCCCACCCCCCCCCCCCCCCACCCCCCCCCCCCCCCACCCCCCCCCCCCCCCACCCCCCCCCCCCCCCACCCCCCCCCCCCCCCACCCCCCCCCCCCCCCACCCCCCCCCCCCCCCACCCCCCCCCCCCCCCACCCCCCCCCCCCCCCACCCCCCCCCCCCCCCACCCCCCCCCCCCCCCACCCCCCCCCCCCCCCACCCCCCCCCCCCCCCACCCCCCCCCCCCCCCACCCCCCCCCCCCCCCACCCCCCCCCCCCCCCACCCCCCCCCCCCCCCACCCCCCCCCCCCCCCACCCCCCCCCCCCCCCACCCCCCCCCCCCCCCACCCCCCCCCCCCCCCACCCCCCCCCCCCCCCACCCCCCCCCCCCCCCACCCCCCCCCCCCCCCACCCCCCCCCCCCCCCACCCCCCCCCCCCCCCACCCCCCCCCCCCCCCACCCCCCCCCCCCCCCACCCCCCCCCCCCCCCACCCCCCCCCCCCCCCACCCCCCCCCCCCCCCACCCCCCCCCCCCCCCACCCCCCCCCCCCCCCACCCCCCCCCCCCCCCACCCCCCCCCCCCCCCACCCCCCCCCCCCCCCACCCCCCCCCCCCCCCACCCCCCCCCCCCCCCACCCCCCCCCCCCCCCACCCCCCCCCCCCCCCACCCCCCCCCCCCCCCACCCCCCCCCCCCCCCACCCCCCCCCCCCCCCACCCCCCCCCCCCCCCACCCCCCCCCCCCCCCACCCCCCCCCCCCCCCACCCCCCCCCCCCCCCACCCCCCCCCCCCCCCACCCCCCCCCCCCCCCACCCCCCCCCCCCCCCACCCCCCCCCCCCCCCACCCCCCCCCCCCCCCACCCCCCCCCCCCCCCACCCCCCCCCCCCCCCACCCCCCCCCCCCCCCACCCCCCCCCCCCCCCACCCCCCCCCCCCCCCACCCCCCCCCCCCCCCACCCCCCCCCCCCCCCACCCCCCCCCCCCCCCACCCCCCCCCCCCCCCACCCCCCCCCCCCCCCACCCCCCCCCCCCCCCACCCCCCCCCCCCCCCACCCCCCCCCCCCCCCACCCCCCCCCCCCCCCACCCCCCCCCCCCCCCACCCCCCCCCCCCCCCACCCCCCCCCCCCCCCACCCCCCCCCCCCCCCACCCCCCCCCCCCCCCACCCCCCCCCCCCCCCACCCCCCCCCCCCCCCACCCCCCCCCCCCCCCACCCCCCCCCCCCCCCACCCCCCCCCCCCCCCACCCCCCCCCCCCCCCACCCCCCCCCCCCCCCACCCCCCCCCCCCCCCACCCCCCCCCCCCCCCACCCCCCCCCCCCCCCACCCCCCCCCCCCCCCACCCCCCCCCCCCCCCACCCCCCCCCCCCCCCACCCCCCCCCCCCCCCACCCCCCCCCCCCCCCACCCCCCCCCCCCCCCACCCCCCCCCCCCCCCACCCCCCCCCCCCCCCACCCCCCCCCCCCCCCACCCCCCCCCCCCCCCACCCCCCCCCCCCCCCACCCCCCCCCCCCCCCACCCCCCCCCCCCCCCACCCCCCCCCCCCCCCACCCCCCCCCCCCCCCACCCCCCCCCCCCCCCACCCCCCCCCCCCCCCACCCCCCCCCCCCCCCACCCCCCCCCCCCCCCACCCCCCCCCCCCCCCACCCCCCCCCCCCCCCACCCCCCCCCCCCCCCACCCCCCCCCCCCCCCACCCCCCCCCCCCCCCACCCCCCCCCCCCCCCACCCCCCCCCCCCCCCACCCCCCCCCCCCCCCACCCCCCCCCCCCCCCACCCCCCCCCCCCCCCACCCCCCCCCCCCCCCACCCCCCCCCCCCCCCACCCCCCCCCCCCCCCACCCCCCCCCCCCCCCACCCCCCCCCCCCCCCACCCCCCCCCCCCCCCACCCCCCCCCCCCCCCACCCCCCCCCCCCCCCACCCCCCCCCCCCCCCACCCCCCCCCCCCCCCACCCCCCCCCCCCCCCACCCCCCCCCCCCCCCACCCCCCCCCCCCCCCACCCCCCCCCCCCCCCACCCCCCCCCCCCCCCACCCCCCCCCCCCCCCACCCCCCCCCCCCCCCACCCCCCCCCCCCCCCACCCCCCCCCCCCCCCACCCCCCCCCCCCCCCACCCCCCCCCCCCCCCACCCCCCCCCCCCCCCACCCCCCCCCCCCCCCACCCCCCCCCCCCCCCACCCCCCCCCCCCCCCACCCCCCCCCCCCCCCACCCCCCCCCCCCCCCACCCCCCCCCCCCCCCACCCCCCCCCCCCCCCACCCCCCCCCCCCCCCACCCCCCCCCCCCCCCACCCCCCCCCCCCCCCACCCCCCCCCCCCCCCACCCCCCCCCCCCCCCACCCCCCCCCCCCCCCACCCCCCCCCCCCCCCACCCCCCCCCCCCCCCACCCCCCCCCCCCCCCACCCCCCCCCCCCCCCACCCCCCCCCCCCCCCACCCCCCCCCCCCCCCACCCCCCCCCCCCCCCACCCCCCCCCCCCCCCACCCCCCCCCCCCCCCACCCCCCCCCCCCCCCACCCCCCCCCCCCCCCACCCCCCCCCCCCCCCACCCCCCCCCCCCCCCACCCCCCCCCCCCCCCACCCCCCCCCCCCCCCACCCCCCCCCCCCCCCACCCCCCCCCCCCCCCACCCCCCCCCCCCCCCACCCCCCCCCCCCCCCACCCCCCCCCCCCCCCACCCCCCCCCCCCCCCACCCCCCCCCCCCCCCACCCCCCCCCCCCCCCACCCCCCCCCCCCCCCACCCCCCCCCCCCCCCACCCCCCCCCCCCCCCACCCCCCCCCCCCCCCACCCCCCCCCCCCCCCACCCCCCCCCCCCCCCACCCCCCCCCCCCCCCACCCCCCCCCCCCCCCACCCCCCCCCCCCCCCACCCCCCCCCCCCCCCACCCCCCCCCCCCCCCACCCCCCCCCCCCCCCACCCCCCCCCCCCCCCACCCCCCCCCCCCCCCACCCCCCCCCCCCCCCACCCCCCCCCCCCCCCACCCCCCCCCCCCCCCACCCCCCCCCCCCCCCACCCCCCCCCCCCCCCACCCCCCCCCCCCCCCACCCCCCCCCCCCCCCACCCCCCCCCCCCCCCACCCCCCCCCCCCCCCACCCCCCCCCCCCCCCACCCCCCCCCCCCCCCACCCCCCCCCCCCCCCACCCCCCCCCCCCCCCACCCCCCCCCCCCCCCACCCCCCCCCCCCCCCACCCCCCCCCCCCCCCACCCCCCCCCCCCCCCACCCCCCCCCCCCCCCACCCCCCCCCCCCCCCACCCCCCCCCCCCCCCACCCCCCCCCCCCCCCACCCCCCCCCCCCCCCACCCCCCCCCCCCCCCACCCCCCCCCCCCCCCACCCCCCCCCCCCCCCACCCCCCCCCCCCCCCACCCCCCCCCCCCCCCACCCCCCCCCCCCCCCACCCCCCCCCCCCCCCACCCCCCCCCCCCCCCACCCCCCCCCCCCCCCACCCCCCCCCCCCCCCACCCCCCCCCCCCCCCACCCCCCCCCCCCCCCACCCCCCCCCCCCCCCACCCCCCCCCCCCCCCACCCCCCCCCCCCCCCACCCCCCCCCCCCCCCACCCCCCCCCCCCCCCACCCCCCCCCCCCCCCACCCCCCCCCCCCCCCACCCCCCCCCCCCCCCACCCCCCCCCCCCCCCACCCCCCCCCCCCCCCACCCCCCCCCCCCCCCACCCCCCCCCCCCCCCACCCCCCCCCCCCCCCACCCCCCCCCCCCCCCACCCCCCCCCCCCCCCACCCCCCCCCCCCCCCACCCCCCCCCCCCCCCACCCCCCCCCCCCCCCACCCCCCCCCCCCCCCACCCCCCCCCCCCCCCACCCCCCCCCCCCCCCACCCCCCCCCCCCCCCACCCCCCCCCCCCCCCACCCCCCCCCCCCCCCACCCCCCCCCCCCCCCACCCCCCCCCCCCCCCACCCCCCCCCCCCCCCACCCCCCCCCCCCCCCACCCCCCCCCCCCCCCACCCCCCCCCCCCCCCACCCCCCCCCCCCCCCACCCCCCCCCCCCCCCACCCCCCCCCCCCCCCACCCCCCCCCCCCCCCACCCCCCCCCCCCCCCACCCCCCCCCCCCCCCACCCCCCCCCCCCCCCACCCCCCCCCCCCCCCACCCCCCCCCCCCCCCACCCCCCCCCCCCCCCACCCCCCCCCCCCCCCACCCCCCCCCCCCCCCACCCCCCCCCCCCCCCACCCCCCCCCCCCCCCACCCCCCCCCCCCCCCACCCCCCCCCCCCCCCACCCCCCCCCCCCCCCACCCCCCCCCCCCCCCACCCCCCCCCCCCCCCACCCCCCCCCCCCCCCACCCCCCCCCCCCCCCACCCCCCCCCCCCCCCACCCCCCCCCCCCCCCACCCCCCCCCCCCCCCACCCCCCCCCCCCCCCACCCCCCCCCCCCCCCACCCCCCCCCCCCCCCACCCCCCCCCCCCCCCACCCCCCCCCCCCCCCACCCCCCCCCCCCCCCACCCCCCCCCCCCCCCACCCCCCCCCCCCCCCACCCCCCCCCCCCCCCACCCCCCCCCCCCCCCACCCCCCCCCCCCCCCACCCCCCCCCCCCCCCACCCCCCCCCCCCCCCACCCCCCCCCCCCCCCACCCCCCCCCCCCCCCACCCCCCCCCCCCCCCACCCCCCCCCCCCCCCACCCCCCCCCCCCCCCACCCCCCCCCCCCCCCACCCCCCCCCCCCCCCACCCCCCCCCCCCCCCACCCCCCCCCCCCCCCACCCCCCCCCCCCCCCACCCCCCCCCCCCCCCACCCCCCCCCCCCCCCACCCCCCCCCCCCCCCACCCCCCCCCCCCCCCACCCCCCCCCCCCCCCACCCCCCCCCCCCCCCACCCCCCCCCCCCCCCACCCCCCCCCCCCCCCACCCCCCCCCCCCCCCACCCCCCCCCCCCCCCACCCCCCCCCCCCCCCACCCCCCCCCCCCCCCACCCCCCCCCCCCCCCACCCCCCCCCCCCCCCACCCCCCCCCCCCCCCACCCCCCCCCCCCCCCACCCCCCCCCCCCCCCACCCCCCCCCCCCCCCACCCCCCCCCCCCCCCACCCCCCCCCCCCCCCACCCCCCCCCCCCCCCACCCCCCCCCCCCCCCACCCCCCCCCCCCCCCACCCCCCCCCCCCCCCACCCCCCCCCCCCCCCACCCCCCCCCCCCCCCACCCCCCCCCCCCCCCACCCCCCCCCCCCCCCACCCCCCCCCCCCCCCACCCCCCCCCCCCCCCACCCCCCCCCCCCCCCACCCCCCCCCCCCCCCACCCCCCCCCCCCCCCACCCCCCCCCCCCCCCACCCCCCCCCCCCCCCACCCCCCCCCCCCCCCACCCCCCCCCCCCCCCACCCCCCCCCCCCCCCACCCCCCCCCCCCCCCACCCCCCCCCCCCCCCACCCCCCCCCCCCCCCACCCCCCCCCCCCCCCACCCCCCCCCCCCCCCACCCCCCCCCCCCCCCACCCCCCCCCCCCCCCACCCCCCCCCCCCCCCACCCCCCCCCCCCCCCACCCCCCCCCCCCCCCACCCCCCCCCCCCCCCACCCCCCCCCCCCCCCACCCCCCCCCCCCCCCACCCCCCCCCCCCCCCACCCCCCCCCCCCCCCACCCCCCCCCCCCCCCACCCCCCCCCCCCCCCACCCCCCCCCCCCCCCACCCCCCCCCCCCCCCACCCCCCCCCCCCCCCACCCCCCCCCCCCCCCACCCCCCCCCCCCCCCACCCCCCCCCCCCCCCACCCCCCCCCCCCCCCACCCCCCCCCCCCCCCACCCCCCCCCCCCCCCACCCCCCCCCCCCCCCACCCCCCCCCCCCCCCACCCCCCCCCCCCCCCACCCCCCCCCCCCCCCACCCCCCCCCCCCCCCACCCCCCCCCCCCCCCACCCCCCCCCCCCCCCACCCCCCCCCCCCCCCACCCCCCCCCCCCCCCACCCCCCCCCCCCCCCACCCCCCCCCCCCCCCACCCCCCCCCCCCCCCACCCCCCCCCCCCCCCACCCCCCCCCCCCCCCACCCCCCCCCCCCCCCACCCCCCCCCCCCCCCACCCCCCCCCCCCCCCACCCCCCCCCCCCCCCACCCCCCCCCCCCCCCACCCCCCCCCCCCCCCACCCCCCCCCCCCCCCACCCCCCCCCCCCCCCACCCCCCCCCCCCCCCACCCCCCCCCCCCCCCACCCCCCCCCCCCCCCACCCCCCCCCCCCCCCACCCCCCCCCCCCCCCACCCCCCCCCCCCCCCACCCCCCCCCCCCCCCACCCCCCCCCCCCCCCACCCCCCCCCCCCCCCACCCCCCCCCCCCCCCACCCCCCCCCCCCCCCACCCCCCCCCCCCCCCACCCCCCCCCCCCCCCACCCCCCCCCCCCCCCACCCCCCCCCCCCCCCACCCCCCCCCCCCCCCACCCCCCCCCCCCCCCACCCCCCCCCCCCCCCACCCCCCCCCCCCCCCACCCCCCCCCCCCCCCACCCCCCCCCCCCCCCACCCCCCCCCCCCCCCACCCCCCCCCCCCCCCACCCCCCCCCCCCCCCACCCCCCCCCCCCCCCACCCCCCCCCCCCCCCACCCCCCCCCCCCCCCACCCCCCCCCCCCCCCACCCCCCCCCCCCCCCACCCCCCCCCCCCCCCACCCCCCCCCCCCCCCACCCCCCCCCCCCCCCACCCCCCCCCCCCCCCACCCCCCCCCCCCCCCACCCCCCCCCCCCCCCACCCCCCCCCCCCCCCACCCCCCCCCCCCCCCACCCCCCCCCCCCCCCACCCCCCCCCCCCCCCACCCCCCCCCCCCCCCACCCCCCCCCCCCCCCACCCCCCCCCCCCCCCACCCCCCCCCCCCCCCACCCCCCCCCCCCCCCACCCCCCCCCCCCCCCACCCCCCCCCCCCCCCACCCCCCCCCCCCCCCACCCCCCCCCCCCCCCACCCCCCCCCCCCCCCACCCCCCCCCCCCCCCACCCCCCCCCCCCCCCACCCCCCCCCCCCCCCACCCCCCCCCCCCCCCACCCCCCCCCCCCCCCACCCCCCCCCCCCCCCACCCCCCCCCCCCCCCACCCCCCCCCCCCCCCACCCCCCCCCCCCCCCACCCCCCCCCCCCCCCACCCCCCCCCCCCCCCACCCCCCCCCCCCCCCACCCCCCCCCCCCCCCACCCCCCCCCCCCCCCACCCCCCCCCCCCCCCACCCCCCCCCCCCCCCACCCCCCCCCCCCCCCACCCCCCCCCCCCCCCACCCCCCCCCCCCCCCACCCCCCCCCCCCCCCACCCCCCCCCCCCCCCACCCCCCCCCCCCCCCACCCCCCCCCCCCCCCACCCCCCCCCCCCCCCACCCCCCCCCCCCCCCACCCCCCCCCCCCCCCACCCCCCCCCCCCCCCACCCCCCCCCCCCCCCACCCCCCCCCCCCCCCACCCCCCCCCCCCCCCACCCCCCCCCCCCCCCACCCCCCCCCCCCCCCACCCCCCCCCCCCCCCACCCCCCCCCCCCCCCACCCCCCCCCCCCCCCACCCCCCCCCCCCCCCACCCCCCCCCCCCCCCACCCCCCCCCCCCCCCACCCCCCCCCCCCCCCACCCCCCCCCCCCCCCACCCCCCCCCCCCCCCACCCCCCCCCCCCCCCACCCCCCCCCCCCCCCACCCCCCCCCCCCCCCACCCCCCCCCCCCCCCACCCCCCCCCCCCCCCACCCCCCCCCCCCCCCACCCCCCCCCCCCCCCACCCCCCCCCCCCCCCACCCCCCCCCCCCCCCACCCCCCCCCCCCCCCACCCCCCCCCCCCCCCACCCCCCCCCCCCCCCACCCCCCCCCCCCCCCACCCCCCCCCCCCCCCACCCCCCCCCCCCCCCACCCCCCCCCCCCCCCACCCCCCCCCCCCCCCACCCCCCCCCCCCCCCACCCCCCCCCCCCCCCACCCCCCCCCCCCCCCACCCCCCCCCCCCCCCACCCCCCCCCCCCCCCACCCCCCCCCCCCCCCACCCCCCCCCCCCCCCACCCCCCCCCCCCCCCACCCCCCCCCCCCCCCACCCCCCCCCCCCCCCACCCCCCCCCCCCCCCACCCCCCCCCCCCCCCACCCCCCCCCCCCCCCACCCCCCCCCCCCCCCACCCCCCCCCCCCCCCACCCCCCCCCCCCCCCACCCCCCCCCCCCCCCACCCCCCCCCCCCCCCACCCCCCCCCCCCCCCACCCCCCCCCCCCCCCACCCCCCCCCCCCCCCACCCCCCCCCCCCCCCACCCCCCCCCCCCCCCACCCCCCCCCCCCCCCACCCCCCCCCCCCCCCACCCCCCCCCCCCCCCACCCCCCCCCCCCCCCACCCCCCCCCCCCCCCACCCCCCCCCCCCCCCACCCCCCCCCCCCCCCACCCCCCCCCCCCCCCACCCCCCCCCCCCCCCACCCCCCCCCCCCCCCACCCCCCCCCCCCCCCACCCCCCCCCCCCCCCACCCCCCCCCCCCCCCACCCCCCCCCCCCCCCACCCCCCCCCCCCCCCACCCCCCCCCCCCCCCACCCCCCCCCCCCCCCACCCCCCCCCCCCCCCACCCCCCCCCCCCCCCACCCCCCCCCCCCCCCACCCCCCCCCCCCCCCACCCCCCCCCCCCCCCACCCCCCCCCCCCCCCACCCCCCCCCCCCCCCACCCCCCCCCCCCCCCACCCCCCCCCCCCCCCACCCCCCCCCCCCCCCACCCCCCCCCCCCCCCACCCCCCCCCCCCCCCACCCCCCCCCCCCCCCACCCCCCCCCCCCCCCACCCCCCCCCCCCCCCACCCCCCCCCCCCCCCACCCCCCCCCCCCCCCACCCCCCCCCCCCCCCACCCCCCCCCCCCCCCACCCCCCCCCCCCCCCACCCCCCCCCCCCCCCACCCCCCCCCCCCCCCACCCCCCCCCCCCCCCACCCCCCCCCCCCCCCACCCCCCCCCCCCCCCACCCCCCCCCCCCCCCACCCCCCCCCCCCCCCACCCCCCCCCCCCCCCACCCCCCCCCCCCCCCACCCCCCCCCCCCCCCACCCCCCCCCCCCCCCACCCCCCCCCCCCCCCACCCCCCCCCCCCCCCACCCCCCCCCCCCCCCACCCCCCCCCCCCCCCACCCCCCCCCCCCCCCACCCCCCCCCCCCCCCACCCCCCCCCCCCCCCACCCCCCCCCCCCCCCACCCCCCCCCCCCCCCACCCCCCCCCCCCCCCACCCCCCCCCCCCCCCACCCCCCCCCCCCCCCACCCCCCCCCCCCCCCACCCCCCCCCCCCCCCACCCCCCCCCCCCCCCACCCCCCCCCCCCCCCACCCCCCCCCCCCCCCACCCCCCCCCCCCCCCACCCCCCCCCCCCCCCACCCCCCCCCCCCCCCACCCCCCCCCCCCCCCACCCCCCCCCCCCCCCACCCCCCCCCCCCCCCACCCCCCCCCCCCCCCACCCCCCCCCCCCCCCACCCCCCCCCCCCCCCACCCCCCCCCCCCCCCACCCCCCCCCCCCCCCACCCCCCCCCCCCCCCACCCCCCCCCCCCCCCACCCCCCCCCCCCCCCACCCCCCCCCCCCCCCACCCCCCCCCCCCCCCACCCCCCCCCCCCCCCACCCCCCCCCCCCCCCACCCCCCCCCCCCCCCACCCCCCCCCCCCCCCACCCCCCCCCCCCCCCACCCCCCCCCCCCCCCACCCCCCCCCCCCCCCACCCCCCCCCCCCCCCACCCCCCCCCCCCCCCACCCCCCCCCCCCCCCACCCCCCCCCCCCCCCACCCCCCCCCCCCCCCACCCCCCCCCCCCCCCACCCCCCCCCCCCCCCACCCCCCCCCCCCCCCACCCCCCCCCCCCCCCACCCCCCCCCCCCCCCACCCCCCCCCCCCCCCACCCCCCCCCCCCCCCACCCCCCCCCCCCCCCACCCCCCCCCCCCCCCACCCCCCCCCCCCCCCACCCCCCCCCCCCCCCACCCCCCCCCCCCCCCACCCCCCCCCCCCCCCACCCCCCCCCCCCCCCACCCCCCCCCCCCCCCACCCCCCCCCCCCCCCACCCCCCCCCCCCCCCACCCCCCCCCCCCCCCACCCCCCCCCCCCCCCACCCCCCCCCCCCCCCACCCCCCCCCCCCCCCACCCCCCCCCCCCCCCACCCCCCCCCCCCCCCACCCCCCCCCCCCCCCACCCCCCCCCCCCCCCACCCCCCCCCCCCCCCACCCCCCCCCCCCCCCACCCCCCCCCCCCCCCACCCCCCCCCCCCCCCACCCCCCCCCCCCCCCACCCCCCCCCCCCCCCACCCCCCCCCCCCCCCACCCCCCCCCCCCCCCACCCCCCCCCCCCCCCACCCCCCCCCCCCCCCACCCCCCCCCCCCCCCACCCCCCCCCCCCCCCACCCCCCCCCCCCCCCACCCCCCCCCCCCCCCACCCCCCCCCCCCCCCACCCCCCCCCCCCCCCACCCCCCCCCCCCCCCACCCCCCCCCCCCCCCACCCCCCCCCCCCCCCACCCCCCCCCCCCCCCACCCCCCCCCCCCCCCACCCCCCCCCCCCCCCACCCCCCCCCCCCCCCACCCCCCCCCCCCCCCACCCCCCCCCCCCCCCACCCCCCCCCCCCCCCACCCCCCCCCCCCCCCACCCCCCCCCCCCCCCACCCCCCCCCCCCCCCACCCCCCCCCCCCCCCACCCCCCCCCCCCCCCACCCCCCCCCCCCCCCACCCCCCCCCCCCCCCACCCCCCCCCCCCCCCACCCCCCCCCCCCCCCACCCCCCCCCCCCCCCACCCCCCCCCCCCCCCACCCCCCCCCCCCCCCACCCCCCCCCCCCCCCACCCCCCCCCCCCCCCACCCCCCCCCCCCCCCACCCCCCCCCCCCCCCACCCCCCCCCCCCCCCACCCCCCCCCCCCCCCACCCCCCCCCCCCCCCACCCCCCCCCCCCCCCACCCCCCCCCCCCCCCACCCCCCCCCCCCCCCACCCCCCCCCCCCCCCACCCCCCCCCCCCCCCACCCCCCCCCCCCCCCACCCCCCCCCCCCCCCACCCCCCCCCCCCCCCACCCCCCCCCCCCCCCACCCCCCCCCCCCCCCACCCCCCCCCCCCCCCACCCCCCCCCCCCCCCACCCCCCCCCCCCCCCACCCCCCCCCCCCCCCACCCCCCCCCCCCCCCACCCCCCCCCCCCCCCACCCCCCCCCCCCCCCACCCCCCCCCCCCCCCACCCCCCCCCCCCCCCACCCCCCCCCCCCCCCACCCCCCCCCCCCCCCACCCCCCCCCCCCCCCACCCCCCCCCCCCCCCACCCCCCCCCCCCCCCACCCCCCCCCCCCCCCACCCCCCCCCCCCCCCACCCCCCCCCCCCCCCACCCCCCCCCCCCCCCACCCCCCCCCCCCCCCACCCCCCCCCCCCCCCACCCCCCCCCCCCCCCACCCCCCCCCCCCCCCACCCCCCCCCCCCCCCACCCCCCCCCCCCCCCACCCCCCCCCCCCCCCACCCCCCCCCCCCCCCACCCCCCCCCCCCCCCACCCCCCCCCCCCCCCACCCCCCCCCCCCCCCACCCCCCCCCCCCCCCACCCCCCCCCCCCCCCACCCCCCCCCCCCCCCACCCCCCCCCCCCCCCACCCCCCCCCCCCCCCACCCCCCCCCCCCCCCACCCCCCCCCCCCCCCACCCCCCCCCCCCCCCACCCCCCCCCCCCCCCACCCCCCCCCCCCCCCACCCCCCCCCCCCCCCACCCCCCCCCCCCCCCACCCCCCCCCCCCCCCACCCCCCCCCCCCCCCACCCCCCCCCCCCCCCACCCCCCCCCCCCCCCACCCCCCCCCCCCCCCACCCCCCCCCCCCCCCACCCCCCCCCCCCCCCACCCCCCCCCCCCCCCACCCCCCCCCCCCCCCACCCCCCCCCCCCCCCACCCCCCCCCCCCCCCACCCCCCCCCCCCCCCACCCCCCCCCCCCCCCACCCCCCCCCCCCCCCACCCCCCCCCCCCCCCACCCCCCCCCCCCCCCACCCCCCCCCCCCCCCACCCCCCCCCCCCCCCACCCCCCCCCCCCCCCACCCCCCCCCCCCCCCACCCCCCCCCCCCCCCACCCCCCCCCCCCCCCACCCCCCCCCCCCCCCACCCCCCCCCCCCCCCACCCCCCCCCCCCCCCACCCCCCCCCCCCCCCACCCCCCCCCCCCCCCACCCCCCCCCCCCCCCACCCCCCCCCCCCCCCACCCCCCCCCCCCCCCACCCCCCCCCCCCCCCACCCCCCCCCCCCCCCACCCCCCCCCCCCCCCACCCCCCCCCCCCCCCACCCCCCCCCCCCCCCACCCCCCCCCCCCCCCACCCCCCCCCCCCCCCACCCCCCCCCCCCCCCACCCCCCCCCCCCCCCACCCCCCCCCCCCCCCACCCCCCCCCCCCCCCACCCCCCCCCCCCCCCACCCCCCCCCCCCCCCACCCCCCCCCCCCCCCACCCCCCCCCCCCCCCACCCCCCCCCCCCCCCACCCCCCCCCCCCCCCACCCCCCCCCCCCCCCACCCCCCCCCCCCCCCACCCCCCCCCCCCCCCACCCCCCCCCCCCCCCACCCCCCCCCCCCCCCACCCCCCCCCCCCCCCACCCCCCCCCCCCCCCACCCCCCCCCCCCCCCACCCCCCCCCCCCCCCACCCCCCCCCCCCCCCACCCCCCCCCCCCCCCACCCCCCCCCCCCCCCACCCCCCCCCCCCCCCACCCCCCCCCCCCCCCACCCCCCCCCCCCCCCACCCCCCCCCCCCCCCACCCCCCCCCCCCCCCACCCCCCCCCCCCCCCACCCCCCCCCCCCCCCACCCCCCCCCCCCCCCACCCCCCCCCCCCCCCACCCCCCCCCCCCCCCACCCCCCCCCCCCCCCACCCCCCCCCCCCCCCACCCCCCCCCCCCCCCACCCCCCCCCCCCCCCACCCCCCCCCCCCCCCACCCCCCCCCCCCCCCACCCCCCCCCCCCCCCACCCCCCCCCCCCCCCACCCCCCCCCCCCCCCACCCCCCCCCCCCCCCACCCCCCCCCCCCCCCACCCCCCCCCCCCCCCACCCCCCCCCCCCCCCACCCCCCCCCCCCCCCACCCCCCCCCCCCCCCACCCCCCCCCCCCCCCACCCCCCCCCCCCCCCACCCCCCCCCCCCCCCACCCCCCCCCCCCCCCACCCCCCCCCCCCCCCACCCCCCCCCCCCCCCACCCCCCCCCCCCCCCACCCCCCCCCCCCCCCACCCCCCCCCCCCCCCACCCCCCCCCCCCCCCACCCCCCCCCCCCCCCACCCCCCCCCCCCCCCACCCCCCCCCCCCCCCACCCCCCCCCCCCCCCACCCCCCCCCCCCCCCACCCCCCCCCCCCCCCCCCCCCCCCCCCCCCCCCCCCCCCCCCCCCCCACCCCCCCCCCCCCGCACCCCCCCCCCCCCCCACCCCCCCCCCCCCCCACGCGCCCCCCCCCCCGCCCCCCCCACCCCCCACCCCCCCCCCCCCCCACCCCCCCCCCCCCCCACGCCCCCCCCCCCCCCCCCCCCCCCCACCGCCCACCCCCACCCCCCCCCCCCCCCAACTGGTAGGGGCTGATGGGGATTGTAGTTCCTGAACATCTGGAGAGCCGCAGGTTCCCTACCCCTGGTCTAGGTAGAGGCCATCTTCTGGGCTAAATAAAGTTGAAAGAAAGTATATTTTGTGGCCGAATCAGCTTTTGTTCTGCTGCAGTAATGCTGCATCCACTATAACCATTAGGTTTTTAACTAAATCAGTAAGTGTCAGGTAAACCCCATCAAAAGTGGGAACCACAAAGACGTTCAAGCCCTCAGCCTTTCCAGCTGTCCTGCGCCCCAGGCACCAGCATTACCTCCGTCCTGTTGCAACTCAGTTTCAGTATGTTCACTCTTAACCACAGCAGTCCGTCCATGGCTCATGACTTCTACCGCATCACCAGGAGATTTGGGCAGAGAGATTTAGAGCTGGGTTTGTCAGTGCATTGATGGTGCCCAGTTTTAAAAAAGAGAATTCCAAACTGTGAGACCCCAAAGAAGAAAGCAACAACACACCTGATTGTCTGGCATTGAAAATGTCAGAAGTTTTATGTGACTAGAGTCTCTGTAGGGCATCAGTGGTTGACACATTTGCTACATTCCTGAAACTTAGACTGAAGTGTGCGTGCTAGAATCTAGAGTGCAGTGGTTCCAGCTAGAAAAGAATCTAAGACCGAAACGTACCTTGCTACCGGGCCGTAGATGAGTATTTTCTTGGGAGAAAGGGGATCCTGGAGTTTGTGTGTACTGGTGGGGGAGTATAGTCATAACTTGGTTGTTAAAACAGCACATTTCTAAATATTAATGTATTGTCAAAGACTTTCATGGCCGGATTCAACTGGTGGTTGTGGGTTTTCCAGGCCATGGTCTGGTAGATCTTGTTCTTAGCATTTTCCTTCATCTGTGGCTCGCATCTTCAGAGGTATATCACAGAGAGAAGTGTGTTACATACTTTGTCCAATGAGAAGGGAATGTTTAGTAGGGTATATATTGTCCATGACTCAGGGTGGGGAACCAATCAGTAAGTGTTTTGGGTGGACCTTGCTATGCAAAGGTGTGGTTGAGTGCATTGCATTGTGGGTGGGGTTTTCAGTCTGTTTACATTTGTATTCACATTTGCATTCCCTGCAATAACATCAGTATTAGTGAATGCAAATCCTGTGTCTGGGTGGAGTTCATTGTCCATGAACCTAGCATGCCCTTTGCCTTTGATTCTGGAGTTTTTGAGTACTTGTAGCCAAGTTTTGTTAATTCTCAGAGTCTCTTCCTTCTTGTTGAAGTTGTCTTGGTGTTTGTGGATTTCAATAGTCTCCTTGTGTAGTCTGACATAGTGACCATCTGAGTAGTCCAGAATTTCAGTGTTTTCAAATAAAATGTTATATCCAGTGTTTGTTTACAGCATGTTCTGTTACTGCAGATTTTTCGGGATGGTTAAGCCAACAGTGTCTTTTGTGCTCTTTAATACGAGACTGAATGCTGCATTTTGTAGTTCCTATGTAGACCTGGCAGCAGAGGTTTTATATATCTTTATCACTCAATGGCTAGCGTAACATAATACAGTTTGCTGTCAATGCTTAGAGCATCCAAAGTCCATTTTGGTATATACACTGATTTGCTAAGTAAAAAGTCTGCAAGATCAGAGGTATGTTAATCAGTGTACTGGAAGGGGGTAGAGATTTGAGAGGTGCCGAAATCTTTATTTTTTTTCTTGTTGGCTTCTGTCCCATCCCATCCCTCCAGAGCAAGGACAGGAGCTGAGGTGAAGATGGTGGATTCCTGCTGCGTTACCAAGCTTTGCAACTAGAGGGCAATTTGGCTTCCCCCAGAAGGCTAGATTCATATCCTTCCTTTCTATTGACTGAAGAGTTGGCTTGGTAACCATTGGTAACCCCCATGCAAACGGTGCATTGTCAGCAAGAGTGTTGCTGCTACTGTTCTGTACTTAAAGTGAAGTTTTTTGAAAAAAGTACATGTATAACACTTTATTTTAAATGTTTAGGGTAGATCCCAAGAGATGGACTACTGAAATATTTAACTGTGTCTCCCGTAGAACTGCAGTGTGTGTTTGTGTGTTCCCTGTTCCTGCCTTGTGTACAATATTCTATGAACCAGTGTATTAAAATCACGTGTGTGGCGCCCCTATTTGTTTACCTATGTGTACCTGGGGCTGCTACACAGGAGTGCCTAGTTCTCATGCTGGAAAGTGGGCTAAGGGATGTGGTTTAGCGAATCCACACATCTAGTGCTTCTACTGTGTCATGGCAGACCTCAGCTGAAGGAGCTGTACTGGAGTTTAAGAAGTTGCCCTAATTGTTACAGTTTGATCTGCTCTTCTGTATTGAAACTGCACAGATTATTTCCGACTGATGAATGGCACTTCTGGCTTTATAACTATGGGTTTCAACTTGTGTTAACTGGTCTTATCGAATAAGGTCTTGGTAATTGGGGTCTTGCACAGAAAAGTTGTTGCTGAATTTTTGAAGGGATTGCTGATTTTGTGTACAGCATTTGATACATAAAAGTTTACCCTTTTTTCCCCTCAAGGAGATGAAGGAGAAAATAAATCAGGGACTGTGCCAATGGAAGAGGAGGAAGATGATGACGACGATCCGGAGAATAGGTATGATTCCCTCCGTAAGGACTGTAAAAAGATTATAACACACCCTAGGCGTGGGCGCAAACGAAACCAACGGAACACCACGCAGGTTGTAAAAACCAGGAGTGCCTGCCGTGTAAAGACTCGCTCACGGGCTTCCCGCAAGTTTGAACGAGAAGCCAGAAAACAAACCCCAAAATCCAGAAAGCAAAGAAAATAAGAAAGTACGTTTAAGTGTTAACTTACACACCTTGCATAGGGTGTGTTATAAATGCATTACAGCACTGTCTGTTTTGTGTTTCCATGTAAAAATGTGGGTTTTGTGTAAATTGTACATTCAGTGACATTTTTAGAAAGGCGATTAGGTTCCTGAGGCTGCCTTCCTGTATAGAAGCAGACCAGCATCTGTTCAGTATTGGGACAAGCTTCATTTTGGGTCTTGAACGGCTTTCCGTTAGTGTTTTTCTTTCGTTATCCAGAAAACCTGATTAGAATGTAGAGCCAGCAATGGGTCAAGCACTTATTGAAATCCACTTTGTAGTATCCCAAATGATTGATTGGCTTTTCTTTTTGTCAAGGAACAGTGGCAGTGACTGAGATTGTGGCTACTACAGCAATTTGTGTTTTTGTTTGCATCAATGGAACTGAAGTCACGTGTTTAATCGAACGTGTGCATCAGTATACTTAGTATTTAAATTTTAATATTTCCATATTGTGGTAGTAGTTTTGCAGGCCTTACAAATCTCCTAATATGTAAGTCCTGTAACCTGCCTAATTACCAAACAGTAAACTGGAAAACATAAAGGAGACTGGATTTTTAGTTTGCTATTTGTAAGATTAGCAGAGCAGTTGCTTTCAGGGCACCCGTGCTTAATGTCTGGTTATCAGCTTTATATAAGAACTGTTTTTTTTTACCAACTTGACTGTTTTTATCTGCCTAAGAACAGAGAACTAAACACATTTTTGGTTTGTATCTGAAATCAATGTTAATATTCGCTCTCCTATATGGACTTTGGTACAGAAAAATGCTGCTAATCTAGCTGTTTCTTGCTCTTAGAACATAGAACATTTAAACAAATGTTTATTAGTTTATTTTTAAAGTGATCACTGTTTATAGGGATTGACAGTTCAGAATGATGAAAAACTGTTGGAAAAAATGTATTGTAATTTTTTAGAGTCATCATATTTGACTTGCTTTTTGAATCATTAATAGAATTTTCAAAGCACAGTTATTAGATAAATAGAGCTAGAAAATCTGTTGTTAGATGTTTTGCTGGGAGTATTATCCTTCGTTTCTTAATGCTTGGCTGATGAACCCTGAACAAATGTTTTAGTTCAAATGTTAAATTTATTCAGTAAGAGTAATTTCGGGGGGGGGGGGGGGTGCTTTAAAGGTGAGTGGGAGCACGGAGAAATTCTCCATAATGTTAATGCAGGAAAGAATTAATCTACCTCTCTTAAGCAGAGTTGGTGTTCATCAGCAAATAGGCTCTGTCAGTGCATCAGAAGAATATTTGTTGAATCACAGTTACGTTATATTAAAGCACTTCGTTTTGTAACTGAATGAAGAATATGCAATTAAGTCAGATCTGTGATCACAGGCACTGGTTAGAATGCAGAGGTCTGTGTGCAGAGCTCCTTTCTGCTGTCCCAGGGGTCTGCAACCTGCGGCTCTCCAGATGTTCATGGACTATAATTCCCATCAGCCCCTGCCAATTGGCCATGCTGGCAGGGGCTGATGGGAATTGTAGTCCATGAACATCTGGAGAGCCGCGGGTTGCAGACCCCTGTGCTATCCTTTCTGCTGCCTCCCCTCAGGCTCCTTCGAAATCTGCGGAGGGGAGGGAGTGCATGCACCTTGGAAAGGGAGAAGGACTTGGCCTTGGCCTTTGTGCAGGTGGAGGTGCTTCCATTGAGCCCAAAGCTGTTTGGATGCTTGCCATGATTCCCTGTCAGTGGCCTGCATTGTGCCTGCATCAGTCCTAAAGTGCATGTTAGATTTTTGCTTGCTTTTTAGACAAAAACAGAACAAACTTTTTTCCGTGAGGCCAAAGAATGATGCAGGAGACCTGTAGCCATGTTAAAAGACAGTGCCTACAACTCTCCTTTTCTGATTTAAATGTGTTTCCTATCAAAATGTTGAAATCATCTTTGCCAGAGTGCAATATTTTAGTGGGTCATAATATAACAGACAGTGCTGTACTTTATTGTGGTGTGTATTTGTTTCTTATTGGTTTGTCTGATCCTTTCGCTAGTGCTGTTTAATATGTTTGGAGTTATTTTTGTTCATTAAAATATACAGTGTATTAATGCACAATGCCTTTGAAGTATTTCATGGATGCAATAATAAATTTTTGTAAAACGTGTTTCTCGTCCAAGCATTTAATTTAAGAGATTAAATTTTATTTTATTTTTCATTAAGTTACAGTAGGCAACTTCTTATTTTTATTAATATTCTACCCATCTAATATCTTCACTCAACTATTTCTGAAGTCCTTTCGTTTGAAGCTAAAATGTGTTTAAACGCGATTCAGGGCTTAAGATGATGGAAATAATAAAGCATGTCTAGTTGTCTCATGCTTCTTCTAGGCAATTTTAAAGGTGTAGCGGCCTTGGTGATGTACTGCCAGGTATTTCAAGGGCGGTGAATTCAGACTTGTTTCTTGTGAAAGTTTTAATTGACAAAGTTCATGGAAAAAAGCCCTAGAATCATGGCTTCTGATAGAGTGAACTTCAGAGGAGTGTCGTTTTGTTCAGTACGAAGCAGCTGAAATCCTTCATTTCTCACATTTTTATAAATAAATATTTCATAAATGTCATTCTTACCTAGGAAGAAAATACAGAAGGTGTGATTAAAACAATACCACTGTTATGCTGTGGTTAAGCATCTCTAGTCTAGAGTAATTGTTAAGGCAACCCAAATTAAGATGGTGCTGTATTGTGTTGGCCACATGTTCATCTTTTGCACCAAAATGTGTTGTTGACAATCAATGAAATAGAATTGAAACTTTCTGGCACCAAGGTGTGGCCACCTGGCTGTATTTCCCTTTCCCCATTTCATAGCACTTTTTCAAACTTAAGTCTTCCTTGAAAGAGGGAAAATCAATTTATTTTTTAAATAAGAACTTTTTGGTTATAATAACTCCCATTTTTCTTGATAGGTCTTAATAACATAAGAGGTTCAAAGCTTTTATGTAACTCAGTACAAGATTTTATTAGTTCTAGATAGTGGTAAGGTCAGAAATTAGGTTCCTCATATAACCTTTTTGCATTCGAGCCACCCTGTTTCCCCAAATATAAGACATCCCCTGAAAATAAGACGTAGTAGAGGTTTTGCTGAAGTGCGAAATATAAGGCATCCCCCAAAAGTCAGACGTAGCAAAGTTTTTGTTTGGAAGCATGCCTGATGAACAGAACACAGAAATATAAGACATCCCCTGAAAATAAGACATAGCGCATCTTTGGGAGCAAAAATTAATATAAGACACTGTCTTATTTTCGGGGAAACACTGTAAATGTCTCTTAAGTGCAAGTTGTAGGCTAGATCATTGGTAAACAGGATGTTGTTCCCTTTGCAGTCATTACATTTTTATTAGTGCCTCCATCTTTTTGTGTTTCAGCCCTCAGATATCTAGGTTCAAGCCAATGACAACTAATGGTACAGTTTGCTTATGGGGCTGTTGGTTAGAGATACATTATCAAGAAAATTAATTTACTCAGCTGACTGAATTGTGAGTTTAAAAATGCATGTTGGGGGACCCACTTTTCATCACTTGTCTGATGGGATCTGTATTTTTTTTCATAGGCTCATTCCGCACATGCAGAATAATGCACTTTCAAACTGCTTTCAGTGCTCTTTGAAGCTGTGCGGAATGGCAAAATCCACTTGCAAACAGTTGTGAAAGTGGTTTGAAAACGCATTATTTTGCGTGTGCGGAAGGGGCCATAGTTGCTGTGGTTCATGCTTCTTAATAAGTGTCTTCATAACTTGTGACCTGCCAAGCTGGCCATAGACAGCCATTTGTAAGTTCACCAGTGCCTCATGTATGCTGTCTGCTTGGGAAGGCAACAGAAATGCGGTTTGCCAAGCACCTTTCAAGCTGGCGGCCCGCATTCAGCTTCACGGGGTACAAATTACGCAGGCGAGCCTTCAAATTTTGAATTCCGTGATTTTCTTTTAGTTATGTTGATTAAAAAACAGGAAACCGAGTGGAGATATTATATAAGATCAAAATGTTGAAATGCAAGGAATGGACAAAATGTGTGTTAATATTTTTTTTTCAGGGAAGCATACTTTTTTGCAGTGAATCGCAAAAGAGGGAATACATATGAAGTAATCAACCAGTTAAAATTGTTCTTATCAAAATTCTCTCTGATTTCTTCCTGCTAATATTCCCCCCTCCCCCATGTCTTGCAGATAAAGAAACATATGTACTTTGTTCAAAAATGCAAAAAAACTCTCTATGTTAACATTGAATAGGCACCCTTCGAGTTATATTTTCTTTTATGCCCTTATTCCCCACAGTTTTGCCACATCTGTTAAAATAAGAGCGTAGTATATATTTCAGGCTTGTGGTTTTCATGTCTGCTTCTGTAGATTGGATGCCTTCCAATGTTATATGCAAATCTTACAAACCCCCCCCCCCCCCCCCCCCAAAAAAAAAATTGGTTTTGTCATGGCAGCATCCCTTTACCCAGACCAAGTAGTTTGTGAGACTTGGTTTGGGGGTGGGGACGGCAGGAAGGTATAGACAAATCCTCAAAATCCAGTAGCATCATGAATCCCTGCTGTGTTGACCCAGGATCCCTTGACTGCATGTTTGAAAGTGCACACAAATAGTACATTCCTTTTGCTTAATTATGAGCATTGGCGTTTCTTATATTGCAGTAATTATTGCAGCAGCTGCCTCCCCTTTCAGTTGCACGATTATGAAATAATATGCATTTTAGAATCTTGCGTATTGTTGGGCAACATTTTTGTTCCTTTCAGAATAGAACACTTTTCAAAAGCTTTCTAGACAATACATTCTAATGTAATTTCTTGGAGAATTTTGGGAAACACCTGTACGGTTCCTCCTATTCTTTGCCTTCATCTGTAGCACATGTGGCAGCAACTGGACCTTCTCGAAACCCATAATCGCTTGGCAGTAACTTCTCACAGGATATCCATGAGATAGAATTAACTTGGATACTTTATTATAGCACGAATAATGTCCCTTCAGAATGCTGCACATCGGAAGGGCAGGCCAGATAATTGCTCAAGATGCTACTTCTGCCTTGGGGTGGGCTGGGCTGGTTTCATTCTATTTTGCCAATAGATACACAACAGTTAGTGATGAGCAGCTGGTGCACGTTCTATCATAAACTGGAATCAGAAAACGTCATCTTTCTCCTTGCTGCCCACATCCACCAACACGTGTGCATCCATCCCACTGACAGGTAGAGGGAAGGGTTGCTTCTCCACTTCTTGTTTTGGCACAAGGATTAAAATGTCCTTTCTGGAGAAAAAGACTGCGCAAAGTGACCATTTGTGACTCCTGATAGCTTGTGTGGCGGTGATTTTAAAATGAGAAAACCAAGCAAGCAGAGAAGTCCTTCTTTTGAGATGGGGGGGTCAGAGCTTGGCAGTCCGCAGTTCATTGCAAACGAACGCTCGACTCACCTGGGAGCAGCACAGATCTGTCAACAGGTCGGTCCATTGTGTGCTTTATCACAGACATGACTTCACTGAGCAAGTTCTAGGTTAGGACACAGAACCTAGTGCCGTGGTGGCAAACCTTTGGCACTCCAGATGTTATGGACTACAATTCCCATCAGCCCCTGCCAATTGACCATGCTGGCAGGGGCTGGTGGGAATTGTAGTCCATAACATCTGGAGTGCCAAAGGTTCGCCACCACTGACCTAGCAAGTAGCATCCCTTTCCAAATATTCATAGACTAATTTTTCATGCAATATTGGTGTTTTCACAGTGCTCTGCAAATTGTTGATCTTTTAAATCTTCATGCTAGATAGTTTTCCTGGACACCTGTTGAATGCAGCATACTGTTTGAATCTGTATTTTATTCCTTGAATCTTTTGCAACTCCGCCATAATATGGTAAATGGTAAAAGTACAGATTGTTTTTATATATAACATTGCATAGTTTGTGTAGACCATGGATGCTTTTTTTGGTCTAAACTTGTGCGAAAAGGCCAGCGTGCCAATGATGGTGACATTTAGGTGCATTAAGATTTTTTGAAAAGTGTCACAATACTGGGGTGCTGTGTGGTTTCTGGGCTGTGGTGTCGTGTTCTAGCAGCATTCTCTCCTGACATATCGCCTGCATCTGTGGCTGGCATCTTCAGAGAATCTAATAGTAGGAAAGGAAAGCAAGTGGAGTATGTATACCTGTGAGTCAAGGTCAACAGGTGAGGGCATCTGAATGGAAGTGGTCTGGCAAGTGAGTAACAATGAAGTATGTAGCATGTGAGTAACAATGAAGATAGCAAGGTCAGTAGGTGAGGGCAATCTGAATAGAAGTAGCCTGGCCTTTGTTCCCTTTGATTGTTTATTGTCTATAGTCAGCCTGTGTTTGTGTGAAGCTGATTAGTCACTGTCTTGACTCTAGTGTTTTTCAAAACTGGCAGCCAAGTTCTGTTCATGGTTTCTTCCTTTCTGTTGAAATTGTCCATGTGCTTGTGGATTTCAATGGCTGAGAGAGCATGCTGAATGCTGAAAGGAGAGAATGCTGCTAGAACACGGCCGTATCGCCTGGAAACCACACAGCACCCCAGTGATTCCAGCCGTGAAAGCCTTCAACATTATCACAATACTGATTCTGTGTGCCCAGAGGGGCTTTGTGCCCCCTCACATTAACCTCCAAACTTGTTTGGGGTTGCTAAAGGGGCTTATAATAGTAGTTGGGAGGCGGCATGAGAGCCTTTCGTGAAGTCATGCCTGTGGTGCTTTTGCCCCCCCCCCCCTTTAAAAAGAAATTAACCTAGTCATTGTTCCCTATCTGGAAGACCACTGCGGCTGATGTGAGAGTCTGGTGTTCAGCTAAATGTACAGTTAGAATGATGAGATAGAGGGTGAAGCGAACTATGATGCTGCATCTGTCACAGAGGTTCTGCGAGTTCTCAAAAACCTACCACGTTATTACCTCTCTCAAGCAGGCTGATTCACTAAGATGCACTTCTGTTACCCAGGTGTTTTGTTTTCCATCCGTTTAACCTTGCTCAGTTTTAAGCTGTGAGGACTTGCATTGTCCAACTATGTGACAACATGCATCATATATTCTATTTTTACTGTTGAACCAATGGAATACATCCCTTTTTTTGTCTTGCTTCAAAGAATTGCCAAGAAAATGCTTTTAGAAGAAATCAAGGCCAATCTTTCCTCTGAGGAAGATGTTTCTTCTGATGAAGAATCGGACGATGGGAAAAAGAAGACAGCAAAGCCAAGCGAAAACCAGGGGGACAATGGTAAGCATCAGATGGCAACATGGTTTTCTGAACCCCCTGTAACGTCAAAGTATGTGCTCAGTATCAACAGTACAGTCCATGTACTGCGAAATCTCTGACCTCCTTAAACACTGAACCTAAATGGCAGGGTAGTGATGAACACATTGCCCCTGCTTATTAGAACATAAGAACATAAGAACTAGCCTGCTGGATCAGACCAGAGTCCATCTAGTCCAGCACTCTGCTACTCACAGTGGCCCACCAGGTGCCTTTGGGAGCTCACAGGCAGGATGTGAAAGCAATGGCCTTCTGCTGCTGCTGCTCCTGAGCACTCCAGGCATCTGCTAAGGCATTTGCAATCTGAGATCAAGGAGGATCAAGATTGGTAGCCATAGATCGACTTCTCCTCCATCAATCTGTCCAAGCCCTTTTTAAAGCTCTCCAGGTTAGTGGCCATCACCACCTCCTGTGGCAGCATATTCCAAACACCAATCACACGTTGTGTGAAGAAGTGTTTCCTTTTATTAGTCCTAATTCTTCCCCCCAGCATTTTCAATGGATGCCCCCTGTTTCTAGTATTGGGAGAAAGAGAGAAAAATGTCTCTCTGTCCACATTTTCTACCCCATGCATAATTTTATAGACTTCAATCATATCCCCCCTCAGACGTCTCCTCTCCAAACTAAAGAGTCCCAAACGCTGCAGCCTCTCCTCATAAGGAAGGTGCTCCAAGATGGTTATTCTCACCATCTAATTTATTCTGTGAGAACGTAAATTGTGGTGTTCGCTGCCAGGGAATGCAGTGATGACCACGAACACAGAGAATTAGGTAAATTTGAGGAGGAGAGTTCCAGCGACTACCAGCCATGACTTGCAAAGAAAACAGTCACACACAGAGACCATAAACCTCTGAAACTCAGCATCAGGGGCAGGCTTTGACCTCTATGCCCTGCAAGCCAACTGGCAGCCCACTTTGTGAAACGGTGTGCTGAACTTGGTTGGCTGTGACTCTGGCCCTTTCCGCACAAGCAAAATAATGCGTTTTCAAACCACTTTCACAACTGTTTGCAAGTGGATTTTGCCATTCCGCACAGCTTCAAAGAGTACTGAAAGCAGTTTGAAAGTGCATTATTCTGCATGTGCGGGATGAGCCTCTGTTCCAGGTGGAGGTTTTTATGTTCTTATATTGAGACTGCCGTGTGCCTGAGCCAAGTCAAGATAGTGCCGGGCTAGTGTTGGTTTTACCCCCAGAACTTCTGTTTTTTTCTCTACCTTGCGCTGCTGATAATCTTATATAATTTTAGTGGCACTGAAACCTTCACAATGTCGCTTAATATTTTGTGGCTTTTCCTAAAGTGAGGTGTGGATTCTTACCATCAGAGTAACATTGACACATTAAAAATAAGTGAAATGCATCTGTTTCGCAGCGGCTGGGTTTGCTTGTCAGTCAGACATAATGCAGCAGTACAGTGTCGGGTTAAATTGACACACCTCCCTGTGATAACACTCAGTTAAGTTATTCCTCCAGATGGTAAAGAGAGAGGCCTTGTACTGTCTTTTTCTCCCCCCTCTGCAACAGAAGAGAACGAGCAGGAAGACGACTCTAGCTCTGGCTCAGATGTCGAAGAGGCTAAGAAGTCTAAGTACAGACACAGATTACTGAGACATAAGTTGACAATGAGTGATGGAGAATCTGAGGAAGAGAAAAAGGGAAAATCTAAAGAGTCAAAAGAAGTGAAACGCAGAAATAGAAGACAAGGTACTATATTTGAAGTGTGTGGACAGTAACACACTGTTCATTTGGCAGTGGATTATGTGGAATTTGATCAGGGTTTGCCTCAGCGAATATAATTGTCTGTCTGTGCTTGGTCACCAAATAAAATTAATCCCTGCATACAGAACTACAACAGAAGAAGAATGGTAAAGTGGTAAATGGTAAATCTGAGATCATGCTGTTGCTTGCTTCTTCATGATATCAGGTGATCCAATTTTAGGAATGATGCCTGATGTGTGTTGAATCAGAGTAAAAACATTTCCATCAGTAATTATTTTTGTGTTGTGGGAGATGACGGCCTAAAATGTTAGGACCAAAAAGTAGCAGATCGTGGCCAGATAGCCCAGAAAACCCACAACAGCCAATGATAATTTTTCTTCGTTTTCTAAATCCTTTATTCAAATCTTCATTCAGAGTTTCTAGTTGTGAACCAGGTTGTTCACTGTCATCACTTGCTGCTTTTCCTGTAATTTTCTGGTGAATCACTAAATCAGGGGTCTGCAACCTGTGGCTCTCCAGATGTTCATGGACTACAATTCCCACCAGCCCCTGCCAGCATGGCCAATTGGACCATGAACATTTGGAGAGCCACAGGTTGCAGATCCCTGCACTAAATCTTAATAGTGTACTGATTTGTGGGTCATGAAAGCTGAGCAACACGGCCGCCCATGGCAAGTCGAAGGACTCCTCGGGTTTGGAGAAAAATACGATGATGTAAAGTAATTCCCATATGGACTGAATATGGCCTAGAAGGGATGGCATGTTGAAAGCAGCTGGGGGAGAACTGAGGCAGGGACATAAGGGAGAGTTCTGCTCAAGTCAGAGAAAGGTTAATAAAAGGTTATTGAATCTGAGAAGGTGAAATTGTGAGAAACCGGGTCAGGTTTCCAAATTGTCCCCCTTAGTTTCTGGTAGGCTTCAAGCTTGTTTGGCTGTATTGATCAGGACCCAAAGCAGGTCCCCAGTGCGGTACCCACTAATGCTTCCCCCAAGTGTTTTCAGAAAGTGGGCGGTGCCAGCATGGCTTTTGATTGGCTGTTGGAAATCAGAATGACTAATCAGATAAAAATGGCATTTCTTCAGTGGCAGCTGCAACCATTTCCAGTGCATTTTAAAAATTATTTATTATTGTTAAGGTGGATAATATTATTATCGACTTGGACTTTTTTTTGGTTGCATTCACTGCTCTGTATCAGAATTTGAAAACCACCCACAGGCTCAAAAATGTTGGGGATCCCGGTCCAAGGAATTAATTTATTGGGGGCATTCTTGACCAGCTGCATTAGAAACTCAAAATCAAATTGAGGTCTGTTACAGGAATTGTGGAGAGAGGAAGCGTCAGTTTTACAGGGTGTAGGCAAACTCTTCAGTATATTTGGCTTGGTAGACACTGGCTTTCATAGTATTCAGTCGTTCAGAGGCCTTATTTGAACACAGGTAGATTGAATAAGGCTGACGTTTGCTTCCAGATTTTTAGAGTGTCACTTTGCCCATACATAAAAATTATTACCATATATACTCATGTATAAGTCGAATTTTTCAGCACATTTTTAATGCTGAATAAGCTCCCCTCGACTTATATGCGGGTCATTAAATTTTTGTGTGTGTTTCTACTTTGCCGGCCAGCAGGGGGCGCAGTTTTTATGCTAGCAGCACCAAAATTTCAGGGTACCCGCAGAAGACACTCTTGATGATACCAGCCAAGTTTGGTAAAGTTTGGTTCAGGGGGTCCAAAGTTATGGACCCCCAAAGGAGGTGCCCCCATTCCCCATGGCTTCAATGGGAGTTGTTAGTAGATGGGGCTACCTCTTTTGAGGGTCTTCATAACTTTGGATTCTTCTGAACCATAGTCCATTAAACCTGGCTTCGTCCTTTATCAGGAGAGTTCCCTTTTATGATACCAGCCAGGTTTGATGAAGTTTGGGTCAGGGATCCAAAGTTATTGATCCCCGTGTTAAGTTCCACATACAATGGAAACTAATAGTAGATTTTAATTTGGATAATATCCTCTTTAAATCTAACTTCAGCTACATTTGGACATACAGATGATGATGAGGAACTGCCTTTGAAGGATTTTTTAACTCTTGTGTTTTAGCTTGGTTAAGCTGCTTGTTGGTTTTTTGTACTTTTAAAAGCATTGTTGATACCCATATTGTTCTTGTTGACCCTCTTTTCCACTTCATAAAAGCTAGTTTACTGTTTTTCTTTGAAATAAATATTCAAAAAACATTTAACCTACTGGATGCCCCCATAAATTGATGCAATTCTTTTATTGGTATCTATTTTTATTTTTGAAATTTTACTCAGCAGCTGCTGCATTCTTGTTCTAATTTATACGCCGAGTCAATGTAAGTTTTCCAGCTTTGGGTGGTAAAATTAGGTGCCTCGACTTATATGCGGCCTACCATGCTAACGAAAGAGCATACGTATATCTTTGTTCATTTTGAGACTTTACATTAAATTAGAAAAATTAATTTCAGGCTTTGTTTTCAGTCAGTTATTGATTGCTGTCGTCTATGGCCAGCAAGTGACCCTGTTCTCCCCTTTCTCCTGCCATTAGTGTTACGCTGCCTTTTGCTAGCTTTGTGTGAAGAAGTTGATAAATACTTAACTGCCGACTGTGACAATTTTGATAGTCCTTTTTTTTTTGTTAAAGTGAGCAGTGAGGATTCGGTAATCGCAGCTAAAACAACTGTGGAGTCAGCAGAAGTCAGTGAATCGGAAGATGACCAGCGTCCTAGAACAAGGTATAAAAAGTTTGGTAGAAATGTTGGACTTCTCGGGCTTTTTTTAAGGTGAGAACCGTCATTTGTTGAGGACAGGTACAGGACGGTCCAGAGGATGGGGAAACATGTAATGGAGATATGAAGCATGAATGTAAATTCACAAAGAAAAGGAATGAATCTGGTCTGTTTGACCCAAGGGTCCTTGAGGCCCTTTTGGGCCACAACATGTCAAGCAAGCAGCTTCTTTTCTGCTGCTGCTGCTGCTGCTGCTGCTGCTGCCGTTGCACATGGAGTGGTTCTGCGTTTTCTTTTTTCTGTGCCCTGAAACTGTTCCGTTGGATCTCTTGACCTTCTAAGAACCAGGGGGCATCCATTGAAATGATAGGGAATTAGGACTAATAAAAGGAAACACTTCACCTTAAATACGTGATTTCGGTGTTTGGAATATGCTGCCACAGGAGGTGCAGGATACTACCAACCTGATAGCTTTAAAAAGGGCTTGGACAGATTTATGGAGGAGAAGTCGATTTATGGCTACCAATCTTGATCCTCTTTGATCTGAGATTGCAAATGCCTTAGCAGACCAGGTGCTCAGGAGCAGCAGCAGCAGCAGCAGAAGGCCATTGCTTTCACATCCTGCAGGTGCTTCCCAAGGCACCTGGTGGGCCACTGCGAGTAGCAGAGAGCTGGTCTAGATGGACTCTGGTCTGATCCAGCTGGCTTGTTCTTGTGTTCTTATGTTCTTAAGAGATTATTTTTCTAGTGAACGAGAGATGGGTGGGCTGGCAGTTAAGGGAAGAATTTGCTTTCAGTTCACACAGCAGGACCTTTGTGCGACCTGTGTGGAGTACTGGTGTAGAACTAGAAGTGGGGTTCAAATCTCTGCTCGGCCATGACACTCTCGGGCTGACCTGGAGGCCATCTCTCCCTCCCTCTTCGATTAGGCTACCTCAGAAGGTAGCGTTGAGGATAAAATGGTGCAAAGAGAACTATGCATGCCACCTTGGGCTGTGTGAGGAAAGGCAGGATAAAAGTGTGATAGATCCAGGCCACTGTTTGGGGTCAGGGATTGAGCAAGAGAACGGACAAGAATAAATGACTGTGCTGTGACCGGAAAACTGGGAAAATTTCTGATGTGACACATAATTGTCTAGAAAGGACTCATTCAAGAATAGTTCTGTTTGCTGCTCTTCTTCACTTTCTTAGATCTGCCAAAAAAGCAGAGTTAGAAGAAAATCAGAGGAGTTATAAACAGAAGAAGAAGAGACGGCGCATCAAGGTCCAGGATGACTCCTCTAGCGACAATAACAAGGTATTGTATATTTGGGCCAGGATTCAGAGAATGTTGGTGGAATTTTTTTAATCTTCAGAAGGGTTTTTAATTGTTTCCTAGAAAGGCCCTCACCCCCAGATGAAATAAGCTTTGTTTGAAACACAGGGAAATTTGAAAAGAAGCCGATGTTAAGTCCAGAGGGGTGGCGGATCAGGCGTTCACTGGGAAAATGTGAAAGATATCGCTGGTCTTGTGTCCCTCTTCTTATGCTTTTTTTTGGAGCATGGCCTTTACTTGCTGTCCAATTAGCATACCTGGGGAAAAAATATTTTGATCTGTCATTGAGGCAAGTGTTTGTCATCATCTGCTTTGGCAAGGAAGACAGGCTATAAATGAGGTTAATAACTATAATCATGTTTGTGGAGCATGTTGAAGGTAGTTCTGCTGGTTAAAAATCTGCCTGAAATGTGTTAGAATGTCATTTTCTGTTTTGCCTCTTTTACATCTGCCCCTTTTTGTTTTGTTTAAATTGTCTAACTCCGCGGGCTTCTTCTTCATTATGGATCACCATACCCCATCAACCCTTAAGCAATACCATGGCCAATTGGGGCTGATGGGAATTGTAGTCCATGAACATTTGGAGAGCCGCAGGTTGCAAACCCCTGGTCTGAATGGCATGATGGCCCCTTTTGAGACTGGAGGGATGTCAGGAATGCCCGTGGGGTTGGGGGAGGATGGGCTTCTGTCAGAAGAAGGAAACACTGAAAATTATTGGGATGGGTGAGCCCCGGGCATATCTTTTTGGATCCGGCAGGATTTTGGGCAGGATTTTGAGCATTATGTGTGTACATAGCAGCAGGAGACTAACTGTGCCGTTGTGAGCTTTGGAGCCCCAGGCCATGCTATATTTGTTTCTTTGAATTAGAGCACTTCATGTACTTTGCTGTAATGAAATCCATGTGACAGGTACAAAAAGGCGGTAGGTCTCTCAGATGTTTTCTTTGGATTTCAGCAGAGCAATTCTGAGGATGACGATAATGAAGATGACGATTCAAAATCTCCTGGGAAAGGCAGGAAAAAAATACGGAAGATTTTAAAAGACGATAAGCTCAGAACTGAAACACAAAATGCATTAAAAGAAGAGGAGGAGAGAAGACGACGGATTGCAGAAAGAGAGCGCGAGAGAGAAAAACTAAGAGAAGTATTTTCCCTTCTTGGTTCTTTCATTTAAAAGGAAAGGGTTAACGGGTTTACTTTAAAAATCAAGAATACAGAGAGATTTTTCAAATTGAAAACCTGATGAAGTTTCTTGAATTCTTATCTGAAGTTTTCCAGATTTCAACAAACTTTCTCTGCTTCAGATGGAAAGCTTCTACAGTTTCCATAGCATCAATTTATCTGAGCCCTTCGGGGGTTGGGCGGTACATATAAGTTTGAAAAATAAATAAATAAATAAATAATACATTTTTAATACAGTGTGTTTCTTTCACATTTCAGGGGGATCCATTGCCTTACAGTGTAATAGGGCCGTTAAAATAATTGTTTAGGGCATATGTGTGTTCTGGAATTCTGTGTAGCTGCAGAAAGGATTAATTCAGGAACAAATTTGAACTGTTTGGAGTTTACACAAATTTGCTTTCCAGGTGATAGAACTAGAAGACACACCACTGAAATGTCCAATTACCACAAAGCTGGTTCTAGATGAGGATGAAGAAACCCAAGAACCTGTGGTACAGGTTCACAAAAAAATTGTCACAAAACTGAAGCCACATCAAGTAGATGGTACTGCTTGCATAGGGCCACCGGGGCTGGGTAAGTGCAACGCCTCTGGCAGAGCAGTGGAGGGCGGGCTTGTGCCACGAGGTGGCGGGCTGGATGCAGCGCCGGGCTGGCAGGGGTGCAGGGCGACACGCCTGGGCGCAGTTTACCCATCTCTGGTGGTATGAGCTTTAGTAAGTGAAAAGTATCTCCTGAAATTCTACATATCTGAGGAATTTGGCAGTAAGCCAGAAATCCAGAAGTTTAAGCAACTGACACAAAATTTCAGCTGTTCCATCACTGTTCGAAGCAACACTGCACGCTTAATTTTTTCCCTTTGGCTAACTGCCAAATTAAATAACTTCTGCAGTCTATATGATCTTTTTAAATGATCTTAAAAAAATTATTTCTAGGTGTTCAGTTTATGTGGGATTGCTGTTGTGAATCTGTGAAGAAAACAAAGAAGTCGACAGGGTCTGGATGCATTCTTGCCCACTGTATGGGTTTGGGAAAGACCTTGCAGGTACATTTCACAAGTCCTTTTAAGGGTGGATCTGTTTCGTTTTTCTTCTCTTGGTTAATGCCACGAATCCTGTGACATTCCCTCATTATTCGAGCACAAACTCCAAATATGTGATACCTTTTTAATGTTCCCATTTGAGCGAAAATCCAGTACCTAGTTCCTGCATATTGGCCTTGTCACATCGGTGAAGTACGAATAGAGTAACCTACTGCTGGGGATGGGAGAATACAGGAGAATGGGAGAATATGCGGGCCTTCCCTTGCATTTGATCCGGAAACTGAAACTGGTCCAGCATGCAGCTGCCCTCCTCACAGGCTTCCAGATCAAATACAACCTGTGCTGCCGCTTCGCACTGGCTCCCTAAGTTGAATTCCCAATCATCTTCTCAAGGTGTGGGTTTTGACTTTCTAAGGCCTTACGGCCGCTTGGGACCCTCGCATCTTCGACCGTGATTACCCCATATGTACCTAAGTCTCGACTTCCGCTTCAGCAGAGGCCAACTTACTGGAGACCCTGGTCTCTTCTGAATGATGCAGCTGGCTCTCCACTGCCAGGGCTCTTTACATGCTCGGTCTCCGCCTGGTGGAATTCATTCTGTCCGTTCCGCGGATCTGGATGATTTCGCAGGGCCTGCAAGATCTGACAGTTCCACCTGGCTTTGGAGAAACCAGTCAGCTGAGTGTGCCCTCCCCTATATCATCGACCCGCTATTGGGATATATGGGTCCTTATTACTCAGGACCTGCTACCTTCCTCCTCCTAGGAGGATTAGGGTTTTAGGTGGAGGCCATCTTAGGACAACCGTTGTTTTATTATATTTCTGGAAGTATTATATGATGTTTTTATCTGTGATTTTATGTTGTACACCGCCCAGAGCCCTTCGAGGATGGGGCGGTATATTAAATTAAATTAAATTAAATCTTTAAATAACAATAAATAAATAAATAAATAAATAAAATAAATAAATAAATACGTGGTATAGAAACAGCTGTTCTGGGGAGCTTAACCATTGTGTTATTAAGGGTGGGGCCAGTGTGGAAGAGGGAGGGAGGTTCTCGCCATATGAACACATCTAGCACAATAAAGTTGACACCTTTTCTGCATTAAGAGCTAAGGTTTGCCATGACGAGGAGTAGGGAAAGAGGTGCACTTGTGAGGCACATTGCATGTAAGATTTTCCCCATATTAATTAGGGAGGTTTACTTAATCACTTGGGTAGGGGGAGAGATTCAGGAACAGCAAAACTGGAACAAAGGAGAAACTCGCTGACAAGTTTGGTTGCATAGCAAATGTAGGAAAGTACAAATTGTGGGTTCACTGTGCAGGGAGAGATCCCATTCTCCTGCCTACCTTGTCTCTCTTTTTTGTGCAGGCCAGACAGGAGCAAAATTTCCCCTCATGGGCTCACTCTTTCCTTTCTTCCCCCTCCCAATTCATTCACCTGCCTAATGGTTCTTCCTGTTCCCTCATCCAGATGTCTATTTGACATGATGCATATCAGGTTAACATAAAGAAGATGTTTTTAACATGTTCAAAAAATGAACGAATACAAGAGTTTAGTAAGGAAAGAAAAATGAAGGAGGGCAAAGAGATGTATAGGTCACTCTATTTTGTGAGAAGTGGGAGTTTCTTGCATTAATCACGACTTGCTTGGCTTTCTCTCTTGAAGGTAGTCAGTTTTCTTCATACTGTTCTGTTGTGTGACAGACTGGATTTTAGTACAGCTCTTGTCGTTTGTCCGCTGAACACGGCCCTGAACTGGATGAATGAATTTGAGAAATGGCAAGAAGGCTTAGAAGATGATGAGAAGCTAGAGGTACGTGCTGTTTAAAAGGCATTTTCTAGAGAAGTCACTTAAGCTCAGTCCAAGACATAATAAACTACCATTCAGAGGCATAAAGGATCGGATAACTTCAGGGTGATCAGAGCAGCTGCCTGCCTGAGCGCAGTGGCATGAGTCTGGATGCTGCTAGTCAAACGCTGGTCGGGAGCCAGCGAGGGGGATGCACTGGAGAGCTGGGATTCGGACCCCTGCATGGTGCGCAGCTGTTCCTGGCCAGGGTGTGAACCAAAAGGATCCCCCATCGGTGTTGCCAGTTAAACACGGGCAATTGTTTTCTCCTCTGCCTTCAATGGCAGCCTGTCTGACACAGGGGGATTCTGCACAGGCCAAGAATAAAACGGGTCGAGGCCCCTTTTAAAAACTTGGGGGGGGGGGAGTTCTCACAAAATTTGCCCCCCAAACACTGCTAACCTGTCTTAGTAGCCAGAACCCAGGTTAAATGAAAATCTCTGATTTAGTGACTTTTCCCCATTAACCCAGGTTGCAAACGCTTCTTGCTTGCCTGTGCAACCAAGTGCTGAAGTATTCAGTCCCCACCTTCCTCCTGCTACCTCATTACGTGGATCTCCAGGCGTCAGCCTATTCAATGCAGGTAGATGCGAAGGGATTCTCAGGGTGGGAGATTCTCAGCTGTGCAGCACACACAGAAACACAGTGTTTCCATGCAAACCGACCATCATGCAGACTGTAACAGAGGCAGCAGGAACGAGTCTCATGAACCTGCTGCTTTCCTTTGCAGAATCACCCTCAAAGAAACAAAGGCTGCCTTTGCAGACTTATTCGAGAGCTGCCCCCCTCCCCCCCCAATGGGCTTGCTTCTGAGTGGAAATGCTAGGCTCCACCTATACTACAGCTGCAATCCCATGCAGGTTTATTTGGAAAACAGGTGCATTGAAATAAAGTGAGACCTCTTTCCTAGTTCTGCGACATTCAGGCTTAACTTTTCCCATCACCTTAGCAAACTGAGGGTGGATAGTGGGGGTGGGACCAATTAGGACCCCCACAGAGCAGTCTACTCCCAAAAAGGTCCCGGAAGTAGTGATGCATGAATTCACAATTGCACTTGGCTCTTTTGGTGGAAAATAGCACAGTTGTTTTCTCTTCATAAACATATGTAGAAAGTTTATGTGTGCAATAGCTGCATTTTAAGTAGTTTGTATTGCTGCTGTACTCTAATAGCCTTTTTAGTCAGAAGTATACATTTGTGACTGTGTTTATCCTTTTTCACAAGGTCAACGAGCTAGCAACGGTGAAACGGCCTCAAGAAAGAAGTTACATGTTGCAAAGGTGGCAGGAGGAAGGGGGTGTCATGATCATAGGCTATGAAATGTACCGTAACCTTGCTCAGGGAAGGAATGTGAAAAGCAGAAAACTGAAAGAAATATTTATCAAAGCCCTCGTTGATCCAGGTGAGCTACAATACTGTGTGTAGATCATTTGAAGAACGATTGTGGAAGACAATGCATTTCAGTGCTACTGCTGGGTAGTTCTTGTGCTTCACGCTGATACACGCGTTTACAATGTTATATTTCCTAAATACACCGAACTGGGAAATGTTATATGCTAAGTCAAAGCACATACACACACGCGCGCACACACATCCTGCGCTTCTTGGCTTTCAGCCTTCCATGATATTTAATTACCGTATATACTCATGTATAAGTCGAATTTTTCAGTACATTTTTAATGCTGAAAAACCCTCAACTTATATGGTCAATAAATTTTTTTTTTGTGTGTTTTATTTCTGTCAATCTCGCAGGGCTTAGTTTTATGCTAGCAACACCAACTTCGGGTACCCTCAGAAGACACCCTGATGATACCAGCCAAGTTTGGTGTCAGTCTTCAGGGGGTCCAAAGTTATGGACCCCAAAGGAGGTGCTCTATCTCCCCATTGTTTTCAATGGGAGTTATTATAGATGGGGCCACTTCTTTGAGGGTCCATAACTTTGACCTCCTGAATTGAATCTCACTGTAAAACCTAGCTGGTCTCACTCAGGAGAGTCTCTCTCTTTATGATACCAGCCAGGTTTGCGGAGCTATGCCAGGGGATCCAAAGTTATTGATCCCCCAAAAGGGTGCCCCATCCCCCCCATTGTTTACAATGGAAGCAAATAGTAGATTTTCCATTTCTGATAATATCCCTCTTAAAATCTAAGTTGAGTTACATTTGGACATACAAATGATGAGGAGGAATACAGTTTTGAAGGATTTTAACTCTTGTGTTTTAGCTTGGTTGCTGATTGAGCTAAGGTTTTTGTACTTTTAAAGTTATTGTTGAGACCATATTGTTCTTGTTGACCCTCTTTTCCACTTACAGAGCCGGTTTACTGTTTTTCTTTGAAATAAATATTCAAAAACATTTAACCTACTGATGCCTCAATTGATGTAATTTTATTGGTATCTATTTTTATTTTTGAAATTTACCAGCAGCTGCTGCATTTCCCACCCTCGACCTATACGCGAGTCAATAAGTCTTCCCAGCTATTTGTGGTAAAATAAGGTGCCTCGACTTATATGCGGGTCGACTTATACACGAGTATATACGGTAATTTATTATTTCTGGTACTGAGGTTAGGTCATTAATTGACCAACAAAACCCCGTAAGTCTCCAGGTCCCCCAGAATTTTATAAAGCATTCCCTGACTGGTGGTTCCCTCTTTTGGCCTAACTTTTTACTTTGGTGGATAAATCTGGTATTGTTCCACAAGCTTGAACAAATGCAATTATGCAGCCAATTTTTTTAAGAGGCGAGTTCAAGTCTCCGGCTAACTATAGACCCATTAGCCTTTTATGTATATCAGGGAAGCTCTACACAAAATACCTGTTAAATATGTATTGTCGAAGGCTTTCACGGCCGGAATCACTGGGGTGCTGTGTGGTTTCCGGGCTGTATGGCCGTGTTCTAGCAGCATTCTCTCCTGACGTTTCGCCTGCATCTGTGGTCTTCTGAAGATCCTCTGAAGATGCCAGCCACAGATGCAGGTGAAACGTCAGGAGAGAATGCTGCTAGAACAGACCTGGGCATTATACGGCCCGCGGGCCACATCTGGCCCGGCGGATGACCCTGACTGGCCCCCCTGCCGAGCTGGGGAGCGAGGCGTCTTTGAAAGCCCCGCAGAAGCTAGAACATGGCCATACAGCTCGGAAACCACACAGCACCCCACCTGTTAAATATACTTATAATTTGAATCAAGGAAAGTAGGGTTCTTGGCCCCGAGCAAATTGGTTTTTTAAAAGGCAACTGTACCATGGAACATTGTATGATCCTAAATATACTTCTATCCAAATATATGAAGAAGGGCAGGACTATACTTTTTGTTGCTTTCCCAATCAGAAGGGACCCTGCCTGTCTTTAGCTGTTCATGAATGGACCCAGGGACATAACCAGAAAGCCTGAGAAAGCCCAGGCCAAGGGGAGTTGGGAATCTAGGACAGGAAAGGTTGGAACAAGGAGATCCAGAATACTAAAAACAGATGCACAGTGGGATGAGGTTTCACATACAATCTGCATTGACTGTAACAAAGGGTGTGTTATTTATTGATTGTAGATGTGTGTATACGTTGTATTGTGGCCACAGAAGTAGCCCCTGGAGCTGAAACACTAGCTTCTGTGGTCTTTGTGGTTTTTTTGTTGTGCAGCCAATTTAGCTGTTTCATGCAGTTCCTCATATTATGAAATTTAGCTTTTGAGGTTTATGTTTTTAACTCTTTAAAGTGCAGTTGCACTTAATAATGAATAAATATATGTAGTATTATTTTTAATTATTGTGGCTCAACCTTTTAGGTTCCTGGCCTGTTTTACGAAGTGGGTTAAGCCCTCTGTTTTGTTAGTGACTGTGCCAGCGAGCCAGGGGGTGTGTCATTTGTCAGGTCTGGCAAAGTCAACATGGATGACGTTCTTGCCACCCCTAATTGAAAGGGCAGTTACTGAAAAGAAGGTTGTGATTAGAAGACAGCAAGACCCGCTGTCCACATAAGCCAGCTCAAATACCAGAGTGTATTAATTGAAGGGCCTCACTGTGTTCTATTCCTGTGTGTCCATTTTTGGTTTTGCTTCCAACTGCCAGTAGGTGGGGTAGCATGACTTAACCTAGGTACTTCCGAAATTGAAAAAAGATTAATGTATAATTTCTGGTGGGCTATTTTCAAGGGAATGTCGGCAGAAATTTGTCTCTTCTAATGTGGTAAATCGACCTAGCTGGTGCACTTCATGCATCGAATGAATTCTGAAGTGAGGCATCTCATCCTGACTTGAGGGGTATTGAAAATACTGGAGGCCAGGCATTGCTGGCGACTTCACTTTTTTCATTGTGCCTTTGTCCTGTAATCCTCAGCTGTGCTTTGTAAGGACTGCACTCTGCGCTTTACAAACAGCTGCTCGTAGGATTCCTCTGCAATCAAAAGAAGAACAGCTCTGTTGTGCTGCCCCTTGTGCATTCAGCTGCAGGCAGGTTGGCAGATCAGATCCAGAAATGTAACTAAGTCAGGGGTGGCCGTGCTGGCAGGGGCTGATGGGAATTGTAGTCCATGAACATCTGGAGAGCTGCAGGTTGAAGACCCCTGAACTAAGTGGTCTCTCCTCCCATCCTGTGAGAGAAAAACTGCGTAATTATTATTATTATTATTATTAATATTATTATTTATTAGGTTTATATACCGCCCTCCCCTGGAGGGCTCAGGGTGGTTAACAACATATAAAATAGAGCACATATGTCAGATTAAAACCATTAAATATCAATTAATACGGCTCTAATAAATATAAACCTTACCCCATTAAAATGCAGCATTTTAAGATCAACATAAGATGGCACCTACTATCAACTCCCTTAAAAACCCAAAAGGAAGGGGCGGTAGGATCCGCTTGATGTTATAAGGGGGAGGAGGGAGCCCATCAGCGGCTGGTCTCCCCAAAGGCCCGGCGGAACAGCTCAGTCTTACAGGCCCTGCGAAACTCGTTAAGATCCCGCAGGGCCCGGACAGCTGGCGGAAGAGCGTTCCACTAGGCCGGGGCCAGAGCTGTAAAGGCTCTGGCCCGAGTGGAGGCCAGCCGCATCATTGAGGGGCCAGGGATCACCAGTAAGTTGGCCTCTGCCAAGCGCAGAGACCGATTTGGGACATTTGGGACAATTGAATATTGTCTCTGATGCAAGTGCATGTCTGCATCAAAGGCTGCACATGTTACTAGTGGAGCGCCGCACATTTGTACATAACCGTTTCTGGATTGAGCCGTAGTTGGTTATTAAGCACCATTGTGTTGTTAGTTAACTTCTGTGAAATATTTCTTCTAGGTCCAGATACAAGAGTCAAAATAGCTTTTCTTTCTTTCTCTTTTTTTAACCAGGTCCAGATTTTGTTATATGTGACGAAGGGCACATATTAAAAAATGAAGCATCTGCTGTTTCGAAAGCTATGAATTCCATAAAGTCCAGGAGGAGGATCATTCTTACGGGAACGCCTTTGCAAAACAACCTCATAGAATGTAAGTGAATTTGAAGGGAGCACCAAATCCTCAACAGCTGTCTGATGTCTGCAATTCAGGAAAATAAAATGCAATAGCTTTGTCTGTATGGAAGTAGGAAAATACGCCTTGCTGCATCGCCGGTTAACTTATTTCCCTTTACGCTTTCGAACCCATTTGGTGGGTTAGATGCTTGATGTAATGTTTGTCATAAGCATGTGCAAGAAATGGTGCTACAAAATAGAATTCTGCTTTCTTCTGCCTCAGTTAATTTTTTATTGGAAAATGCTTAAGTTTTCATTGGAAACCAGAAGACTCCCAAAAGGCCTTCTCTGTCAACTTGTCGTCTTGAGTTTGTCATCCTGTTCCTTTGGGGAGCAGGGCGAGGAGCAGCTTCCCTGCCTGCATGGCTTGCTGCGTTCACAGCATCACTGCCCTTGTGGGCGCCGGGTGGTTTGGCCAGACTCCCATGTTGTCCCATGTTGTGCCCTTGACTGCAGTAGTCCTATTCTTGCTCCTGTTGGGAATAGCCTCTGGGTCAGAGAATGGACAGTGGGTTGAACGTATCAACATAAGAAGCTTCCTTAAATGGAATCAGACCATTGGCCCACCAAAGTCAGTATTGTCTATTTAGACTTGCGTGGCTCTGCAGGATCTCCAGACTCTGGAGATCCTGCAGAGCCACGCAGGTCTGGAGATCCTGCAGAGCCACGCAAGTCTAAGTAGACAATACTGGTCTGGAGATCCTTGGTCTGGAGATCCTGCAGAGCCTTCATCTGGAGATCCTGCAGAGCCATGCTAAATAGACAATACTGGTCTGGAGATCCTTGGTCTGGAGATCCTGCAGAGCCTTGGTCTGGAGATCCTGCAGAGCCATGCTGGCAGGGGATGAAGGGAATTGTAGTCTGTGAACGTCTGGAGTGCCGCAGGTTGCAGACCCCTGAGTCCTAATCTTTATCTAGAGATGCTTGGGACTGAACTTGGGATCTTTGACCTTCCGAGTAGATGCTCTTACCACTGAGCCACAGCTCCTGTTTCATGGTCAGATACAGGAGGAGGGCATCATTTGGTCATGAATGACCTGACCTGAGTCTCGGGGTGACTGGTGGGGCAGTGGGGCACCAGGAAGTGGCTGGCGGTGGTGGAGGGGAGGGTTCTGCAGGGCCCCAGTGAGAAGCTTCTCCTTACTCTGCACTCAAAAGCATTATTATTGCACATGTGTGGAGGACCTTTTTGAAAATGCTGGCCATGATCCCTTTTCAAGTCAAGTGTTTATTGTTTGAGCCATTGGCTATAACAATACAGATATACATGCAGTTAAAACATTTAAATTAAAACAATAACTTAGTTTTACATTAAAATATAAATTATTTGTATTCGTGATCTCTAAATTAAAATGCCCCATCAAATACTTTCCACGTCAGGCCTTTTGCAAACAGAAATCACGTGGCGCCTACCTAGTTCTCCAGCGTTCAGCTCTAACTCTAGCTTCATCCTTTATCTGCTCTGTACAGATCACTGCATGGTTAATTTTATCAAAGAGAATTTGCTTGGGTCCATTAAGGAATTCCGAAATCGATTTATAAACCCAATCCAAAATGGTCAGTGTGCAGACTCCACCATGGTCGATGTCAGGGTGATGAAAAAGCGTGCCCACATCTTGTACGAAATGTTAGCTGGATGCGTCCAGGTATGTGAAATCTTGGCTTTACTTTGCAGTGTGAGAGTGAAAAATGCATTGCTACTGATTATAGCTGTCAGTTTTTTAAACATAAAAAACCTTACATGTTTTTGCAAAGAGAAATCACTGTTCCTTATTAGCTAGAAAATATTGCAAGTGTTGTCTCCTTCCATAAGTATGTTCGCTTGTACTTCTTTACTTTTAGATGGGTCGACAATCTTTTCTTTAATGAGGTAATTCTGAGCAATGAAAAACATCCCAAATGACACTGCCCCTCTTCCCTGGCACATTTTGTTCCGTCTTAGGAACTGGTTATGGCCCAAGGAAAAGCACCAGAAATGAAGTTATCATCTAATTAACACAGATGGATGTTCAATAAAATAAGTTTGTGTGTGTTTTAAAGAAAGAGCCGAGAGTAGATCTTTTTGTGGTCTTTTCCTGCATCTTCTAGAGCATAGTTGTCAAACTCGCAGCTCTCCAGATGTTCATGGACTACAGTTCCCAGCATCCCCTGCCAGTATCATGCTGGCAGGGGATGGTGGGAACTGTAGTCCATTCCCCACCCCCCCCCTCCCCCACCCCCCCCCCCCCCCACCCCCCTCCCCCCCCACCGCCCCCCCCCCCCCCCCCCCCCCCCCCCCCCCCCCAACCCCCCCCCCCCCCCCCCGCCCCCCCACACCCCCCCCCCCCCACCCCCCCCCCCCCCCCCCCCCCCCCCACCCCACCCCCCCCCCCCCCACCCCCCCCCCCCCCCCCCCCCCCCCCCCCCCACCCCCCCCCCCCCCCCCCCCCCCCCCCCCCCACCCCCCCCCCCCCCCACCCCCCCCCCCCCCCACCCCCCCCCCCCCCCACCCCCCCCCCCCCCCACCCCCCCCCCCCCCCACCCCCCCCCCCCCCCACCCCCCCCCCCCCCCACCCCCCCCCCCCCCCACCCCCCCCCCCCCCCACCCCCCCCCCCCCCCACCCCCCCCCCCCCCCACCCCCCCCCCCCCCCACCCCCCCCCCCCCCCACCCCCCCCCCCCCCCACCCCCCCCCCCCCCCACCCCCCCCCCCCCCCACCCCCCCCCCCCCCCACCCCCCCCCCCCCCCACCCCCCCCCCCCCCCACCCCCCCCCCCCCCCACCCCCCCCCCCCCCCACCCCCCCCCCCCCCCACCCCCCCCCCCCCCCACCCCCCCCCCCCCCCACCCCCCCCCCCCCCCACCCCCCCCCCCCCCCACCCCCCCCCCCCCCCACCCCCCCCCCCCCCCACCCCCCCCCCCCCCCACCCCCCCCCCCCCCCACCCCCCCCCCCCCCCACCCCCCCCCCCCCCCACCCCCCCCCCCCCCCACCCCCCCCCCCCCCCACCCCCCCCCCCCCCCACCCCCCCCCCCCCCCACCCCCCCCCCCCCCCACCCCCCCCCCCCCCCACCCCCCCCCCCCCCCACCCCCCCCCCCCCCCACCCCCCCCCCCCCCCACCCCCCCCCCCCCCCACCCCCCCCCCCCCCCACCCCCCCCCCCCCCCACCCCCCCCCCCCCCCACCCCCCCCCCCCCCCACCCCCCCCCCCCCCCACCCCCCCCCCCCCCCACCCCCCCCCCCCCCCACCCCCCCCCCCCCCCACCCCCCCCCCCCCCCACCCCCCCCCCCCCCCACCCCCCCCCCCCCCCACCCCCCCCCCCCCCCACCCCCCCCCCCCCCCACCCCCCCCCCCCCCCACCCCCCCCCCCCCCCACCCCCCCCCCCCCCCACCCCCCCCCCCCCCCACCCCCCCCCCCCCCCACCCCCCCCCCCCCCCACCCCCCCCCCCCCCCACCCCCCCCCCCCCCCACCCCCCCCCCCCCCCACCCCCCCCCCCCCCCACCCCCCCCCCCCCCCACCCCCCCCCCCCCCCACCCCCCCCCCCCCCCACCCCCCCCCCCCCCCACCCCCCCCCCCCCCCACCCCCCCCCCCCCCCACCCCCCCCCCCCCCCACCCCCCCCCCCCCCCACCCCCCCCCCCCCCCACCCCCCCCCCCCCCCACCCCCCCCCCCCCCCACCCCCCCCCCCCCCCACCCCCCCCCCCCCCCACCCCCCCCCCCCCCCACCCCCCCCCCCCCCCACCCCCCCCCCCCCCCACCCCCCCCCCCCCCCACCCCCCCCCCCCCCCACCCCCCCCCCCCCCCACCCCCCCCCCCCCCCACCCCCCCCCCCCCCCACCCCCCCCCCCCCCCACCCCCCCCCCCCCCCACCCCCCCCCCCCCCCACCCCCCCCCCCCCCCACCCCCCCCCCCCCCCACCCCCCCCCCCCCCCACCCCCCCCCCCCCCCACCCCCCCCCCCCCCCACCCCCCCCCCCCCCCACCCCCCCCCCCCCCCACCCCCCCCCCCCCCCACCCCCCCCCCCCCCCACCCCCCCCCCCCCCCACCCCCCCCCCCCCCCACCCCCCCCCCCCCCCACCCCCCCCCCCCCCCACCCCCCCCCCCCCCCACCCCCCCCCCCCCCCACCCCCCCCCCCCCCCACCCCCCCCCCCCCCCACCCCCCCCCCCCCCCACCCCCCCCCCCCCCCACCCCCCCCCCCCCCCACCCCCCCCCCCCCCCACCCCCCCCCCCCCCCACCCCCCCCCCCCCCCACCCCCCCCCCCCCCCACCCCCCCCCCCCCCCACCCCCCCCCCCCCCCACCCCCCCCCCCCCCCACCCCCCCCCCCCCCCACCCCCCCCCCCCCCCACCCCCCCCCCCCCCCACCCCCCCCCCCCCCCACCCCCCCCCCCCCCCACCCCCCCCCCCCCCCACCCCCCCCCCCCCCCACCCCCCCCCCCCCCCACCCCCCCCCCCCCCCACCCCCCCCCCCCCCCACCCCCCCCCCCCCCCACCCCCCCCCCCCCCCACCCCCCCCCCCCCCCACCCCCCCCCCCCCCCACCCCCCCCCCCCCCCACCCCCCCCCCCCCCCACCCCCCCCCCCCCCCACCCCCCCCCCCCCCCACCCCCCCCCCCCCCCACCCCCCCCCCCCCCCACCCCCCCCCCCCCCCACCCCCCCCCCCCCCCACCCCCCCCCCCCCCCACCCCCCCCCCCCCCCACCCCCCCCCCCCCCCACCCCCCCCCCCCCCCACCCCCCCCCCCCCCCACCCCCCCCCCCCCCCACCCCCCCCCCCCCCCACCCCCCCCCCCCCCCACCCCCCCCCCCCCCCACCCCCCCCCCCCCCCACCCCCCCCCCCCCCCACCCCCCCCCCCCCCCACCCCCCCCCCCCCCCACCCCCCCCCCCCCCCACCCCCCCCCCCCCCCACCCCCCCCCCCCCCCACCCCCCCCCCCCCCCACCCCCCCCCCCCCCCACCCCCCCCCCCCCCCACCCCCCCCCCCCCCCACCCCCCCCCCCCCCCACCCCCCCCCCCCCCCACCCCCCCCCCCCCCCACCCCCCCCCCCCCCCACCCCCCCCCCCCCCCACCCCCCCCCCCCCCCACCCCCCCCCCCCCCCACCCCCCCCCCCCCCCACCCCCCCCCCCCCCCACCCCCCCCCCCCCCCACCCCCCCCCCCCCCCACCCCCCCCCCCCCCCACCCCCCCCCCCCCCCACCCCCCCCCCCCCCCACCCCCCCCCCCCCCCACCCCCCCCCCCCCCCACCCCCCCCCCCCCCCACCCCCCCCCCCCCCCACCCCCCCCCCCCCCCACCCCCCCCCCCCCCCACCCCCCCCCCCCCCCACCCCCCCCCCCCCCCACCCCCCCCCCCCCCCACCCCCCCCCCCCCCCACCCCCCCCCCCCCCCACCCCCCCCCCCCCCCACCCCCCCCCCCCCCCACCCCCCCCCCCCCCCACCCCCCCCCCCCCCCACCCCCCCCCCCCCCCACCCCCCCCCCCCCCCACCCCCCCCCCCCCCCACCCCCCCCCCCCCCCACCCCCCCCCCCCCCCACCCCCCCCCCCCCCCACCCCCCCCCCCCCCCACCCCCCCCCCCCCCCACCCCCCCCCCCCCCCACCCCCCCCCCCCCCCACCCCCCCCCCCCCCCACCCCCCCCCCCCCCCACCCCCCCCCCCCCCCACCCCCCCCCCCCCCCACCCCCCCCCCCCCCCACCCCCCCCCCCCCCCACCCCCCCCCCCCCCCACCCCCCCCCCCCCCCACCCCCCCCCCCCCCCACCCCCCCCCCCCCCCACCCCCCCCCCCCCCCACCCCCCCCCCCCCCCACCCCCCCCCCCCCCCACCCCCCCCCCCCCCCACCCCCCCCCCCCCCCACCCCCCCCCCCCCCCACCCCCCCCCCCCCCCACCCCCCCCCCCCCCCACCCCCCCCCCCCCCCACCCCCCCCCCCCCCCACCCCCCCCCCCCCCCACCCCCCCCCCCCCCCACCCCCCCCCCCCCCCACCCCCCCCCCCCCCCACCCCCCCCCCCCCCCACCCCCCCCCCCCCCCACCCCCCCCCCCCCCCACCCCCCCCCCCCCCCACCCCCCCCCCCCCCCACCCCCCCCCCCCCCCACCCCCCCCCCCCCCCACCCCCCCCCCCCCCCACCCCCCCCCCCCCCCACCCCCCCCCCCCCCCACCCCCCCCCCCCCCCACCCCCCCCCCCCCCCACCCCCCCCCCCCCCCACCCCCCCCCCCCCCCACCCCCCCCCCCCCCCACCCCCCCCCCCCCCCACCCCCCCCCCCCCCCACCCCCCCCCCCCCCCACCCCCCCCCCCCCCCACCCCCCCCCCCCCCCACCCCCCCCCCCCCCCACCCCCCCCCCCCCCCACCCCCCCCCCCCCCCACCCCCCCCCCCCCCCACCCCCCCCCCCCCCCACCCCCCCCCCCCCCCACCCCCCCCCCCCCCCACCCCCCCCCCCCCCCACCCCCCCCCCCCCCCACCCCCCCCCCCCCCCACCCCCCCCCCCCCCCACCCCCCCCCCCCCCCACCCCCCCCCCCCCCCACCCCCCCCCCCCCCCACCCCCCCCCCCCCCCACCCCCCCCCCCCCCCACCCCCCCCCCCCCCCACCCCCCCCCCCCCCCACCCCCCCCCCCCCCCACCCCCCCCCCCCCCCACCCCCCCCCCCCCCCACCCCCCCCCCCCCCCACCCCCCCCCCCCCCCACCCCCCCCCCCCCCCACCCCCCCCCCCCCCCACCCCCCCCCCCCCCCACCCCCCCCCCCCCCCACCCCCCCCCCCCCCCACCCCCCCCCCCCCCCACCCCCCCCCCCCCCCACCCCCCCCCCCCCCCACCCCCCCCCCCCCCCACCCCCCCCCCCCCCCACCCCCCCCCCCCCCCACCCCCCCCCCCCCCCACCCCCCCCCCCCCCCACCCCCCCCCCCCCCCACCCCCCCCCCCCCCCACCCCCCCCCCCCCCCACCCCCCCCCCCCCCCACCCCCCCCCCCCCCCACCCCCCCCCCCCCCCACCCCCCCCCCCCCCCACCCCCCCCCCCCCCCACCCCCCCCCCCCCCCACCCCCCCCCCCCCCCACCCCCCCCCCCCCCCACCCCCCCCCCCCCCCACCCCCCCCCCCCCCCACCCCCCCCCCCCCCCACCCCCCCCCCCCCCCACCCCCCCCCCCCCCCACCCCCCCCCCCCCCCACCCCCCCCCCCCCCCACCCCCCCCCCCCCCCACCCCCCCCCCCCCCCACCCCCCCCCCCCCCCACCCCCCCCCCCCCCCACCCCCCCCCCCCCCCACCCCCCCCCCCCCCCACCCCCCCCCCCCCCCACCCCCCCCCCCCCCCACCCCCCCCCCCCCCCACCCCCCCCCCCCCCCACCCCCCCCCCCCCCCACCCCCCCCCCCCCCCACCCCCCCCCCCCCCCACCCCCCCCCCCCCCCACCCCCCCCCCCCCCCACCCCCCCCCCCCCCCACCCCCCCCCCCCCCCACCCCCCCCCCCCCCCACCCCCCCCCCCCCCCACCCCCCCCCCCCCCCACCCCCCCCCCCCCCCACCCCCCCCCCCCCCCACCCCCCCCCCCCCCCACCCCCCCCCCCCCCCACCCCCCCCCCCCCCCACCCCCCCCCCCCCCCACCCCCCCCCCCCCCCACCCCCCCCCCCCCCCACCCCCCCCCCCCCCCACCCCCCCCCCCCCCCACCCCCCCCCCCCCCCACCCCCCCCCCCCCCCACCCCCCCCCCCCCCCACCCCCCCCCCCCCCCACCCCCCCCCCCCCCCACCCCCCCCCCCCCCCACCCCCCCCCCCCCCCACCCCCCCCCCCCCCCACCCCCCCCCCCCCCCACCCCCCCCCCCCCCCACCCCCCCCCCCCCCCACCCCCCCCCCCCCCCACCCCCCCCCCCCCCCACCCCCCCCCCCCCCCACCCCCCCCCCCCCCCACCCCCCCCCCCCCCCACCCCCCCCCCCCCCCACCCCCCCCCCCCCCCACCCCCCCCCCCCCCCACCCCCCCCCCCCCCCACCCCCCCCCCCCCCCACCCCCCCCCCCCCCCACCCCCCCCCCCCCCCACCCCCCCCCCCCCCCACCCCCCCCCCCCCCCACCCCCCCCCCCCCCCACCCCCCCCCCCCCCCACCCCCCCCCCCCCCCACCCCCCCCCCCCCCCACCCCCCCCCCCCCCCACCCCCCCCCCCCCCCACCCCCCCCCCCCCCCACCCCCCCCCCCCCCCACCCCCCCCCCCCCCCACCCCCCCCCCCCCCCACCCCCCCCCCCCCCCACCCCCCCCCCCCCCCACCCCCCCCCCCCCCCACCCCCCCCCCCCCCCACCCCCCCCCCCCCCCACCCCCCCCCCCCCCCACCCCCCCCCCCCCCCACCCCCCCCCCCCCCCACCCCCCCCCCCCCCCACCCCCCCCCCCCCCCACCCCCCCCCCCCCCCACCCCCCCCCCCCCCCACCCCCCCCCCCCCCCACCCCCCCCCCCCCCCACCCCCCCCCCCCCCCACCCCCCCCCCCCCCCACCCCCCCCCCCCCCCACCCCCCCCCCCCCCCACCCCCCCCCCCCCCCACCCCCCCCCCCCCCCACCCCCCCCCCCCCCCACCCCCCCCCCCCCCCACCCCCCCCCCCCCCCACCCCCCCCCCCCCCCACCCCCCCCCCCCCCCACCCCCCCCCCCCCCCACCCCCCCCCCCCCCCACCCCCCCCCCCCCCCACCCCCCCCCCCCCCCACCCCCCCCCCCCCCCACCCCCCCCCCCCCCCACCCCCCCCCCCCCCCACCCCCCCCCCCCCCCACCCCCCCCCCCCCCCACCCCCCCCCCCCCCCACCCCCCCCCCCCCCCACCCCCCCCCCCCCCCACCCCCCCCCCCCCCCACCCCCCCCCCCCCCCACCCCCCCCCCCCCCCACCCCCCCCCCCCCCCACCCCCCCCCCCCCCCACCCCCCCCCCCCCCCACCCCCCCCCCCCCCCACCCCCCCCCCCCCCCACCCCCCCCCCCCCCCACCCCCCCCCCCCCCCACCCCCCCCCCCCCCCACCCCCCCCCCCCCCCACCCCCCCCCCCCCCCACCCCCCCCCCCCCCCACCCCCCCCCCCCCCCACCCCCCCCCCCCCCCACCCCCCCCCCCCCCCACCCCCCCCCCCCCCCACCCCCCCCCCCCCCCACCCCCCCCCCCCCCCACCCCCCCCCCCCCCCACCCCCCCCCCCCCCCACCCCCCCCCCCCCCCACCCCCCCCCCCCCCCACCCCCCCCCCCCCCCACCCCCCCCCCCCCCCACCCCCCCCCCCCCCCACCCCCCCCCCCCCCCACCCCCCCCCCCCCCCACCCCCCCCCCCCCCCACCCCCCCCCCCCCCCACCCCCCCCCCCCCCCACCCCCCCCCCCCCCCACCCCCCCCCCCCCCCACCCCCCCCCCCCCCCACCCCCCCCCCCCCCCACCCCCCCCCCCCCCCACCCCCCCCCCCCCCCACCCCCCCCCCCCCCCACCCCCCCCCCCCCCCACCCCCCCCCCCCCCCACCCCCCCCCCCCCCCACCCCCCCCCCCCCCCACCCCCCCCCCCCCCCACCCCCCCCCCCCCCCACCCCCCCCCCCCCCCACCCCCCCCCCCCCCCACCCCCCCCCCCCCCCACCCCCCCCCCCCCCCACCCCCCCCCCCCCCCACCCCCCCCCCCCCCCACCCCCCCCCCCCCCCACCCCCCCCCCCCCCCACCCCCCCCCCCCCCCACCCCCCCCCCCCCCCACCCCCCCCCCCCCCCACCCCCCCCCCCCCCCACCCCCCCCCCCCCCCACCCCCCCCCCCCCCCACCCCCCCCCCCCCCCACCCCCCCCCCCCCCCACCCCCCCCCCCCCCCACCCCCCCCCCCCCCCACCCCCCCCCCCCCCCACCCCCCCCCCCCCCCACCCCCCCCCCCCCCCACCCCCCCCCCCCCCCACCCCCCCCCCCCCCCACCCCCCCCCCCCCCCACCCCCCCCCCCCCCCACCCCCCCCCCCCCCCACCCCCCCCCCCCCCCACCCCCCCCCCCCCCCACCCCCCCCCCCCCCCACCCCCCCCCCCCCCCACCCCCCCCCCCCCCCACCCCCCCCCCCCCCCACCCCCCCCCCCCCCCACCCCCCCCCCCCCCCACCCCCCCCCCCCCCCACCCCCCCCCCCCCCCACCCCCCCCCCCCCCCACCCCCCCCCCCCCCCACCCCCCCCCCCCCCCACCCCCCCCCCCCCCCACCCCCCCCCCCCCCCACCCCCCCCCCCCCCCACCCCCCCCCCCCCCCACCCCCCCCCCCCCCCACCCCCCCCCCCCCCCACCCCCCCCCCCCCCCACCCCCCCCCCCCCCCACCCCCCCCCCCCCCCACCCCCCCCCCCCCCCACCCCCCCCCCCCCCCACCCCCCCCCCCCCCCACCCCCCCCCCCCCCCACCCCCCCCCCCCCCCACCCCCCCCCCCCCCCACCCCCCCCCCCCCCCACCCCCCCCCCCCCCCACCCCCCCCCCCCCCCACCCCCCCCCCCCCCCACCCCCCCCCCCCCCCACCCCCCCCCCCCCCCACCCCCCCCCCCCCCCACCCCCCCCCCCCCCCACCCCCCCCCCCCCCCACCCCCCCCCCCCCCCACCCCCCCCCCCCCCCACCCCCCCCCCCCCCCACCCCCCCCCCCCCCCACCCCCCCCCCCCCCCACCCCCCCCCCCCCCCACCCCCCCCCCCCCCCACCCCCCCCCCCCCCCACCCCCCCCCCCCCCCACCCCCCCCCCCCCCCACCCCCCCCCCCCCCCACCCCCCCCCCCCCCCACCCCCCCCCCCCCCCACCCCCCCCCCCCCCCACCCCCCCCCCCCCCCACCCCCCCCCCCCCCCACCCCCCCCCCCCCCCACCCCCCCCCCCCCCCACCCCCCCCCCCCCCCACCCCCCCCCCCCCCCACCCCCCCCCCCCCCCACCCCCCCCCCCCCCCACCCCCCCCCCCCCCCACCCCCCCCCCCCCCCACCCCCCCCCCCCCCCACCCCCCCCCCCCCCCACCCCCCCCCCCCCCCACCCCCCCCCCCCCCCACCCCCCCCCCCCCCCACCCCCCCCCCCCCCCACCCCCCCCCCCCCCCACCCCCCCCCCCCCCCACCCCCCCCCCCCCCCACCCCCCCCCCCCCCCACCCCCCCCCCCCCCCACCCCCCCCCCCCCCCACCCCCCCCCCCCCCCACCCCCCCCCCCCCCCACCCCCCCCCCCCCCCACCCCCCCCCCCCCCCACCCCCCCCCCCCCCCACCCCCCCCCCCCCCCACCCCCCCCCCCCCCCACCCCCCCCCCCCCCCACCCCCCCCCCCCCCCACCCCCCCCCCCCCCCACCCCCCCCCCCCCCCACCCCCCCCCCCCCCCACCCCCCCCCCCCCCCACCCCCCCCCCCCCCCACCCCCCCCCCCCCCCACCCCCCCCCCCCCCCACCCCCCCCCCCCCCCACCCCCCCCCCCCCCCACCCCCCCCCCCCCCCACCCCCCCCCCCCCCCACCCCCCCCCCCCCCCACCCCCCCCCCCCCCCACCCCCCCCCCCCCCCACCCCCCCCCCCCCCCACCCCCCCCCCCCCCCACCCCCCCCCCCCCCCACCCCCCCCCCCCCCCACCCCCCCCCCCCCCCACCCCCCCCCCCCCCCACCCCCCCCCCCCCCCACCCCCCCCCCCCCCCACCCCCCCCCCCCCCCACCCCCCCCCCCCCCCACCCCCCCCCCCCCCCACCCCCCCCCCCCCCCACCCCCCCCCCCCCCCACCCCCCCCCCCCCCCACCCCCCCCCCCCCCCACCCCCCCCCCCCCCCACCCCCCCCCCCCCCCACCCCCCCCCCCCCCCACCCCCCCCCCCCCCCACCCCCCCCCCCCCCCACCCCCCCCCCCCCCCACCCCCCCCCCCCCCCACCCCCCCCCCCCCCCACCCCCCCCCCCCCCCACCCCCCCCCCCCCCCACCCCCCCCCCCCCCCACCCCCCCCCCCCCCCACCCCCCCCCCCCCCCACCCCCCACCCCCCCCCCCCCCCCCCCCCCCCACCCCCCCCCCCCCCCACGCCCCAACACCCCCGCCACCCCCACCACCCCCCCCCCCCCACCCCCCCCCCCCCCCCCCCCCCCCCCCCGCACCCACCCCCCCCCCCCCCCGCCCCCCCCCCCCACCCACCCCCCCCCCCCCCACACCCCCCCCACCCCCCCACCCCCCCCCCCCCCCACCCCCCCCCCCCCCCCCCCCCCCCCCCCCCCACCCCCCCCCCCCCACCCCACCAAACCCCCCCACCCCCACGCCCCCCCCCCCCCACCCCCCCCCCACTACAATTCCCATCAGCCCCTGCCAGCATGGTCAATTGACCATGCTGGCAAGGGCTGATGGGAATTGTAGTCCATAACATCTGGAGTGCCAAAGGTTCGCCACCACGGACTTAGAGACTCCAGTTGGCTCAAAATGTGCAGTTTAGTTATTATTAGGAGCCAGATAGAGCATGCACCTTATCCTCATTCTGCAGTCAATTCACTGGTTGCCCATCAGTTAGCAGATTCAACTGACAATCTCACAGAAAGCCCTTCGTGGCGTCGGATCGTAATATCTGCAGGACCCTTTCTCTTTTTACACTCCACCATGTCATTGTGAAAAAAACCAAGAAAATAGTATTTGTTGTAGACGCAGAGAAAGCATTTGATGAAAGCTTGGTTTTTTATATTAAAAACACTTGAAAATCTAAAGTGTGTCTCAAAATTTTTGAACTGTATGCAAAGCAGTTACACAAAACAACATGCAAAGATTTTAACGAAGGGAGTTTAACAGACAGACTACAAGCTGGAAAAGGATGTGTGAAGGAGGTCCACTATTGTCACTTTTATTTATTCTTGAACTAAATCAGGGATCTTCAAACTATGGCCCTCCAGATGTTCATGGACTACAATTCCCATCAGCCCCTGCCAGCATGGCCAAATGGTAGAGCTCATGGGAACTGGTATGCATCCGACCCCACTGTACCGTATCTATGGAGGCAGTAAGTAGGCCCATGAGACTTGCCAGTTGAAGCCAAGGGAATCTTTGGGCTGAGATGACCTGGGACACGAGAAGATGAATTTTCTGAATCTTTTTCTCTGCAAGAAAGAGGGCACTTTTGTTGGTCTCAATTAGGGCTCCCACGTGTTCCATGTGTTGGGAGGGGACCAAGGAGCTCTTTTCTCTGTTGTCCAAGAAGCCGTGGGGATGTAGGACCGACAACACCTGGTTTATGTCTTGTGAGCTTAACTTCTGGAGTTGGAACGCACAAGAACATCATCCAGGTAAGGAAACACATGTACTCCCTGTTCCCTGAGGAGAACGATGGGTGCTAGTAACACCCTGGAAAACACTCGTGGGGCAGTGGCTAGCCCAAAGGAAAGGGCCCGAACTGGTAATGACGATTGTTGACCTCGAAGTGTAAGTATTGGCAATGTGCCGGATGTAGGGGGACAAGGAGATAGGCCTCTGTCAGGTCCAAGGAAGCCAGAAAGTCCTCCAGGCGAAGCGCCTCTGAGATGCTGCATAGGGTTTCCATGCGGAAGCGTTTGAGACGAATGTGCTTGTTCACGTATTGCAAGTTTAGGATTGCTCTCCAGTCCCTGGTTTTCTTTGGCACAGTAAAAAAGTGTGAGTAAACTCCTAAGAATTTTTCTGTGTCAGGCGCAGACTCTATTGCTTGAATTTCTAGAAGGTGTTGAAAGGCCGACATGGTCCTCGCCGTCTTGTCTGGTCTGCTGCTGAGATGCGAAGAATCAGTGTCTTGGGAGTTTGGCGAACTCGATGATGTATCCTGTAGTCACCACCTCCTTTGTCCATAAGTCTGTGTGGTCTGCGGACCAAGTTGGGGTAAAGGACAGGAGGTGACTGCCGACTGGTAGGTGTGGATAGTCACTGCTTGGTGTTCTTGTCTACCCTGGTGAACTTGTCTGTCTGACTGGGGGAACGAAAATGTCCTCGTCTAAGAAAGGAGTCCTGTTGGTTCCAGGGACAGTAGCCACCCTGGTTGCTCCTGGAAAAGCTCCTCTGAGGTCTGAAGGTAGGTCTAGCAAAGGAAGGAGGTCTGGGTGGACAGATTTCAGCATGGACTTCTTGTGGTCCTTGGACTCGATTAAGACTTGGTCTAGTTCGGAGCCAGAGAATGCCCCCTTGGAAGCTGTAACCAGCAACCACCATCTTGGAATGCAAGTCTGCCAGCCAGGTGCAAAGCCAGAGGTTGTGTCTTGTGTCAACCGAGGAAGCCATGGAGCGGGAGGCAATGACCAAAGGTGGCATCGGCGAGGAAGGAAGTGCTGGACATCAGGTGCTCGATTCTGTCTCGGATGGCATGGTCATTGGGAGGTAGCAACTCCAGACAATCATAGCTCTAGCAACAGTGGAAGATGGAGTCATTCATGAGCTCTGCAGAGGGCCACCTCCACCCATCTGTCCATAGTGTCTTTAATGCTGCCTTCTCCAATTTTTTCCCCAGACCTCCGGACCGGAGTGCCGCAACAGGTTCGTCGACCAGAGGCATCTGAAGCATTTTCTTGAAATAAGGTGGGACCACGTAAAGTCGTTTGGCTAAGGAAAACAGTCCATTGCTAGCAGAGGAAGTAGTCCATTCTTTTCTGATCCTATTTTCAAAACTCTTCAAGAATGGGGAAAAAGAGCTGATCAGCCTCTGTCTGAGGGAAATAATCATTATTTCCTTTGGGGCGACCCTTGACTGGAGCAGCACCGGATGGGGGGCCGGTGGGGTCCACAATATCTGCCAGAGGTCAAGAGTCGAGATGGTCTTGGCTATAAGGAAAGGAAGATCCTCTACCTTGAAAAATCTGAAGAAACGTTCTGAAAGATCCAGATCTTCTGTGTCAAAAAAACGTTCTTCGTGTTCTTGCTCCGCCCCTTCTTGATTATCTGGATCCCATAAGGGGTCTAATTGAGCATCCCCACTGTCACTGGCAGGGGGCGAAAGAGAACGTGTTCTGTTTAAAGGTTGGTTACTGGGAAGTCCAGGTCTACCTTCACAGGGGCCGGGGCTAACTCATTAGAGTCCTGGTCAACCCTCCTGGAGGCCAGGGCTACCACTCCATTGGGCAGGTCTACCCTCTCTGGCCTGGAAACACCTTTCTACTTCCTCTCTAATGGACTGTTGGAAGAGGGAGACCAGGTCATCCCTAGACAGTCCCTGGATGAGTCCAGAGCTACTGTGGATTAAGTTGGGGAAAACCTCCTCCCCATCCGCCCCATTCCCCTGCTGTAAGGGTCCTTCTTGCCTGGGGCTAAAAGAGCTGGTCTCCATCGGAGCCTCTGAGGGGATTGGGTCTCTGCGATGGCTGGAGCCTTTTTTCCTTTTTTGTCGTTTGGGCAGCTGGAGCCTCCGTGTGCTTTCGCTTCTGAGAACACTTTTTTGGAGGCTGCTGGCCCTGCGCTACAGCTCCCTCTGCTGGCCCGATCGGGCGTCTGCCTAGACGAGTGGCTCTGCCCTCTTCGGAGATGGCCTGATGACCGCTCGGAGGGGAATTGTTGCGCAGCTCTCGGTCGGCCTGACAGCTTCCGGAGAGGGTTGCTACATTGCTTCCCTCCCGGTCAGCCTGACGGTCTCTGGAGGGAAGTGGAGCCACTCTGGCTGTCGCTGCTCGGGTGGCCTCTGCAGTGGATCCTTGAATGTCTCCCGGGAGGGGGAGAAGGACTTGGGCTGCATAATTGCGGCAGGGAAATTTGGTGGGAAAAAGCGGCTGGAGAAAAAAGCAGCGGGGAAAAAACCCTCCTTCCCCCAACAGTAGACAAGATGGGGGGAGGGGAGGGAAAAGGAGAAGAAACTGAAGAGAAAGGGCAAAAAGAATAGGAAAAAACACAGAAAAATCAGTAGAAGAATTGGGCGCCTAGCCAAGTTCATGCTTTCCCTGAGATGCAGGAAAAGGTACTGGGTAAGATGACGGCCATGCTTAGCACAGGAAGAGGAAATTCGAAGTTCCTGCCTCCCGGTGAAGGGGTAGAGAATCACCCATACAGCAGATGTCCTCCGCCTCCAGAAGAAAGATCGATTTTATAACCTATGGAAACCTGATAGGTGCTCAAAAAGAAATTAAACCTTCACAAAAAAATGAAAGTAAAAATATGGCTTTTACATTATCAATTTAATTTTAAGATTAAGAAGGGAATTTAAAGCCGCAAAAGGAGAGTTAAAGAGGAATGACATAATTTGAAAAGGAGATCTTAAAACAAAGTGAGAACGGATATATAAACTGTTGTTTACTAGGGCAAATATAAACTGTTGTTGCAAACAGAACAGAAACTGAACAAGAAACTGCTGGAAATTTAAAGAAGCGGAAGGCTTTTTTATCATAAGTGGTTCAGTGCAAAAAAGCAAAGACATTTTGGGAAAATATACATACAGAATTGCAAAAGAACTTAACAGTTAAACTTGCTATGGAGGCGAAGACAATGCCACTAGGCAGAATACCAAAAATCATCATAAGAACCTCAGAACTGTTCAAATATTTGACAACAGTGGCTAGAGTGGAATTTGCAGTGAAATAGAAGGCAGAAGAATGCCCCAGTCTCGAGAACTGGGAAAACAAAACAAAGGAATATGGCAAATCAGCTTTGTGACTAGGAGATCAAATCAAGAACGTCAAGAGACAAGGAGAATGTACTTCTGGTATTATTCTCAAAAATAAGGATCAATCAAGAGAGTACATCTGGTTTAAAAATGGATGAATTATTAAATAAGTAAAAATGTGATAATTTGAAACTATGAAATATTACAGCATGATATATACTTTTGGAAGAAACATGGTTAGAAATTAATGATAGTAATCATATACCAAAGTTATATTTTTAAGGTTGAAGGAACATATATTTTGTTTTAGTAAACTGGAAAAAGCAATGGAAATGGCTTAAAGAAAAAATGGAGGAAAACTGTATGATTAATTAAGTTTAGAGAAGATAATTAGATATCATGGCATACATCTTAAAACTATGTATAGACACCAATGACCGCAATTACATATCCTTTTTTACTAGAATCATAGAATAGAATCATAGAGTTGAAAGAGACCACAAGGGCCATCAAGTCCAACCCCCTGCAATAAGAACGTAAGAACTAGCCTGCTGGATCAGACCAAAGTCCATCTAGTCCAGCACTCTGCTACTCACAGTGGCCCACCAGGTGCCTTTGGGAGCTCACAGGCAGGATGTGAAAGCAATGGCCTGCTGCTGCTGCTGCTGCTCCTGAGCACCTGGTCTGCTAAGGCATTTGCAATCTCAGATCAAGGAGGATCAAGATTGGTAGCCATAGATCGACTTCTCCTCCATCAATCTGTCCAAGCCCTTTTTAAAGCTATCCAGGTTAGTGGCCATCACCACCTCCTGTGGCAGCATATTCCAAACACCAATCACACGCTATGGGAAGAAGCAAGGTTTCCCTTTATTAGTCCTAATTCTTCCCCCCAGCATTTTCAATGAATGCCCCCTGGTTCTAGGTATTGTGAGAAAGAGAGAAAATTTTCTCTCTGTCAACATTTTCTACCCCATGCATAATTTTATAGACTTCAATCATATCCCCCCTCAGACGTCTCCTCTCCAAAATAAAGAGCCCCAAACGCTGCAGCCTCTCCTCATAAGGAAGGTGCTCCAATCCCTCAATCATCCTCGTTGCCCTTCTCTGCACTTTTTCTATCTCCTCAATATCCTTTTTGAGATGTGGCAACCAGAACTGAACACAGTTTTGGGAATGAATGGGAGGGCGGATTGTCTGGATGAGCAAATGTTTCAAGATATATACTGGGGTAAAAAGACAGCTCTGGCTTTAAGAATCCTGGGTTCTGCTACTGGGCAGTGCACAGGCTAATCTGAATTCCCCAGATAAGCCTCCACAGCTCAGGCAGCAGAGCTGGGAATCAAGCCCGGTTCCTCCAGATTAGACACACGAGCTCTTAACCTCCTACGCCACTGCCACTGCTGTATGCTGTCAAGACAGGTGTCACTCATCCTAAACATTAATAATATATTGTTAGAATTTGTATATGATTGTTAGAATCTAATTAAGGTAAACAAATTGGCTCTTTAGTGCATAAAATTGTACGTAAGAAAAGATCAATTTTCTTTTCTAAGCTTTCTCTTCTATTTTAATGTTTCTGCATTCAGGTTTAATGTACAAATCTATACTCGACCACGACAGATTCGCTCATCTGGGAGAGGCCTCTTGGAGTGCCACCATGCAAATGGGCAAGATCAACGACTGTTTGTCCACGTGCCTTCTCTGTGGTGGCCTCCACTTTGTGGAACGGCCTGCCTGAGGAGTTTGGGAAGGTTCTCATGTTTCTCTCATTCTGCAAGCTATACAAAACAGAACCGTTCAAGAATGCATTTATCTTAAGGTAAAATGGCCACATTATAATAGTTCATGAAGAGGATTTAATAAAGGTAACAGGACTGTGGTATACATCACTGCATATGGTACATATTACCCAGCAGCTGTAGGTATTATCCAGTTCTTACTGCAATGTTTTCAACGTATGTGATATGTTCTGCACTGTTTAACGCATGCCCTATTCCTTATACTTTGTTTCAGACTTCTGTTATCCTAGTTCTATTATATTGCTTACTTAATGTTCATCCTATTGTCAATGCAGTCTTACAAAGTGCTTTGTATTCAGTGAGAAAGGAAATCTGTAAATAAATAAATATAAAAAATAGCTGAGTTTATGAAAGACCAATTCTTAGTGTCCATGAGAACCATACGGTTCAGGAAATGTTTTGAGATAGATTTAACCACTACTTTGGAAACCGATGAACATGCTGGTTCTTTGGAAGGTGCTCAGGTTCCAGTATCAAACCTGGCCTTATTTCCCTAAATTACCAATAGGGGCAGGATCAAGCAGAGCCGCCATGGCTTTTCTTCCTAGCCTCTCTTAGGCACAGATGAAAACTTTGTTTCAAAGATGCTGACAGATACTAGAAACTCAATTATCTCAATCAGCTAAAAATCACATCATTCTTCATATGGAGCTGACCATGTTCAGTACTAGAAAAATGACAAAGTACTAGCAAACGTCCCTCTACTAAAGCCTCTCTTCATGTGAAGTCAAGGGCTAGAAAGCTGTGTTGCTATGTTGCTCATACACTACACTGTATAGAACAAGAATTAATCTATTGTCGAAGGCTTTCACAAGCACATGGACAATTTCAACCGGAAGGAAGAAACCATGAAAATGAACAGAATTTGGCTGCCAGCATTGAAAAACTCTAGAATCAAGACAGTGACTGATCAGCTCCACACAAACACAGGACAACTATAGACTATAGCACTCAAAAAGACCAAAGACCAGGATACTTCTATTCAGATCCATTCAACTATTGACCTTGCTAGCTTCATTGTTACTCCCATGCTACAGACTTCTCTGTGACTCACATGCCAGGCTACTCTATTCAGATGGCCTAACCTTTTCACCTCACAGTATATATACTCCACTTGCTTTCCAGTCCTACCATCAGATCCTCTGAAGATGCCAGCCACAGATGCAGGCGAAACGTCAGGAGAGAATGCTGCTAGAACACAGCCATACAGCCCGGAAACCACACAGCACCCCAAGAATTAATCTCCTTGCTCTTTCAAAAAAGGTAATAAGCAATGTCAGGTGACAGCACTGTCAAGAACGGTGGAATTATCCAGGTTTTGTCAGTAAATCTAGGTCTTTAGATATCTCAAAGTCTGAGGGAGCTAACTGCCATTCTTTCTGAAGAAGGATGCAACTATCTCATCTGACAGTGCAACAGATCAGGATATATCTAAGCCCAATGGCATCCATTCGTGTTGCCATGACCCATCCTGCAAGGTAGAGCTAAAGAACATCTTGCCCCCTAGCCTCCACACCTACACACATTTCCCAGCTCTTCCCTAATACTAGGCTAGCGAAAGTGAGACCACTCGGTGTGAACACGTGAAGCTGCTTTATATCAAGTCAGACCCACTGGTTATCTAGGTCAGTATTGTCAACGTGGACTGAAGCAGCTCTCTCGGGTGAAGTTCTTTCACATCACCTACTACTTGATCTTTTCAACTGGGAAATGCCAGGAACAGGATCTGGGACCTCTGGCATGCAAAACAGATGCTCTAACATTGGGATAGGCCAATCTCAGATGACATGCAGGTAGCTAGGCTGCCAGAAAAGCTCTAGCCAGCAACAGGTTCCAACATGAGCCCACCAGATTTCTTTCTATACAAAACATCTACAGCCTTTGTCTCCTGTGATATAATCCAACAACCCCCATGTCCTTTTAGACCAGGGGTCCCCAAACTTTTTAAACAGGGGGCCAGTTCACGCATGGCCAGAGCCCAGCCGGGGGCTGGACCAAGTGCCGCCCGCTAGGAGGGGGGGGCGCCATCCATCCGCCCTCAACCTGCCCCTGGCCGAGCCCCCCACCCCCGCGGTCCCCTTCCAATCCGGCCCTGAAGCTCCGCCGCCTTTCTCTCCCCCCCCTTTGCCGCATTGGTACGGTCCCCTCTGGCCGCTCGGAATGAGCAGCGAGTCGCCCGCGCTTGAGGCTGTTTGTAAACCTGGGGGGGTTGAAGTGCCAAAGCTCAGGGGCGCCTGAGTTTGCTTGACCCCCAGGTTTACAAACAGCCTCCAAAGCGTTCGCTGCTCATTCCGGCGGCCAGAGGGACACGTACCAATGCGACAGGGGGGAGGAGGAGGCAACTCTGCCCGCCTCTCTCTCCCCCTTGCTCCCTCACCGATCCCCCTCTGGCAAATGACACCAGCAGCACCATCTGTTGTAAACCTGAGAAAAGAAGGGGGAGATCCGCTTCTGCCCAGCGGGCCGGATAAATGTCTTCCAGGGGCCTGATTTGGCCCCCGGGCTGTAGTTTGGGGACCCCTGTTTTAGACCCTTATCAGGCCCAAGCTAACAGTTGAAAATTTCAAAAAATTTAAACTTATATACAAACCAAAAATTACCGTAAGGTAAAGGTTTCTTAAATTCAAACACTCGAATTAAATATTTAGCTTGATTCCTAACATGCCACAACTACACTACCTGCACTGGGGTCCCCCCCCCCCCCATAGGGTTGTACAGGTATTGTTATTTCATTTCAGGTCGCTCCCCCCTTTGCTGGATTTCATTTTAGGGTGCCATTGTTATCTTGATTTTATTGCAAATTAAATATTATAAACTGCTCTGAGCCTGTTGTAACAGGGGAGAGTGGACTAGAAATGCAATAAATAAATAAATAAATAATAAACAAACAAACCTATTTTGGGGTCAGATATCACCAACTGTAATTCATGTGGATATGGGAATGTTTAAAAATCCAATAATTAACACAACATGTTGATCTTTCAGACCACGTATTGCACTTCTGTACCATTCAAATAGTAAAATATATTTGAATCCCCCCCCCCCCAAATTATTCAAGGAGAAATACCCACTTGACATTAGCCATAATGACATTAGCAGTATGTGGTGAGAATAGTTAGCTTACTTCCCTTAAGAAACAAGATTCAACAGACTTTCCCTGCCCTGCTCCTACTGCACTCTTGAAGTTTGCAAGACCCAATAAAAAAGTGACGCACTACATAACGATCTTTTTCCAGGACAGTCCGTGCTTCTGTGGCCTATTTTTGCCACCATAACACTTTCTAGATGACAACCCAAACGAACTGCACTGCATGAACAAACAATAACCATAGTTTAAACTTAATCTTGTGCACACCTGAAGACTGACAAAATCCTATTTTCGTAGCCACCAACAAGCTTTCTGTCACTGGTTTAATTTTCTGCTCATCGCTGCTTCCCTCTCCTGCTGAATTGATGTCGTTTTCAGCCTCAGTCGAGGAGGAAGACGTGGTGGTGGGTTCATCTTTTGGTTTTTTAGTCTTAGTTCTCTCTCTCTCCTTAGGACCACTTTTTTTCTTTCCCTTGATGGATGCCCCTCTTTTTTTTTTCTTTTTGTCCTCAGATAAGTCTTCATCAGAAGATGACAGTAAGTCACTGGTCACTTTGGGTGAATTTTTTCTTTTGGGACTCGCTTTTTTCTTTTCTTTAGCATCTTTTCCATTTTTATTTAAGCCGTCATCCTCTGAAGAGTCAACAGCCGATTCTTTCATGGCAGACCTCTTTGCGTCTGCAAAATTACCCTGAAGTTTCTTAGCTGTCCTCTCTCTCAGGTTGCGCCTTGTCCCTTCAGTAGAACTTTGCTTCTTACTGTTACTTCCTGAAGCAGTGCAGCTGTCTTTATCCAGAGAAGGTTTGTCCACTTCAGAAGAGGAATCGGTTTGCCCTTTTGCAGAGGTTTCTCTCTGGGTCACACTTTCCTTCTTTTTTGTGACTTTTTTAGACTTCTTTCTGGCATCATCAGAAGATTCATTTCTTTGATCTTGCTTGGGAGACTGCCCAGTATCATCTGAAGATGGATCCAGCCCTTCCTTCGCCAAAGATTTGATTATGCCTTCTGAAATCTCACCTCCTCCTTTTTCAGATGGGGCATCCTGTTTGCTTTTGGAGGAGCTGTCTTTGACATTTTTTGCTCGCTTTTCCTCTTTACAAGATGGTTCTTCTGAAGAGTTACTTAGTTGGCCTTCATCCAGCGTGGAGAGTTCATCATTATCAGCTTCATTGCATGAACTACCCTCCTGCTGCGGTGAATGAGCTTTCCCTTTTTTATCTGGTTCCTCTTCTGAGGACTCGTGACTCTCTCCCTTTGGGTCTTTTTTCATAGCTTTCTTTGTTGACTCAATTTTACCTACGTCCTCCATTACCTCAGAATCATAATTGGAAGAATCGGAGTTGTTTTCACGCTTCTTTTTAGCAGAAATTTTACTGGACCTGCCTTTTTTGGCATTGAAATCTGACCCAGAACTAGAATTTTTTCTTTTCCTTTTTCCTTTATCGTCTTTCGCTGGTTTCCGCCTTAGGTCATTCAACAAGTCTTTGGGTACTTCACCGCTGCTGTCAACGTCTGAGGAACTATGGCTCATAATGGCCACTTCTTGGAGGACTGCAGGCACCTCATCAGAATCAGAACTTTGTTCCACGGTGTCTAGTTTCTTTGAATCAGAAAGTATGGTAGACTGAGGGCTGTGAACTGTAGTATCAGGAGAACTCTGGTTATCTTTATCACTTTTAGATTTGGGGGATTTTCTTCTGTGTTTTCCATGGTGAGCGTCATTGCTGTCCTCTTCCGAATTAGAAGTTAAAGTGTTAATGTCTGCTGGTCGCCTCAGAGGTGTGGTCTTTACACGTGGAGACCGCCTGAGATCGGGATCTTCTACCAAAGAACTTATTTCATTTTCTGGTGAACATTCAGAACTGCTACTACAATTTTCTTTTCCACTTTCTTTCTTAATACTCTTTCCTGATTTCCCATCAAGATCTTCAGCTTTCACAGGAGAACTGGAAAGAGAAACTGGTGTCAGTTTCACAACCAACTCTTTAGTAACTTTGGTGGACTGCATTGACTTCTTCCCCCCCTTACTGTCTTTAGTTGATTGTATTAATGACTTTGCTGTCCCTTGGTCTGCTGCACCCGCGGCTTTCTGCGCTTCCATACAAGATTCAAAAATATCTTCAGGAACAGATGAGGGAACAGACACAATGTCCATATCTGTTGCCTCAGCATTATGCGGTTCATACTGAAGCTCTTCTGTTTTCCCCAACTTTTTATCTTTGCAGCCAGCTTTCCTGCCACCTGCTTGTTCCGTTACGGGCACACTCTGATTCATAGGCTCACTAATCTCCAGTGCAATTTTATGCCCTTTGAGTTCCTTTTCATCAGTTTGCTTTACTTCATTGTTATCCACTTTAACTTCAGTTTCTTTCTCTTTGGTGTTTCTTTGCCGGATTTTAGCATCTAGAGCTTGGATCTCCAGAGTCAGATTTTCCTCTAATGCCAAGTGAGACTTTTTGATGTCACTCAAAACAGACTTAAAAGCCTTCAGCTGACGTAAGTGTACTGTTGAGTTTATTTCAGAGTTTTCACTTGCTTCCTTCAAAAAATTTACAAAGCTAGTGTTCATATTGGTTGTTGTTTCAACCAGTTTTTTTGTTTTTTTAAGCAAGTCTTTTGGCACCATTAATGCTTTGAAGGAATATGTTAGAGCGCTGGAATATGAATGACCTAGTTTCTTTTCTTCTCCGTTGCAGCTATTTTTCTTTGAGGAATATTTTAGCGTATTGTCATACATTCTGCTTTTTTCGTTCTCAACTCTGATTCTCTTTTTATTTTGCTGCAATAATTGTTCTAAGTTTTCAAACACGCTATCACAGGCGGTAACCAAGTCCAGCAGTGGCTCCGGCTGGCAAATATAGCAGTGCCATTGGCTATTCTCATCCATGATGGCAGACAGCTCCTTGCGGCCCAAGTTGCGCAATATACACTTCTTGCAGAAGGCATTATGGCAAAAGTCGCAGCAAATTAAGTTTCCACCTTCAGCACACCATCTGAAATTGAAATTATGGAGAATTTCTTACAGTGTTTTGTTACACACACACACACACAAAAAAAACCCAAACTATTTTCAATTTCATCACAACGTTTCATTTTAAACTTATTAAGAGGTAAATAGATTGTGATTCAAAAAGTATTTTTTTTCTTTTTCTACAGATAAAAAAAGACAAATTACTGTAATTCTGGCACAGATGCCCTTGAGGTGATATGTCATGGTGCATTTGCCCCCAAAAGTCTCAAGCTCAAAACCATCCCTCAGTTTTATTGCATCTGTGCAGCACATTAATTCTTACCAGACCAAATGCAAATTAAATATGGTTTCTCTCATGACTCTACCAGTAAACTCAGCATAAATGACCTAAATAGTGTAAATACCTTACTAAAGGGTGCACCTAATGGGCCCTTAAGGGGCCCCATAGCACCTGCCAAACCTTCCCTGGTGCCCAGTATGTATGATTAAAAGGTATGTGGGGCCAGGTGGGACTCCTGACCAGGAGGGCTTCTGATTGACAGTGCAGGTTAACATAACATTATTTCAGTGGCAGCTGCCACCTGAGTATTGATTTTATTCTCTCTCTCACTCCCCTTGCCCAAATTGCTTTTTTTGTCCTAGTACCGTGGTATGGTATGGCCATGCTGGCAGGGGCTGATGGGAATGGTAGTCCATAACATCTGGAGTGCCAAAGGTTCACCACCACTGTCCTAGTATGTGGGCTTCCTGTGTGTGTGGGGTTTGTGGGGAATTGCGACACAGCAGGAATTTGGAGATTAACTGGCTAATGTAGTCAAAAGGACTCCGAGCAAGTAAAGGAAGCTTTTAAAATGTATTGTGTATAACATACAAGGAGAGAATCTGAGCTCAGAGATCCCAAGCCAGAGTCTGCTGATGGGTTAACAATTATCTTTGCATTATTATAGACCAGTGATGGCGAACCTTTTCAAGACCGAGTGCCCAAATTGCAACCCAAAACCCACTTATTTATCGCAAAGTGCCAACATGGCAATTTAACCAGAATACTGAGGTTTCCGTTGGCTCCGAGGCGTGCATTACTTAGGAGTTAGCTTGGTGGTAGTCAGTGGCTTTGCTTTGAAGAAACTGTGCAACTCTTCCAATGGGTGAATCACGACCCTAGAAGGGTTTATTCAGAAGCAAACCCCACTGTCAGCAACCAAGCAACCAAGGTAAAGGATCGCGCTTTAGTTCTTCACATGAAAATCAGTGGAGTTTAATAGCACTTAACAGGGTTACCTACACTGCTTCCCCAAAACTAGGTCTTAGTTTTAATGCTAATAATCAAGCCCAGCGGCCCAGGCCAGCCTAGATGTGCGGGGGGGGGGGGGGGGCACTCTGTTTGTGCGTGCCCACAGAGAGGGTTCTGAGTGCCACCTCTGGCACCCGTGCCATAGGTTCACCACCACTGTTATAGACCAACACAGACAAGTGTACAGTTGCATTAAAAAGCCCTGCCTAGCTATGCTGAGAGTTTAAAACCTGTGTTTTCCCTTATGTGCCTGAATTTTGGTAATTTCCACTTGTTTATTCGTGACCTTTCAGTAGAACACTGCGCTCTGATGTGGTAATTCGTTAACTGTTGTTTGGAACAAGCTAAACACCCAGGGTCTTACTATATCTGGGTGAATGTTATAGCATACATGGCATGAACAAGCTTTCCTAATGAGAAGGATTAATGGCTTAAGTCTGGTTCATTTTGGCCTACTGTTAAAAGCTTAATTGGGTGTTAATTTCCCCAGCAGGTCCATGCCACCTTGTGCAGTATCCATTTTGTGGCTGTGCCAACCACCAGGGGTTGGAATTCCAAAAGTGACCACAAGCTCAAAAGGGTTGGGGGTGCCTGCCTTATTACATGTTAAATTTCAATTTAAGATCAATTCAACAATGGGGTGGGCATCTAATTTAACTACCATGAAACACAAACTGTAAGATTGTATACCACAGTCGCAGAATGTTTCATTCAGTCTTTCTCAAAGATGCATGCCTAATTGACTGAAGGCCATATTAATAATTTAGATTAGAATCCAAAATGCTACTGGAGGTGCATCTTTCATTCATTCTTTAATACCAAGACACCAGGCAGAATCACAAACTGCTTCTGAAAGTTAGTTCAGTTTCTCTTGGGACAGGGTTGCTTTTGGAAAACCAAAAAATATTTTTGGGTGCTGAAAACTAGTTAATGTGGTTCTTTTGATCTTAGCCCTCTCTTTTAAACAACACCAAACTGGTTGAAGCACACTCAAAATTACTCCTACTAGTCTAAGTTAAATATCTTCATATACCTACCGACACTGTTCATCCATTCCATCTGAATCACGGCTGATGTCATCACTCATATAATATTTAAAGCAAGTCTGTAAAGAAAAGGAGTTTTCTTTCAGAAACTTCTAGCTGCATTACCAGATTACAAAAAATGTAATGTATTAAATATTGCTACTGAACTCAAGCTCCTATGAATAATCATGGAAGGACAAGGGACACAGCAAGCTTCCCTCCCTTTTGATACCGATTTCATTTCCAAGTCTGGGGGGGGGGGGGGGGGAAATTAACAAAGGTATCATCACCAAATTCACCATGTTATTTTCTATTTATAAAAACAAGTTAAGAACCTCACCAAATACTAGTTAAGCCAGACCCTCATTTCCATTATACTCAGCCTCCATGCAATGAAAAAACTAGCAGAAAAATGAACAATGTTACAAATGCTAAGCGTTGTAACAGGTTGAGAGCGTAGTGGGGAGCATGCAACGTGGACAAAGAGTTAAAATCCTTAGTGTGAAGTTTTCAAAATATTTGTGCTTGTAAATAGCTTGAAATAAAGTGGTAATGCATGTATTAAGAACCTGTAAGAGTTATGAAGTGGTATTACTTCTGTGAGAGTAAGTAAAGGTACAGAATAGGCAGGCCTCAAGGCAGCCTGCCAAACAGTGGAGCTGATCCGTAGTTGGTTTCCAAGGGAACTGATTTCTCTCTGAGGCTTTTAGTGACTGTCCCTCATATTTATATGGGACAGAAGAGTTCACACTGCATCACTTCCAGTTGGTCAAGCTTGCTGTTTAAATTGCAAACTACCTGAACATTTTCACTGGTTGTTGTGGGTTTTCCAGGCTGTGTGGCTGTGATCTGGTAGATCTTGTTCCTAACGTTTCGCCTGCATCTGTGTCTGGCATCTTCAGAGGTGTATCACAGAGAGAAGTCTGTTATACACTGTGTCCAGTGTATATCTGGACAGTGTACCTGGACACAGTGTATAAGACTCCTCTCTGTGATACATCTCTGAAGAAGCCAGACACAGATGCAGGCGAAACGTTAGGAACAAGATCTACCAGACCACGATCACACAGCCCAGAAAACCCACAACAACCAGTTGAATCCGGCCGTGAAAGCCTTCGACAATACATTTTCATTGGTGTTTAGCTTAGAACCAATGAAATAAGGGCCTGAACTTTAGCAGAATTTAATTGGATGAAGGTTCCTGCAGGAAGAATAAATGGTCAACCTCAGCCTGATCAATGAGTCGGACAAAGTATGTGAACAGCAAACAACAGTGGAAGGCCCTGTGGTGTGGCAGGAAGCAACTAGAGGAAGAGAAAGGCTGGAGCAAGACATGGAGCCTTCCAGATGCAGCACTCTGGTGTCCAAGTTCCAGCATTTTCAGTGAGCAGTCCTGAGCAAGAAGAAATCCCTAGCTTCATGGGTGTGCCGCTATCTTCAAAATACAGAACAGGCCGAGAAGAAGCGGACCAGAAGGAACACTTGAGAACAAGGCGAGTGCTAGCTTGGGATGAAGGCTAGAGAAAGGGAAAGCGGTGAGTTAAATTCTAGCGACTGGGGAGAACTAGCATAAAAACCGCCACCTCTCTTTGGCCCCTTCCGCACATGCAGAATAATGCATTTTCAAACCACTTTCACAACTGTTTGCAAGTGGATTTTGCTATTCCGCACAGCTTTAAAGAGCACTGAAAGCAGTTTGAAAGTGCATTATTCTGCATGTGCGGAATGAGCCTTAGTAATGATAAAAATACAGTAAAAAGCAAAATAAGATGAATCTGCACAACAAATGCGCAGTTAAATATCCCCAATAAATATGAATAATCACAGAAAGATTCCTTTAACAAATCTTTTAAATTTTGGTTCTTATTACTGCTTTGTCTTAGCTTCTGTTTATCCTGTGCCTTATAAAAACCAGGGTATAAGAAGTGGTAGTACAGCTGACCATTTGAACAAATGAAACCTAGCAAGAAACCCCACAATCCATCCAGTCGCCACAGAGAAAAGAACCACACAATGCCAGGGCATGATGGGGATAAGAAGAGGAAATAACAAGGCGTACGTGTGTCCTGAACACAGAACTGCCCAGCACACTTTCTTCTCAGTGGAGGTTGGACCACTCAGTGGAGGTTGGAACACAGAACACATTCCTGCCCAGCACACTTTCTTCTCAGTGGAGGTTGGACCACTCAGTGTTATAAATGGAAAGGTGGAAAGTGCCATCAAATCAGAGCTGACTTATGGTGATCCTGCAAGGTTTTCAAGGCAGGAGACGGGCAGAAGTGGTTTGCCATTGTTTGCCTCTACATAGCAACTCCGGATTTCCCTGGTGGTCTCCCATCCAAGCACAAACCGGAATGTACCCTGATTAGCTTCTGATAAGATCAGACGAGCCTGGACCATCCAGGTCGGGGCTAGTTTTATGAACAGAGTACGTGTTTTTCCTCAACCATCAGTATCCCCGAGTGCTTTAGATGCCCATCACTTGTATGCGAGAAAGTGGTTATTTCAGTGTTTCGTGGGTTGATATTATGTAAGCCACCTTGTGGGGGAGGATGGGGCAATCCCACGTTAAAAGGCAGGACAAAAACATTTTAAATGAATTAAAGGATGTCCTCAGGAACGCCACTGCAAGAGGTCTACCTGTTACCTGCTGTGGTGACTGCTCGTCACGGGGCGGGGCGGGGGGGGAGTATTTTGTTCCAAAATGAAACACAAACTGTCAGTGTGGGTAAGATACCATATATTCAACACTGCCCCCTACCTTGCAAATTAGTACCCTCAACGTGGGATGCCTGTAGATGGAATCTCTTTGGAAATGGTTTACTTGCTGCCCACAAGCCGTACAGCTCACAATCCCATGTAACCCTTCCTCTGCAATAAAAAAAGGAATAATTAATTTTTCCCCCTACACAATGCTTCTTCTCTATCAAATTTAGTTTACATATTGGCAAAGGCAATGGTACTTTACATCATTAATAAACATTTTATAAAGACTAGAGAAGATGGCTATGAGTTCCTTTGTCTTCTCCTTTGTCCTTTGATCCCACACACAGCAACCTATTTGGACAGTTCATAACCTGAATGTTCAATGAAAAAATATTCCACCACTCGCAAACAAATAGTTTAAGGTTCCCAAGTAAGAAAGCGCTTCATAATAAAAGGCCTAAATTGCTGAATGTTTACGCTTCAAGGGTTCAGTAAACTCTATTCAGCAGCCACGTTCAAAGTTATGCTTGCTCAGCTGACTGTGGAATTGCTGCCTACATTTGCAGAAGTTTTTTTAAAACCTTGTAAGACTGAACTCACCCAAGAATACATTGCTGTAGAGCCTTCTCAAGGGGCTGGATGTTTCAAATGAGAGAAGCAGAAGGGCCACCAATTTACTGATACTTAGTTTTCACGGCTTGCTCCCCTGCATCTACAGCTGCATCCGACGCATGGCAAATTATGCAGAGAGTATACTGCAAATTCTACCCTCCCCTGGCTATGATAGATTACTAGAGCAGTGCTCTGCTGGTAAACCAGGAACGGAGTTGCTTTGATAGCTTTTTGAATATTATGCAAACAGGACCAACTAGTATCCAGAAAGGTCAACGCAAACTGATTTAATTTCACAAGGAAAAAAACTCTTTCAAAAATAGTTTAGTAAAAAGGAAACTGAGTGGGAGGATTAAGGTGGTCAAATTCGTTTCAGGTTTTTGGAAATTTTTAGAAAGGAGCGCAAGTACTGGAAAAACAGGTGTAAGTTAGCAAGTTGAGTGAAAAGAGAACAAGGACCAATATTTCTGAAAACTGTTAAGACAGATTAGAAACTAGCTAAATGACAGGAAACAGGAAACAGAAACAAATGGACAGTTCTCACGATAGAAGTAAGCAAGCTGTAGAGTCCTACAAGGGTCGCTTCCAGAACCAGTCCTGCTTATCACAAAAGTTCTGGCACTGGTGGTAAGCAGAGAACTGGCCGTGGCTCACCCACCCTGGGGAGAGGGGTTGAGAAGCGAGGGGGAAGAAGGCCGTCATCTGGTCGAGGCCCACTCACCCACCCTACGGAAAAGGAGGGGAGAGAGTGGGGCATGTTATCTGATTGTGACCCACCCATCCTGGGGGAAGAGGGGGGGAGGGGAGGGGTTTGCAGATGACAGCCACATTAATCAGTATGGCGAGAAACAAAATGAATTGCTGGAGCTCCAAAAAGCTGTCTCCAATTACACAGCAAATGAGCTTGAATAGTAACGTGATGCAGACTGGGGAAGAAAATCTTAACTTTGAAATATACTCTGGTGGGCTCTAAATTGTTGGTGGTGTAGCAGGAAAGAGATCTTGGGATTGTGGCAGAAAGCTCAACGAAAATGCTGACACAGGACACAGCACTCAGTGAAAAAGCAAATGCTATGCTAGGGACTGTGAAGCAAGGGGTTGAAGACGCACAGCCAGTATTACAATACTTTTGCCTATACATACAATGCAACACAACTGGGATATCATGCTCAGTTCTGGACATGGTAGGAGGAGAAGAATACTGTAGCACTAAGAAGAAGATACCAAAAGGAGGAACCAAAGTAATCAAGGAGTTGGAGCACCTTCCCTATGAGAAAAATAAGATTTTTTTAAAAGCTAAAGGCTTAAAAGGGAAACTAAATGATCAAAATAGACGTTTTTAACATTACGCACGAGAAGGAGAGAGAAGACAATATTCTCCCTTTCCCTTAATATGGAACTTACAGGCATCAAATTACGTTGATGGGCAGTAGAGTCAGAACAGACAAAAAGTAGTATGATTTTGCTCAAAGAGTGTTGAATTTGCTGCAGTGAGATATGGTGATGCTCACTGGTTTAGCTGGCTTTAAAAGATTAGAAAAGTTCATGGAGAACACATTCATCCATGGTTATCAGTCTTGCTCACCAGCTAAATCTCAATGTGGGGGGAGGGGACAAAAGGGAGAGGCGTTGGCTTCTGTCATTTACTTGTCGGCCTCCCGGGAGCATCTTGTTAATGTGAAACAACACGGAACATGGTTTAAAAGGGGCTTGGACAGATTTATGGAGGAGAAGTCGATTTATGGCTACCAATCTTGATCCTCTTTGAGATTGCAAATGCCTTAACAGACCCAGGTGATCGGGAGCAAAAGCCGCAGAAGGCCATTGCTTTCACATCCTGCATGTGAGCTCCCAAAGGCACCTGGTGGGCCACTGCGAGTAGCAGAGAGCTGGACTAGATGGACTCTGGTCTGATCCAGCTGGCTTGGTATGTTCTTATGGTCTGATCCAGCACAGGTACCACTGGTTGGGGTGGGGGGTGCAGGGCAATGGATTGAAAAACCTTCCAGATATTTGCAAACATATGCACAACATAACAATGTGAGAACAGCCCTCAGAGAACGATTCACCTTGCTTAGAATTCTGTTTCCAGCAGTGGCAAGTCAGGCTCCTCTGAGAAGGTTACAAACTCACTAAGAAAACAGCCTGCCACATTAACATTTCTAAAAAACTGACATTCTTTTTAGTTATCATAGCATGTTAACTATTGATGCACCTATGCCTCACTGAATTTGTCTAATCCCATTCTAAAAGCCATGTGGCACTGAATTCCACAATTACAATTTGATAGAAGTGCATTCTTGTTTCTGACCTAAACCTACTACCAACAGATTTCCTGCCTGAAGGTTATATAATGAAACACAGTTTCTCAAGCTACACTTTGCACCATTCTGCGTTTTAGAAATACGCCCTTCCCCTGAAATGCAGAAAGAGCAATATGTTTGGAAGATGAATGGTTCTCTCCCCAGTGAGCAGAGTAACAGAACCACATTCTAAACCTAGATGAGTAATGTACACTTTCTAAAAACAAAATAGCCATAATAGAACTTAAGCATATCATAAAACGTGATGCATGTTGCATTTACCTCCACGTTTTTTTGGAATTTCAGGTTTCATTCTAGAAGTATTTCTGTTTCTAAATTCAGGTCCTTTAAAATCATCTTTGTCTTCATTAAGCACTGGCTCTGGCTGTACTACTACTGTACCTAAAAAGATGACACAAATATGAATAAAAATGCAGAAACCCCAGAATAAAAGTCTAGCTGTAAATGCAGAAAAATATCAAAAGAAATGCCACAAATTCAGCAGGGCTTTCATATGTGTTAATGCAGAAACGATCAATGCATGGTATTAGGAAATTACTTTATTCTTCAGACAAAAGTCTGGAAGGATACAGATTAATTATGAAGTTGGCACCACCACAAATCTAGGGTTCTTAACAGCACAAAATTCGGGGTAGGGAAAGTTTCCTCTCCCCCAAGGACATTCCTTCAAGATATTCCACACACAAAAAATAGAATGTGTGGGAAAACCAGAAAAAAAATCCTAAGAAATGTTTCCTTCTTAGATACTTTCTATCAGAAAAAGAGAAGACCTGCAAACTACTAAAATTGAAAAAAAAAAGTGGAGGAAATAATCTACTTCCAAAAAGCAAAGATTCATCAATTTAATGAACAAACAGCAATACTTTCAATCGATAAATATAAATACTCACTAAATTATAATATGTGGCAGAGTTATTTTGTGAGAATGGACCATTAACAAAGACACCGTTGAAACGTGTTTGGTTCTTTGTTTTATACCGGCACATGGTGTGTTTTATACATTGTAGTGATTTTGGGGTGCAGCTATTTGTTTATTAAAGTTAATATAGTGCTGCCTTTTAAGAACAGATTTTCTTTCTTATTTTTTTCCTCAACCCAAACTGCATCTTGTATTGCAGATGAAATGATACTGATACTTCTTGAAGCCCAAAAAAGCTTTCAACATGGTACAGTAGCAATATTTCACAAGAGAATGAGAGGCATTTCACCTTGGAGGCAAATTTAAAAGCTAACTGCATTCACGTAAGACTACCCATCAGCAAGAGCAATTGTTAATGGTGATGACTCTAAAGTTTTCTTCATGGTGAATGCATCAAAAGTTAACAATCTTCATCACACTTATTTGTTTTGGCAATAAAACTCTTTCGAGATTGCTATTCAGAATAATAAAAATATAAAATCTTACTTTTCGAAATCAAGTATCAAATCTTTCTTTTACTTTAACAAAACCCGTGGAAGCAGTAAAGATAAGAAATCTGATGCATCTATTTCAGTTTGTTTTCTGGTTATAAAGTGAATCATGTTTAAACATGTTCAAAGTGTGTAAGCATACTGTAACAAAACTCTGCTTTGTCCCTTGAGGAGTCAACCAGATATGTATCTAACATGGTATTCAAACTCCATTAGTCCTGCTTCCTTTTGGCCAAAGTCTTATGGCACCTGTAAAAGAGGGGGGAAAAACCTGCCTCTGTCCATCCCTTCCTCAGTCTTCAATGAAGGTCAATAATGAGCTCAACTAGGCCACTTCAGCAGGCCGATTCATGTAAGGCTGGAATTAAATGTTGTGGAAGACGTGCGGCAGATGGCAACCAAAGCAGCCTCATGTCTTCATTCTCCCACCTACCCAATAAAGTTGGTAATACACAAGGAGACCACCCAATATTGTTATTGTTTTGACCGCTGTTTACATGGTTTTAATGAATTTAACGAATTTTAGTATATACGGTCACTATTGCGACCCTTGTTATATACTGTACATAGATTATGTTGTGCACTGCCCAGAGCCCCTTGGGGATTGGGCGGTCTATACATTTAAATAAAAATAAATAAAACTGCAAGTTTCCTTGGTCGATTAAATCCCACCACATAAGGAAAGAATCTTCTCATAGTGAGAACTTCCCACGAAAGAAAGAGGGTGTTGTGATCTGCAATAGCCAGACATCTCCCACAAAATAGACTTTCACTGCAAAATGGAGGGGGGGGGGGTTGGCGGAACTGATTTTTAATTAGTTTTTTAAATTGATATGCATTTCACGTAAATTCCTTCATCTTTCAATGGTCCACTTCCTGGATTCTGGTAAAGAGACCAACACATCCCTTGGATCCACACATTCTTCCCTTCTTTTGCCCATTCCAGTACTTTCCTCCACATGCACACACTCTTCTGGTCCAGGAAGGTGATGATTATGTCAAAATAGAAAAAAAGTTCAGGTTGCCCTACAACCTGGTTTTAGTCTCCTTTGGGCAGTTGGCAGCCATGTGACCCAGTTCCCCGCAGTACAGACACAGACCCAGTCGGCGGCGTCTGTCGGAGATGGATTCTGGTGCAGCAACGCTTCCAGTAGGTTTTTTTATTGCTGTCCCGGCTGGCTTGGTTGTTTGGGGTTTGGCGGACACCCCTTTGGAACGGTTAAGTCGGCCGTCTATGATGCTCCCTACCTCAATCCATTCTGCTATGGTCCGAGGCTCATTGTGCATGACAGCCCATTGTCGGATTTCGGGATCAACAGCTTCATAAAAATACTCACACTTCATGTGGTCAGGCCAGTCAGGGATTTTGCTGGTGACGGCCCGAAATTGGCGTGCAAAATCAGCGAAAGGGCGGCCACCCTGCTTGATAGTTTTCAAAGTTCTTCGAGCCTTCTCCACCACGTCTTTATCTTTGAAACGAAAGCAAAGCCCTTGGAGCAATTCCGCTACCGAATTCAACTCATCAGCTTCCAGTTCAAATAGTTCCACGAACCATTCAGCAGCCTCCCCATCCAGGACCAAGCCAATATCCTTCACCTTCTCCCGTTCCAAAAGATACATATCATATTCTTGCATGTGGGCATCTAACTGCAAAATGAAGTAGGGTAGTTTGGACGCTGTCCCATCGAAACGGGCGGGGATGCAGGGTCGTGGGAATGCACGACCCATGGGAACCGGAGGCGCTGGAGGCAGTGGTGGAGGTTGGGATGGACGTCTAGGCTGGGCTGTTGTGCGCCGTACTTCTCCGGGTAGTTGTACAGGTGATTGAGCGGCAGGTTGCGACCTATGGCCCAATCTTAGCGGTGCCTGGATGGTGAGTTCTCATTGGAGATCTGCCGCCGCTACCCGTTCTTGTGCTTCCATATCGACCATCTCTCGTTCTTTACGGAGGAGGGCAGCTCGTTTTTCTAAAGCGGCCCATTCACGTTGGATTTGAACGCGTTCAGCATTTTGTGCCGAGGAGCTTTCAGTGCGCTGTAGATGGAGGGCCCATAGTTGCTGCACTTCCCGGAGGAGTTCCTGCTTGGACTGTTCCGCCACCTGCAACAAGTCACGTTCCTGCTGTTCCCGATCCGTTTGGAGTTGGAGATAGAGGGCTTCCCTTTCCCGATCGAGTTCTTGACGCAGTTGGATCCGCTGATGCACACGGTCATCAATCAAGGCTTCCCGGGCCTGCTGCCATTCACACTTGGCTCTTTCCAGGGCTTCATGTTGAGCGTGAAGGGTGTATGCGTCAAAATCCTCAACAGGTGACACCCAGCCTGGATCCTCCACATCTCCATGGTGAGAGGAACTAGCCCCCGGAGGGTTGGGAGGCTCAGCTGGAACATCCTCACTTCCGATTTCCTCAGGTACAAATTCAGGGTGTGAAGCCTCCAGGTTCACCAAGCACTCGTCATCTTCCTCCGCTGCTGGCAGGCCGGCTTGGGCACCTCGGGGGGAGGGATCCGAGTCTGAGGAACTCCTGCGAGGGAGCTCCCGCTGCGTGGTTTTAGGTCGGCCCCCTGTACTTTGCCAGTAACCAGTAACGGCTGGGTTGTCAAAGTAGCAATCCAGGAATCTTTCCATCGATTCCTGTGGATGGTTGACATTCCAATCTCTTCAGTCACGATTTTCATGACCGGTTTGTAATCCATACTGCGACGCGTTGTGATATGCGTCTCTACAGGGGCACGATCCATGGCTACCCCACCACTGGCATCAACATGTTCTCGATGCAAGGCGAGGCAACCTGTTGATACGGTGCGGCGCGTAGCCTTCAAGGTAGCCTGTTCGACCTGCTCTTGCAACTGGAGAAAAGCCATGCTCCGGCTGAGGTGAGGTCGGGAGAGGACTACCAGAGACAGAGGTTCTGTTCCCACATCAGAATCCTCTGGGGTGGTAGAGTCAGGGGGAGATGTGACAGGACCCTCTTTGGGGATCTCTGTCCTAGTCTCATATTCGGAGTTGAATGGACCCCTGAACTCCAATTTATCTGGATCTGAAGGTAATAACCCATGGCGAGACATCAGGTAACTTTTTGTAGCATTCAAAAGGTACGCTGAATGATGAGTTCTCACATAATGTAACGAACCAGTACAGTCAAAAGCAACTGTGTAAAGTTCTTTATTGAGCTGGCATTCTTAGTCTGGAACAGGCAATGCAAGAACTGACACCCAGATCTCAAACACCCGCTTATACAGGGCATCAGACAGGCTCCCGCCAAAAGAATATAAACAAGGAAGATTTCACACAGTTCACTGGAATCAGACAGTGTTTCACACAAAGCAAACAAGTGAAGAGATAACCCAAAACAGCAAATTCCCCTTTCCAGGAGTTCAGCCAAAACCTCCGGCGAGAACGTCTCCAAGCTCGAACCGCAGCTTTACATTAAGTTTATAAAGGCTGCACTGAGCTTATTTCTACTAGTATTCATATACTTTTCTGCTAAAAAAGTAAGAGATAAGCAGTGATCTACAATGGATTCACCCTTTCAAAAACCAATTTGTTCCAAAGCAATAAATACTGAAAGAGTGGATCCAGTCCATTAGGTGATGCTCAAGATGTTTGGCATAAAGTTTATTGATTATGGACAAAAGACTAACTGCCAGGATCACCATTTTTGTATACAGGAATGATAACCGGATTCAGCCGGGAGTTTGAAACAATCCTGTATCGATCTATAAGAATGAATGGCCAAAGGAAAAGTCCACCAATTGATTTAAAAAAAAACCTTCAGCAGAGAGAGCATCTTGTGGCCTTACCTGCTTTTCAATCTAATATTAGTTTTTTTTAAAAAAAATTCTCAAACTTAACCTGAGGCCATCTAGGAACATTTGCTGGAATTATATCATCTGAATTAGTCAAATAGTTGGTAGAAGTGTTAAATAGAATAATAATCAACCCAAATTTGAAGGCAGATGTTGGGTTCAGGTGAAAAAAATTATTATTCAAAGCACCAGGAACAACTGACCAAAAGGCTTTACTATTATTAAATCTGAAAATATTGAACAGATGGTAAAAAAAACCCTACAATCAGATCAAGATACTTCTTCCTAAAGTACTGATTACATAAATACTTCCAATTATTATATTCATTGAGGACAGATGAAAAAAGTACATAACCTACAAACTCTGCAATACATTAATCAATAAACCTGATTCCAATAATTTACATATGCATGCCACTTTGCTAGGAAGACTTCCTGCCTGGAGAAATTCTCGTCTTGTAGATAATTAATGGCTGCTATATTATTTAGTAACCTTATGCACCATATTGTCCTTAGTCATTCATGCCAGTCTGGAAGAGTCTTTTTTTTCCCAGGATTAAGAAATGAAGATTCTAGCTGCTGCCAGCATATTAAGCATTAATATTTTGAAGGCACATGGTACTAGTATAGATAAGACCCCGAAAACAGCAAAACTTGGATCTTTACTGATTTGTTTACTAAAAATCTTACTGATACCATCAAATATTTTACCTCCATACACTTGGACACCCAGTTTCATCAGATATATAAGAAGACAGTTGCATTGTTTCACCTTTAACTTTCAATAATAAGGATCTGATCATCCATCCCTATCTGCCAGTATTACTATATGTAGTGGCTTAATTCTATTACTTTTAATCCCAACATTACTTCAAGCAACTTGTACAATTCATGTGTTGATAAACTGGCAAAATGAATCTATCCCATTTTTCAATTTAAATTAATGATGATGTGCCCTGCTGCCATAAAGGCCCCACAGAATTTTTTCATTAAATTCTGTTGTGTTAATTGATTTTAAAGATTTCTTCAAACTTCTTGAGCATTCCACAGCCTTTCTTCCCAGAAGAAGAGAAGTTTGGATTTCCACCTCACTTTTCTCGCTTGTAAGTAAGGGAGTCTCAAAGAAGCTTACAAACTCCTTCCCTTCCTCTCCCCCCAACAGACCCTTGTGAGGCAGGTGGGTCTGAAAAAGAGAACTGTCACTAGCCGAAGGTCACCCAGCAGGCTTCATGTGCAGGAGCAGGGAAACAAATCAAGTTCACCAGATAAGAGTCTGCTGCTCATGTGGAGGAGAGGGGAATCAAACCCAGTTCTCCAGATTAAAGTTACTCACTCTTAACCCCTATACTATGCTGGCTCTCTATACAAATAAACCTCTGGTCTAGAAGCTGTATAAAGCTTATCTGCATATACTGGTACATAGAATCATCCTCTGGGCTACATTATTCTTTTACTACATCAAAAAAAATTCTGCTGTCAAGTTACAACTTATGGCAACCCCATAGGGCTTTCGAGGCATGAGTCATTCAGAGGTGGTTTGCCAGTCTGCCTCTGCGTAGCGACCCTGGGTTTCCTTGATGGTCTCCTATCCAAGTACTGACCCAGCTTAGCTACCAAGATCAGGCTAGCCTGCAGTTATCCATGGTAGTCCCAGAAGATACCACCTACTGTGTTATCCCTAAAAAATGTATTGATATAGTCAGGCCATGTTTGTCCCACATACTAAAATTGCCAGTTTACCTGGCTATTTTAAAGTCAGGGTGATTACTAATTGGTCCCTCTGGAGGCACTTGCATTTGTAGTCCAGTTTTTAAAGTTTTAGACTGTATCAGACGAATCATAGATTCCTTTCTGTCTCATTCATCTAACATCTGTAATCTTCTGAATTTGATGCTTCACTGAAGACTGATACACACCTCAGATTGTTCCTTGGAGGTGGACCAGTGCTAGTCAGAGGATGTGGGGTTCAAAAGGACTGAGACCTCCTGAAGTTTCCACGAGGCTCCATGTCCCTTGAACATGAACCCCTCAGTGGACTCACGACCCACAGACATCGGTGCTGATTCGCAGGTCTGCCTGTGCCCAGACAGAGAAGGTCCTTCACTATTTGCCAATATGGATGTTATTAAACTTGTCATGTCACAGACACTGAGATGATAGCGGAGAGCAATAACGGAAGCAGCCAGATCCCCTGGACTTGGTGAGAATGAGTCCTTGCGCAGGAATGGTGTGGACAGCTGCTAACATCAACGCTGACAGGAAGTGCCTCCCTCACAAGCTGTGACAAGTCTTGCTGAGTCTTCAAATGCGGAACCTGCAGCCAGTGAGACCACAGTTAGTGGCCCAGAGATCCTGCCATGCTCTGATTGAGTGACAATCCTGATAGGAGATGACCACACTAGGAATGAACATAACTGCCCCAACCGAGAAAATGACTACAAATGTTGGCACTATCTTTCAAGACACATGGGGCCAAACCAGGGCTGGAACAGATTTGCCTCGTGAGTAGAGTCTTCATATAAATAGCTTGAATACCAATACCTTGCTCAGAAACTTTAGATTCTGGGGGGGCTTCCCAATCCCCATTACTCCTGGGACCCTTAAAGAAATTGGAGTGGATGTTACAGCATCTTTGACGCGATGAAATGGGCTCAGCTGCCTCTGTTTTTGAAGGATGAACAAATGTGCTACAATGGAGATTGGGGATCAATAATGGCCATCTTACAGAAACCTGATGGAATCTGTGCAGAGGAGTGAATGTACCCCAAACCAACATGATGGAAGGACACTGTTCCCAGACATGGCTGACCCTCTGATGTCATGTGCCCATCAGAACCTGTCTGGTGACAAATACACCAAGGACACCGCTTGTGAACTTGTCTGACCCACAGCACTGTATTCACTCAAGAAGCTGGCTAAAGCCTCTGGGGAAGTAAGAGGTCATTTCTAGGCATAAGGACAACTCATTCCAAACATGTCCTCTGTTGAGGTTGCAACAGCAGTGTGGTATATGGAGCTCCTTGAAGCCATCAATTAACACGCCCCTCGATGACCTCTCCCACCCTTGGGATGAAAACCAGGCCCATGGCTTATGATGCAGCCGGGTGATTTCAAAAGGATGGAGAAGTTTTACCGAATCTGACACATCATGTTATACAACTCAGTGTAAGACAGTGGTTCTCAGCCTTCCTAATGCCGCAACCCTTTAATACAGTTTCTCATGTTGTGGTGACCCCCAACCCTAATATTTATCAATTTTACAGATGGAGAACACTGATGCAGAAAGTCTTAGGCGACCCCTGTGAAAGGGTCGTTCGACCCCCAAAGGGGTTGTGACCCACAGGTTGAGAACTGCTGGTGTAAGATCTATGAAGCATTGGTGATGGCAACTAAGAAACATGACTACTGCATCAGCTAGTTCACAACCATCTCAGTTACTTAAGGTAACATGACATCTGCTGACTCCTAACAATGAACCCTCGTTGTATCAGGACCAGACAATTAGTTGTGATACCATCGCAAAGTATTTTCTGCTGATATAATATCAAGAATAAGTTCTGATTTGGATGCTGACTGTAACGTCAGTCCACTGGAAAAATAACCTAATACACCATTTGTTCTATTTATGGGCAGCTTTGACTGAGTTCCCCCCATGATACATGATGACAAACTCCTGAGAACTGTGAAGGTCACTACTTTTGCCTGGATCCTTGCCTATCCTAGCTTCTAAAATCTTGTGAAGACCACAATAACAAATCCTACAGGCACTCCACTGGCAGCCTATCAGATACTGGACTCAATTTAAGAAACTGGTTTTCACAAACAAAGCCCTTTACAGCCATAAACTTTCAAATCTGCAAGACCACCTACCCAGTGGTGGAATTCAAATAATTTAACAACCAGTTCTGGTGGTGGGATTTAAATTATCTAACAACTGGTTGTTTAAAAGCACCATTTTAACAACCGGTTCTGCCGAAGTGGTGCAAAGCTCCTGAATCCCACCACTGCGCCTCTCCCTTTATGCTCTGCCATGACAGTTTCACTCATTTGAACAGGGTTTTCAGGTAATCAACCATTGCCTTGCCCATTATGGGCCCACCTTGTTGATTGGTCAGTCTATGGAAGGCTCCCACTTTCCCGGCTTTCCACAAACAATGCAAACCTGAATTATTCAAGAAGGTTTTCCTATGCAAGCAACAGGGGAATATTGTAGAAAATTCTTCACAAACTTATTAGGGACTTTAATCTACACTACTCTTTATAGTATGCTGTAGACCAGGGGTAGGGAACCTGCGGCTCTCCAGATGTTCAGGAACTACAATTGGCCATGCTGGTAGGGGCTGATGGGAATTGTAGTTCCTGAACATCTGGAGAGCCGCAGGTTCCCTACCCCTGCTATAGGTACTTGAAGGAGAGAAGCACATTCCATATAGTAAAGTTATGTATGCCCTGTGTATTTTTTCCAAACACAGAAACTCAAGCCCCACATGGCCTGCTGTAGACTATATCCTGCTATGTAATTCTGCATCATTTAATGTGTTGTGTTAGCACTTTTGCTTTGAATAACTTTTGTTCTTTAGGTTTCTAGTTGGTTCCACAACTCAAATCACGTTTCACTTACTGAATGTCCCATCCTATTGATTGTACTGATTCACTCTGTGTAATCCACCTGGAGTCCCAGTGAGAAAGGCAGACTATAACCATAAATTTAAAAAATGAAAATAAAACTAAGCAACCAGTGGATTTGCACTCTGAAACCTGCTTTAAGTGGGAGGCTGTACAACAACAGGCCTGATTAGGGGGTGATTTTATTTTTTTATTCACGCTGTAAAAAAAAAACAGGCACCAGATCTGGAGATTGCAACTATCTAATTCTTTAGCCAAAATTTTCTCCATGCTGATATGGCAGATGTCATGGCTCATGCAGACAGCTTTTTCAAGCCCAGACTGGCATCCAATATGAACACAGCCACTCATTCTAGCTGTAATCAGGAAAAGCGATTGTCAACATCACAATACTCCTGGAAAAGTCTATTGCTGCAAGGAAAGTAGCAGCTGAGTACCTAAGTGAGAATGCTATTGATTTACGCAACATGAAGGGAGCAATCTCCTTTGTTTTCTACCAATGTTATCTCTAGATAGCCTCTGCCATCTTTCAGAGAAACTGACCAAAGGCTTCTGGAAGAAGGGAAGAAGGTTGTAGTTCCCCAACAAGCCGCTTGCTGGTCAAGATGATCCACCCTTCCTTGATTACTGTTGTGAAAAACCCAAGGGGGCGAAGAAACATGGCCTCCAGTTCTTTAGGTCTGGAAATATGCATGGGGCTGAAATAACTGAGAATCACCACCATTCTTTTCAGGGTCCCTGGGTGCCTCTCTCTAAAGAATCCTTGCGGCACTGTATCGAGGAGGAACGATACAGGACAGACACAGGACAATGGGCCCACTGGGTTGAGTGGAGAGGAGGTTGTCACTGTACACCCCCCCCCCCTTTTTCTGGATCAGACTTAATGGTATATACTAGTGAGTCAAGTACATCATTCAGGAAGTTATTACAAGTGAAAGAAGGGCCACAGGAAGACAACGTCTGTCTTCCATGGGCTCTCATGGGGTTGTTCGCTACTGAAGAGGGGTGTATGTGCATATGGGGATGTACTTGCTGCTTCCCCTTCAGAACTAAGTTGTCCTCTCTACCCAGATCTTTAGCCACAAGATGTTTCTTCCAAGCCTATAGGTTTGGCAGGGCCAAGTCGGGCTCTCTTACACCGAATCCGGAAGCACTAACAATAGGCATCCCTTCCCACTAACCACCAAAGCAATCATCCCTGACTGTGCTATAATGGCCCAGGTGGGCAACCTATTTGCATGACAGCTGCCAAAGTGAGCATCTACAGTTTGGCACTAATTGCATCTGGACAGATCCTTGCCCTCTGGCAAAGTTGGAGTGATTCATGTCTCCCTCCACCTTCACTGCAAAGAAATGGCTGGCTACAACAGCATGCCTAGTTCTCTTGGTTACAAATTTTCAATTTGTAAGACTAAGTTCAAAAGAATTTTTAATGCCATACGTAACAGGACAATATCATACAAAGCTGACATTTCAACAAAATCACACAAAGGTTTGGGAACTATCAGGGATAAAATATGGCACTCTGAAATGAAAGGCACATTTATGTTAAAGAAAGCAAATTCAGAACAAATTGCTCACAGCAGCTCATGCCCAAATGAAACGGTGTTCACTCACTAACAAGTTCATGCTAGAAGGACTGTTGTACAGAGGGTAAATTCTTTCACATCTGGTGGTCTAGAGGGATTAAGACTTCAACACATAGAATGCATCACAAGGTACAAAGTACCGGAAGACCCTGGATTAGTTCCCAGAAGAAAAATCAGGCCCTGCTCAGCAAATGTTGAGTCCCTCTCTCAACATCTGCAGCACATTGAAAAAGGAAACAATACTCATCTGTAAAAATGGATACAAAGAGTATGGGATCATTTAGCAGTTGATAAACCACCACCAAAACCTGAGGACAGAAACCACTATCCTGAAGATGGCAGTCAGGTCAGAACACAACCTGCATTTGTATAAAATGATTTCTTTCATCCTTATGTGTTTCACATTATAACCCCTTTTCCCTTCTTGAGGAAGCACCTGGATAAAACTGTTATTTTTCTCTGTCTCCAAAGAGACATCAGAATATATTTTAATAGGCACAATGTTTATGATGCCATTATTTTTATGAATGCACTTATATTAAAGTGTCTGAGCTAGAACAAAAACAAAGAAATTTGGAAGTATGCAATTTTTCAATAATTCTCCTACCTTTAGGCAAGCTTTTCATATCAACATCATTTTCTGAGTTTTCATTGGAAACATCTTGATTCATAGTTTCATCTAAGACTTGTTCATCATCCGAGCCAACATATTTTGTTACAACTGTAGGTTTCCTGCATGAGCAGCAAAACAGAAAAAAAGGATTTTTTATAACTTTATAATATTGCTTTAACAAGCAGACACCTTGAACCTTAAGCCACATATAGTCTTCCCATGATTTGTGATTTACTGAATAGCTGTCATGGATCTAACAAGAAAGATACCTGTACCCTCCTGACTCAGACAGGTAATTCAAGCAGTAAAGCAGTACACCACACTAACCTTTTAGAACGTGATGATCCTAACGATTTGGATTTTTCAGAAGAGCTACTACCCTAAATATGAAGGAAAAAAGTTGTAATTACAAACCTCTTACAAGAAATCTGGACAAAAAATCTTCCCAAAGTGTACAGGGTTAAGTATCAGTTAAGTGATTTCATGACTAATTTAAGAAAACTGTTCGGTAAGACATGTATGTTTTGGGGGCAAGAAGATCAAAAGGAGGACTATGCCTGGCTGTAGGTCAGCTGAATCTTAATGTCAATCCCATCAGTTTTTTATTGCCCTACACTGGGAACCAAGACTGGCTTAGGCAGGGGTCTGCAACCAGCGGCTCTCCAGATGTTCATGGACTATGATTCCCATCAGCCCCTGCCAGCATGGCCAATTGGCCATGAACATCTGGAGAGCTGCAGGTTGCAGACCCCTGGGCTAAGGAATGGGATAAAATACAGACTATATACCTTCAAATATATCCAAACTTGAATTGACATGCAGGAATTAAGAGCAATTTACTAAACACAGCGAGATCTTATTTTGCAATTTTACAACAGATTAAAACCCTCTTAATGTTTGTTTACTGTTATATTAAAAATGTATTGCAGGGACAGGAAGCTCATGTTACAATGTAACAATGTTACATTGGAAGCCAGTTATGCGCATCCACTAATATTAGCAAAATTGTCTGCATGAATAAGATGAACTTCAGGCCAGAAAAGTCCCAGCTCATTAGGAGAGGAGTTCCCACAGTCTTCTTCCCAAACAACTCAAGATCCTAATCTATATGCTTAATGGAGGTGGGATTAAAAGAATAGTTATTTTACGTTGTTTTACAAAACAAAGAAATGCTGACACTTATTGCAAAGGACCAGGACCAATGCAACATTAGCTCCTCCTTCTTAAATCAAGAGCCAGCCCTGGCAACATTGACTGAATCCTCACAGTTCCACCTCTTTTTGAAGCCTACATCCAGCAGCTTCAGGGCAGCTTCCAACAACAATCACATAATAATTTACAAATTTCAAACACAGACATCATATAAGAAAATCATTTCTGATAAAACTCTTCCCATTTAAAACACAATATTCTACTATATCTTCTTCTATATATATAAAAATCTAACAGTGTGTTTGTCCCTGATGGTCTTCCTCAGAAGCTGCTGGATGGATTGCCCCCAAATTTTCACAGGACGTCCCTCCCTGTTGCGGGCAGGTAATCGGACCTTCAACTCGCCGAAAGTCCATACCTGGGCCAGGTAAAATGTCTTTTTCCTGGCGCACCAGGCCATGAAGCTGGCTCTGTTTAACTGTCACCCTTAGAATGTTTGTGCAGCCTGTCTGTCTGTGGCCTGAGGGCTTTGGATGTTTGTGCAGATGGGCAGAGATGAGCATTGGAAACAGTAAATAGGTAACACTGTTAGGTAATACAAGTGGAAGTGAAACACATACACACTTTGCCGTGTGAGACGTTAGGTGGGGTTCCCAAAAGGTTATGCTGGGGATCACTGGACCTGCATGGACATCTCTGTGGGTTGCGGACTGTTGATGAGAAGGACAATTGCCACAGCAATGCGTGGCCAGGCCCGCTAGTCTTATATATCACCCATGACACTTTTAACAGTGCCAAAATTATATAGTAGGAGCAGACAAGTCACAATAGTGTAAGGTAGAAACTGGACTCTGTTTAATCTGCAGTTTAAGATTCTGGTTAAGCTTAACTTTATGAGGTTTATTTTGCTGTCCTCAACCAGGGGCAAGGAGTTTTGGGCTCTGGTCCCAGCCCGGTGGAATTCTCTGTCTAATGTATGCTGGTGTCTAGTGAGGTCTGGGCCACAGCAGGACCTGGCTCAGTTCCGTAGGGCCTGTAAAACGAAGATGGTCTGCCAGCCTGTGGTTGAGGACAGTGACCATCCCCCCCCCCCCTCACACGCAGGTAACTTTCACTCTCTGTGCCTCACCCTCTACTACCGTGGTGGCGAACCTTTGGCACTCCAGATGTTATGGACTACAATTCCCATCAGACCCTTCCAGCATGGCTGATGGGAATTGTAGTCCATAACATCTGGAGTGCCAAAGGTTCACCACCACTGCACTACTACCACACAACAATGAAATAACCTACAGCCAATTTAAAAAAGGAGTTTGAACCAATTTCCACAGGTATATTACATGACTTTTAATTAAACATAGCAGATTCTATTCTTACCTCTTCCTTGCTATTTTCTGTAGGAGTTGGAATATTTCCAGGCATATTTACTTTATCTAGAACAAGAAAATGGGAAATAATCACAGGCAAAAAAGGGCTAATTATATTGGGGGTTGTTTTTTTTACAAAGGACAGCAGTTGTTTTGTCACTTTGGCCACATTTGGACAGTACAAAGGAGCATCTTCCACTGAAATTTCAGTTAAACCTGATTCAGAAGTTAAACCTGCTTCAACACGCAGCAGCCAGGCTGCTCACTGGAGTTACAGTGAGGGAGCATACTATTCCCCTCCTTCATTGGCTGCACTGGTCACCAGTCAAATTCCAGGTCATGTTCTGACTTTCAAGGCCTGAGCAGCCTGGGACCCTCATATCCTTGGGACTGCATTTCCCCATATTGTCCACGGAGGGCATTCTATTCTGCCAATGAAAATTTGTTGGCCGCCCCCGCCCCCACAGACATTGGGTTGTTCTCAACCAGAGCCAGGGCATTTTTGGCCCTGGCTCCAGCCTGGTGGAACTTTCTGTCAGCTGGCACCAGAGCCCTGCGGGATCTTAATTAATTCCGCAAAACCTGCAAGACAGAGATGTTCCACCAGGCTTTGGTTTGAGGCCATCCATCCTCCTGCTGGCCTCCTGATCACTTATCATCAATAATATTTTGCCCATTGAGTTTTACCATCAGCGAACACCTGTTGCTATATATCTGAATTGTGCGCCCCTTCCTGTTTATATCATATTTTCCCCACCCATCCTTAGTGACTTAGACAAGAAGGGTTTTTATAGGCCAGTGATGGTGAACCTTTTTGAGACCGAGTGCCCAAATTGCAACCCCAAACCCACTTATTTATCACAAAGTGCCAACACCGCCCGGAGCCCCTTGGGGATGGGGCGGTACAAAAATCTAAATAATAAATAAATAAATAAAAACAAGGCAATTTAACCTAAATACTGAGGTTTTAGTTTAGAAAAAACGGTTGGCTCCAAGCCGTGTATTACTTGGGAGTAAGCTTGGTGATAGTCAGTGGCTTTGCTTTGAAGCAACCATGCAACTCTGCCAATGGGTGAATCACGACCCTAGGAGGGTTTACTCAGAAGCAAGCCGCATTGCCAGCAACCGAGCTTACTGCCAGGTAGAGGATCACACTTTAATTTTTTGCATGAAAATCAGTGGGGTTTAACAGCGCTTAACAGGGTTACCTACACTGCTTCCCCAAAACTAGGTTTTAGGTTTAATGCTAATAATCGAGCCCAGCAGCCCAGACCAGCCTAGATGTGGGGGGGGGGGGAGGGGGGCAACTCTGTTTGCGCGTGCCCACAGAGTGCCACCTCTGGCACCCGTGCCATAGGTTCGCCACCACTGTTATAGGCTAAATCAGGGGTAGGGAACCTTTAACACTCAAAGAGCCATTTGGACCCGTTTTCCACGGGAAAAGAAAACACTTGGAGCCACAAATAATTTTTTACATTTAAAATAAAGATAACACTATATATATAGGGGTTTTTTTTACCTTTTACTCCGCTCATTCTGAGAAGTGCATGTATGCGCCCGCCCTGCTGCCTGCAGGGTGGACAAGGATGAAGCCGGCGGCTCAGCCTTGCCGGCCGCCGGGAAAGCTCCCGCCCCGCTCCAATGGGGCGGGCAAGAGGGGAAGACCGCGGCGCAGCCCAGCCGACCGTGGGCAGTTGGTGCGCCCACCCTGCTGCCTGCAGGGCGGGCAAGGATGGGGCTGGCGGCTCGGCTCGTGGAGCCACAATGCAAGGGCAGAAGAGCCGCATGCGGCTCTCGAGCCGCAGGTTCCCTACCCCTGGGCTAAATGTATGTTCAATTTATCATCCCCTGTTGAAGGCATTTTAGATTTGATACTTATCTTTAATGTTATATTCTACGAGAGGTTTTAATTGTAGAAAGCCGCCCTGAGCCTGGCTGCGGCCAGGGATGGGAGGGATATAAATGCAATAAAATAAAAATAAGAAATAACATACACTAGACTAGGGGTGTGCTGAAGGTCACCAGAGAGTACAAGTCACTCTCAGAGCAATTAAAACCAGTTCTTACCCTCCTCATCCAGGACCGTAAAATAATTTGTATGCTAACACCTATTTCATTAGGTACAATCAACAGAAGTTATACACAATAACTCTTGAAAACTAGAAGCCAGAACTTCTAGGTTTAACTTAAGCCTGGGCAGCATTTGCCAGAACTCTAGTGACTTAAATGATCACACAAAAATCCAGCTATTTTTGCAGTACTTACTAAGAATTCTTCAACCCTAATAACACTACCCTTACTTACAGCAATGAATTTAAAGAGGAATGTCTAATAACAATTGTTGCAGTCCATGATAACTGAGGTTGGGTTCAGTAAAAATATTGTTCCTCACACAGTGTTAATGCAAGGAAACAGACATTCTGAAGACAGATTAGAAATAGAGAACCATGTTCCCCCCTCCCTTCCTGGAGCGCACAGAAAAGAAGAATGGCAAGAGAATATTTTCTATGTACTTAGAAAAACAAAACATTGCCTAGTTGCTCATTCTTTAGCTCATATGCCATTTCAGCCACTGTTTTGCAAACTACGCTATACAGTGGAACCTCGGATTTCATTCGAATTTCGTCGGTTTCGAATTTCATCGATTTTTTTAACTGAAAATTTGGCTCGAATTTCGTCGATCACCTCGAATTTTGTTTGCTAGATCTCATAGCACACGTGATCTCGTTGCACACGTGCTTTCAGGACCGCTGAGAACTGCAGAGAATGGTCCATTGGTACTTCCCGTGAAGGGGCCTTCTCTTGGAAGGCAGGAGACCTTCTCGGTGGGTGATTTCCACCCCATCTCAGGGAGGCAGGATCAAAAACGTCACTTCCTGTTCAGGCTAGGACTCCAATTATCTCCAGTTCACTCCTGACTGAGCAGTGGTAAAGACAATTATAAAAAGAAATAGAACAGGAAGAACAGGAACATAACATCTATCAACATGGAGCAGAAAAGGTTTAAGGACCCACAGAAGGACTGAAACTATAGGGGAAAACTGTTTTCCTAACCAGGACCAACCTGAGAACATTCCGGGCGCTAGCAATACCATGGGAGGGACAAGAAGGTCTCCTGCCTTCCAAGAGAAGGCCCCTTCATGGTAAGTACCAATGGACCATTCTCTTGGAGGCAGAGACCTTCTTGGTGGGACCTCCCCAAGCAGTGTCCTCAATCGGGTGGGCTATCGCTAAGCCTCCAATATGTTCTCCAGCACTCTACGACCGAAAACGGTCTCGACTACTCCGCATGACTGCAGTTTGTAGTACCTCACCAAAGATGCGGAACTGGCCCATATGAAAGCTCTACATGTTCGCTCTAGAGAAGCCTTGTTACAAAAGGCTGCATTGGTCGTTGCGCTCCTAATGGAATGGGCCATGATGCCCCCAGGAACTGGTACATTGAGGACTTATGTGCTCCCACTATATCCAGTTGATGGTGGAGCTAATGACTGCCATGACTGACATATGTTGTCCCAACTTAGGAGAAGAGATGTTGTTCCGCTGAAGGTGGAAGGTAGAAGCGGCCCTAGGTTTGAAAGTAGGATCTGGCGATTATATGACTCTATCTTGATGGAATACACAAGGTTTGGGTTGGCTGACCAGGATCTAAGTTCCGAGGCTCTGTGGCCAATGTAATTGCTACCAGGAATATCGTTTACATGCGGAACCAGCGAAAGTGAATGGATCTTGACCTCTGGCACGAATAGGTGTTGACCGTGTCGATCATTACCCTTAGATGAATGAACTGTTGGGTAGGTTGCACATGGATCTTTCCCAGAATCACGAGGAACCGTGGTCTTGTAGGATCTGCATGGTCAGACATAGGTTCTGAAGTGCTGTGGATGCAGATTTGGATCTTATAGTAGGTCGTCCAATAGAGGTGTATGTGTACTCCCTATGGTACAGGAGTATAATGGGACCTAGGAGCAAATTTCGAAAAGACCCTCAGGCTGTGTGAGGCTGTCGAATAGTTATCCCCCCCGCCCCTCTCTCTGGCCCTACACCTGGGCCTTTAACATCTATCAAGATCTGCCGTTCCTCTCTAGGGGGAAGAATTTAATATTAGGTATCGGGCGCCACCTATACCTATATCTATGCTTTTATTCATTCTACATTTTATATGTTAATGTGTAGCTAGTTTCGCTGCTTTTATAAGTTTTAGCCTATTTATGATATTTTATGACTGTATCCATTGTATGCTGTACGCCGCCCAGAGCCCTTCGGGGACGGGGCGGGATAGAAATTTAAAGTATAAATAAATAAATAAATAAAATAAATATGTAGATCAGCCTCCGTGTGGTCCAGTGAAGTGAGGACGTCTCTTGGGCGAAGAGCTTCGGTGATGAGCCTTAGGGATTCCATCTTAAACTCTTCAGGTGGAAGTACCTGTGCTTGATACTACGATTGAGGAACGCCCGCCAGCCTCCGTTCTCCTTCGGCACCATGAGAGTACGAGTAGTGGCCTAAGGCCTACTCTGATGGCGGTGCCGGTTCTATGGCCTGGATGGCCTGGATACGATTGACGGCGGCACGAGTACTGACCACCTTCTCTGGTCTGGAACTGATTGAAGAGAGGGAGAAGTTGGATGAAGGAAGGTGATGAAATTCTATAGTGCAGTCTAAGGACACTTCCTCCTGGGACCACGCCACGATGTGGTCTCCTCTCAACTGAGCCCGAAGTTGATAAGGTGAGCTCCTACCGGTGAATCGCTGGAGTCAGGATCGAGGAGTGACTTCTGTCCTGGGAGCCTTGTCAATTTAGTGTTGGGATCTGAACTCACTCCTCCTACGAAGGAACCTCTAGGTTGCCAGTTCGTGGTTCTGTATTCCCTGGTAGGGCGTTGAATTACCTCTGAGTGCGGATTAGATCTGGACCAGGAGGGGGAGCTGTCTGGACGAACGGACTAGGGCACGGTCTTTTTATGGTCTTGTTTTCCACTAAGATGTCAAAAAGTTCCTTACCAAACGGCCTACCCCCCTGGAAGAGTAGGAAGTCACAATAGATTAGACTGATTATCCACCCACCAGGTCCTCAGCCAGGCGTTTCTCCGTGCAACCACGGTGGAGGCCACGGGATCCGCTATGTAAGGTCTGCTATTCTAACAATTTCCAGGTCGCCCCTGATGCCCGGGCTTCGGGGGGTAGAATCCCATGACATGGTCTAGCCAACTAGGGTGGTTCTGGCTATGGTGGAGGTACGATCGATGGTCTTTATGACCAAGGCGAGGACTAATGGGAGCACCTGAGCGCGGCCTCAGATCTTTTATAGAAGGGATCCTTGGGTTGCCCTCCCCGTCCTTGGGAGACAATCTTGAGGATTGAATGGCCACCACGGAGGTATTTACTAATGTGACTTTGAGGAACTCTTCTACAACTCGGGGCACCACATAATGCTTGCGTGCATTAGACCAGAGGCGTTTGGTGGAGGCCGGAGTCTCCCATTCCTTCCTAATCCGCTTAATAAAATATTCCGGCAAGAGCAGGGTGGGCTTGGAAGGCTCATCCTGTGGGAAGAAGGTCTTGCTGCCTTAGGACAACCTAAGGTGTTAGATGCGCACCTCTGCCGGAGGGTAGAGGAGTCGGACTCCTGTGACTCCAGAGCTGCCACAGTGTTGGCAAAGAGGAGTTCCAGGTCTTGTTAGTTGAAAACTCCTAAGGACTGATGAGAGGAAGAGGTCATAGATTCCTCATAATCAGAAAGGCGCACTAAGGAAGTTGGATCCAGCCCTTCCGCGTGGTCTTCTCCTCCTGCTGAGGAGTGAGGGAGCGCATGCTCAGGTGACCTAGGTAACCCCTAGTGTGCCCGTGGAGCAGAGCAGGCAGAGTTGGTGCGATAGAGGGAGGTGGACTACCAGTAACCCTGGATCCCCTGCCCTGGGTTTCATAGTTCCTCATTGTTAGGAGGTGCTCTAAGGAATTCGGGTCCAGCCCTTCTACTAGGCTGTCTACTCCTCCTGCTGAGGAGTGAGGGAACGCATGCTCTGGGGACCTAGGTAACCCCTAGTATGCCCTTGGAGCGGAGCAGGCAGAGTTGGTACATTAGAGGGAGGTGGACTACCAGTATCCTGGATACCCTGCCCTGGAGGTAGCACTCAATGTGTTCCTCAACAGCCCTCTGGGATGCTGGAATTTCAGGGGAGGGAAGGACTGCCATTTCCTAGTAGAAGGAGGACAGACCAGTCGTCTCTCTGAGTTGGGGGAATTCCCTCCCCCTCCACGGACTTGACTGCATGAAGAGGAGGACGAACGTGCATCGGGACTGCCGCTCCGAAAGTTCCCTGCTAGTCGATCTGCTGAGGAGTGTCCCTCTGAGCTCGCATGAGAGTCTTCCGGCAGCGCGTGTGAAGGCGCTAGCCTCCCCTGCTTTGCGGGAGGCTCTGGCTGGATGTCCACGCCTGTGCGTTTTCCACCGGCTGCTGAGCCGACGCGGCGCGCTGAACCGTTGGCTGCCTCCAGGACAGTCTTGCTGACTGTGGCTGAAGCTCCAGAGGAGGAGGCGCAGCGGCTGGGGGCGGGGGGGGGGGATACCGCTCCCTCTTGGAAGAAGATCTAATGGCTGAAGTTTTGATCCGCCATTTGGCGGGAACGGATAAATTGGGCAGGAAGGGAGGAGCGGGGGGAGTAAGAAACTCACCAAGCCTCCACCCACCCACCCACACACACTAACGGGAATACAAGGGTAACAAAAGGGAGAAAGAAAAAACTCACGAAAGAAGACAGGAGAAAGAATTTTTTGGTAGAAAGCTAAGGATCCAAAGGATCCGTGCACTCCCTGATCAGGCAGGAAATAGAACTGGAGATAATTGGAGCCCTAGCCTGAACAGGAAGTGATGTTTTTGATCCTGCCTCCCTGAGATGGGGTGGAAATCACCCACCAAGAAGGTCTCCGCCTCCAAGAGAACAGAGCTACTGTGCAGTAGAGTTTCTGTTGTGAGAAAGCTTACTGTACTTAGTGCCAGGTAATTAAGTGATATGTATGGGGGGGAGGGGGTGCAACCTTTGCCTGCTTTGTGGCACGTTAATTTTGCCTCCTTTGACGTGCAGTGCTTAGTTGTGTGTATGGGGGGAGGGGCCCTGCTGGAGAAAACGAATTGGAGAAAGTAAAGTTTTGGCTCATTTTAGTTAGTGTTGTGTGGGGCAGCTTTTTGAAAACCAAAAGGGTGAACTTTTTGGCTCCTTTAAGTAGGGTGTGTGTGTGGTGCAAAAAAGCTGAAAGTGAAACTAATTGCCCTTTCCTTTTTAGTAATGGGACCAAAGGGAGCTGCCAGCAGCCCTTCCAAGAGAAAGGCCAGGAACACTATTTGAAAAAAGAAATCACTGAAAAATACGAAAGCGGCATTAGGACTGCTGAACTGGCCCGCCTGTATGGGAAGTCGCCATCCACCGTAAGCTCCATCATGGCGAAAAGGGAAGCAATTAAGGAGGCTAATGTGGCAAAAGGCGTGAATATGCTTACAGAAAGGAGATCGCAAGCAATTGAAAATGTGGAACTGCTGTTGCTAATTTGGATAAACAAGAAACAATTGGATGGGGATTCTGTTTCTGAGGCCGTCCTATGTGAAAAGGCCAGATTGCTGTATGCAGATCTTATTAAGAAAATGCCTGTGAACAGTGCAGGTGAAATTAAGTGATTTTAAGGCTAGCAGAGGCTGGTTTGAAAAATTCAAAAGGTGCACTGGCATACACAGTGTCACTAGGCATGGAGAGGGTGCCAGTGCAGACAGGTCTGCTGCAGAAACATTTGTGTCAGAATTCAGGGATTATGTAGAGCAGTGGTTCCCAAACTTATTTGGCCTACCGCCCCCTTTCCAGAAAAAATATTACTTAGCGCCCCCTGGAAATTAATTTTTTTTAAATGTTTAATAGCAATTAAACAGAAAGATATATGTATTAATGTTTCTACCTGTGGCCATCACCGCCCCCCTGGATCGCTGCAGCACCCACCAGGGGGCGGTGGCACCCACTTTGGGAATCACTGCTCTAGCAGGAGCATCACACAGAGTCTTCCCAGCTGGCAAGATTGACTTACACTTTATTTCCCAGCTCCTCGGCCATGCGAAGGATTTCAAAGAGAAGAACCATCTTCCCAGAATGCTCCAGTATTTCAGCATCAGCTTCAGTGACAAAATCTTTGTACCAGTCTGGCGCTGGGCTGCCCGGGTTGGAAGTGGACGTGGTTTTACCTTAAAGGAGAAGGAGGGGATAAAGCTGTGATTTACTAGAGGTGGTTTTAAACAGTGAGACATGTCAGGCAACAATCCAATCCCTTCTCCCTGCTGGCAATCGGTACAGGAGAAGTAGAATATAAAAGGGACCATCAGGCATCAGAATTAGTCCACCCAATCTCACTTTGTGGGTACAGTTTGGGAAACTACTCTAGAGCCTAATATACACATATAAAACAAACACAGTGTGGCAAAGGGAAGATAATGGCTAGGCCAGTGATGGCGAACCTTTTCGAGACCGAGTGCCCAAATTGCAACCCAAACCCCACTTATTTATCGCAAAGTGCCAACCTGGCAATTTAACCTGAATGCTGAGGTTTTAGTTTAGAAAAAAACGGTTGGCTCCCACTTCCTCTGCCACACCCGCTCGAGTAGGGGCCAGCCTGCTCTAGCCTCCAGCAAGTCCTGCGCACATTGTTCTGTGCCGCTCTAGCATCTCTACTCCCTCTGCGCCCCCCTCTTCGGGCAGCAGCCACCCAGAGCACAGGAACCAGGCCTGCCAGCCGAGTCCTCCCTGCTCACTGTGGTGCGCACACATTGTGCTCTGTGGCCCAGGCCAGCCTAGATGTGTGTGCGGGTGTGGGTGTGATTTTCCGCCCCCCACATGACAAACTCTGTGTGTGTGTGCCCACAGAGAGGGCTCCAAGTGCCGCCTCTGGCACCCGTGCCATAGGTTTGCCATCACTGGGATAGGCAGTAATGACTAGGTTGGATAAACCTTTTTTTTTCACCTTCCCCAGCAGAGGTGGATTTATGTCACTTGGGAGGGATGGCAAAACAGCTAAAATACTAACAAAAGCAGATTCAGAAAGTGTTCAAAACACTTCACATGCTACGTCTCAGTAATCTTGGTAAACACTCCTGTAATTCAAGAATGCCCTAAAGTGAACTGACAAAGAGGTGGGGGAAGAGGACAAAGGCAGCTGCTTGCGTAGGACTGCTGTAAGCAAGCTCTGAACTGGCTCAGGGTTCATATTCCTGGCCACTATGGCTCATTCCGCACATGCAGAATAATGCACTTTCAAACTGCTTTCAGTGCTCTTTGAAGCTGTCCGGAATGGCAAAATTCACTTGCAAACAGTTGTGAAAGTGGTTTGAAAACGCATTATTTTGCATGTGCGGAAGAGGCCTATGTTACTGCAGGCCCTGCAACTGGGATGTCAGAAATGCACTCTATGGATCTACAGTCCTGATGCTGACTCAAAAAACCAACAGGTCATATAGTAAGCAACTCATATGATAAGGTTCTAGTCTAGTTCAAACATGGTTAACGGGACATTTTCTTGAAATAGATTAATTCCAGCAAGTAGTCTTCAAGAGGAAAGCATTATTCTCCTGCATCCAAGCTTATAGTAGAATGTTTCAGAGATATTTATGCACTATAAATATTTATGGAGCAACATGCAGCACACAGTTACTCTTTATCTACATGCAAGTACTTCTAGCAGCAGTGGCGTAGGTGGTTAAGAGCTCATGTATCTAAACTGGAGGAACCGGGTTTGATTCCCAGCTCTGCCGCGTGAGCTGTGTAGGCTTCTCTGGGGAATTCAGATTAGCCTGTACACTCCCACACACGCCAGCTGGGTGACCTTGGGCTAGTCACAGCTTCCCGGAGCTCTCTCAGCCCCACCCACCTCACAGGGTGTTTGTTGTGAGGGGGGAAGGGCAAGGAGATTGTCAGCCCCTTTGAGTCTCCTGCAGGAGAGAAAGGGGGGATAGAAATCCAAACTCTTCTTCTTCTTCTTCTTTTGATCATCACATGACAGACACACACGGCGGCAGTCTAGAGAAGCAAGCAGACACATACACACATCTTGCAACATCACGGTCTGGAGTTGGCATGAATGGGCTGCTGCCATCCAGTTGTGAAGAGGAGCACGCCCATACTGGGCAGTCACGGTCAGGAGGCTCCAGGGCCACAAGCCACCATGGGAGCAGTTGGACGGCCCCCCACTCGCCAAGAAACAAGGACAAATTGTGGGCTGCCACACCTGCTCCCTGGGGAGCCAGCAACAGCGCCTGAGGCCTTGGCCAAGGAACCTGCACTCGATGCCGTAGCCTTGCAGAACTGGAGGTGCAGTATGATTTGCAGGGGGTGCTGAAATCCATTAAAATTCTCAGCCAGCAGCCAAGGATGTGCAATCCGGCTTGGCTCCTCTCCCCGGACTGGTAGCCCAGACAGAAGAGGGAACGAAGGGGGTGAGAAGGAAGAAAGAGGAGGGCAAATGTGGAGCCCCCCCCCCTCACCCCTGACCTGAGGCCTTCCCGCAAACAGCAGGAGGGAAGTGCATTCCATCTCTGTGCCAGGCCCAGACCACCTCCGCACAACTAAAAATAAGCACAAGCATTTTATTGTCATTGTGCACGCACAACGAAATTTACAGCAGCATTCCTCGATGCACACAATTTCAGACTCATACATCATACTCATACAATTTCATACAATACATCATACTCATACAATTTCAGACTCATACCCCATCCTCACTTTCCCCTTCCTCCACCCATCCCTACACAGCCCCAAACACATCAACACGAAGCCGCGGAGTTCAGCATAGCCACAGCTCTAGAGTAGAAGCTGTCTCTAAGCCTCTTTGTCCTAGATTTGATAGTCCTGTATCGCCTACCAGATGGTAGCAGTTCAAAAAGTGAGTGTGCTGGATGAGACGGGTCCCTCAGAATATTTTGGGCTTTTTTTAGGCTTCGGGAATTATAGAGTTCTTCCAAGGAGGAGAGAGGGCAGCCGATAATCCTTTGTGCAGTAGTGATCACCCTTTGGAGCGCCTTCCTATCTGCCACTGTGCAACTGGAGAACCATACACAGATGCAGTAGGTTAAGACACTCTCTATAGCACAGCGGTAAAAGGACACCAGGAGTTTTCCATCCAGTTGTTGCTTCCTTAAAAGTCTCAGATAGTACAGTCTTTGCTGGGTCTTCTTAACTGTGAAATACTTAAATACCGTGGCTATAAAATAAATGTACTTGTCTAATTGAAAATCAAGTGTAACATGGCTTATCGGTGTCCTGAATGCCTGGAACATTAATTTCTAAAACTACAGAAATGGTTGAAAATCATAATCAGCACTTATACCCAAATGAAGTAGATTAAGAAAGTAAATACACCAGAATAGACAGAGCATCCATAAATACTGCCAAACATGCAGATGGACAATCCACATTTATTTTTGTTTGAAGCCCTGAACAATTCTCTGAAGCTGGAATTTAACTGTGATAGAGTAAGATATGTTTTTGAAAAGTTCAATTAAACAACACCAATACTGGTTACAGTCAAGAACAATTCTTTTTAATGTGCTCAGAATAACATACTTTTTTTCTTTACCCATTTTTCTCCACCCATTGAAGTAAGGCCAATATTGAAGATTTAGTGCACATCTGGCTTGTGCAAAAATTGGGGAGCAAAGATTCTGGCAAATATTAGGAGAAATAACTTGAACTGAAGTGCTTTCAGATTCTGAAATAGTAATTTTTAACTGTGTTGAGCCAGATGTTCACATTCGATTAGGGCTGCAAGAATATCAACAGAGGAGAAAGGGGGGGGGGGAGAGACATTTCCAAGATGACTGAGTAGGGGGTGAGAACCTGGAGTTCAACAAGTTTGAGGCTTATTTATTGTGTCATGATATAGATTATAACTTGCAGAGGGTTTGAAGGACTTTAACAGTTTCTGTGATGGAATAACAGAAGCATCAACATGTGTTTTTCATGGACAGAATGAATTGGGTCTACAGGAAACAGTCATGGATTTATTGAATACAAAACTGATAGGAAATTTAACCACAACAAGCACGGGAATATTTTGGGGGAAAACCCTTTAAGGGCTGATATTATTACAAAATTATTAAATGTAAAAGATGAGGAAATTTTTGTTATATTAGTTGTACTTATGGACACTAATAACGATAATATTGCAACTAAAAAAACTGAGATCTCTGGTTTTAAAAAAGAATTAGAAGGTACACTGGATAGACTGGGTTAATAATATGGTTCTTTGGACTGCAGGAGTGTTTTGGTACATAATTTAAATCTGATGTTTACTTTGGAGAATCTATTAAGTTCTGTTTAATGCTGCAACTTCCAACACACATGCATCTACAACCTCCTAACGATACTGTACTTAGAGGGCTGTCTTTATTTATGTTACCAACATTCTTTTGACCGTGCTTCAGGCTTGCAGCTTTAATCTCCGCTTCAAATGTGCATTACATACTCTGATATATTGTAAATACAGTGAAAGCTACCTTCCTCTTGGAACTTTGATCTTAGAACTTATTGCTTAGCACTAAATGCAGCATTTATTTCCATGGAATTCTTTCCTTACAGGTAAGTTCAGCTTTTAGAGCAAATGAGCTGATGGGAATATCTATCAAGAAAGTCAGAAATAAACTAATATCCCATCATGGCACAGTAACACACTTTAAACAGAAGGAACTCTGTGCTTTTAGCTTTAGAAATAAAAGGGATGGGGACTGTATGGAATGCATAAGGGAAGAAAAATAGCAGATTAGAAATTAATTAATTTGCAAGACTGCTCAGCATCTTGTGCCATCATGTAATAGTAGCATGTGATACTTCCTTTCTTATTTTCTAGTCTTTTCCCAGTAATTCTTTTGTGAGGGAAGATGCCCCATTCTCACAGAGTTTAGTGTTTGTTACTGTACTGTCTTTAGCTATATACTATTTGTAAGATATAAAATGGCTCAGAATGATACAAAACATGTCAAGTGTGCATATGCTACAAAATTGTATGTTTTGTTTTGATAGCTCTAACTTTATTTTCCAAAGCTTTCCCTAACCATTCAAGCTTTTTGTTACCACAGCAAACTACCTATGGGTTCAGTGACCTTCATGATACAAGCCTCCACCCCCACCAGGACCAACATCTCTTCCTTAGAATGAATTAGTGCAGGGGTCCTCAATCTGTTTGAGCCTGCAGATTCCTCTGCAATTCTGACAAGACAGTAGGTGCACGAACAAAATGGCTACTGAAGGAGGCAGAATCACCCGTGAAACATCTGGCAGTGATGTCATCCAGAACTTTAATGGTAATTTTTCAGCATCACAGGTAGAAACTCTGTTTATAACAGCTGCCTTTCAAATAAGCATATTGTTTAAGAACATTTTCTTGAACGCAAACAGTGTGCCTTCACTCACAGACTGAAGATTCTTGTGCTGTGGTGACCAGTTGCTGCTGAATTTTTTTGGTTAACAAATCTGACAATCCTAACACCAATCAGAAGCCCGGCTAGGCAAAAACCTCCCCTGGCCCTGCCCACTTTCTTAAAGCACACAGCAGGTACCAGGAAAAGTGCTGGCAGGTGCCATGTCCCCCCCCCCCCCTTCCCGGGAGACTGCTGCTTTAGTGTATCTGTGGAATTCTCCTGCACTTTTGCCTAAACATCCAGAATTAGTTTAACAATCTTTCCATACCTTCTTCCACCTTTTCAGTGCTTGGAGGGTTGTTTATTGGTTCATCTATGTTTCCTTCTCCACCTCCACGAGATCTTGAATTCCAGACTTTAATCACTTCAACATCATTATCACTGCTGCTTTCCCCGGAGCTGCTGTCTTTCTTTGATTTCTTCCCCTTGGTTTTTTTCTTCCTATAACAATATCATTTTAATGGCAGCTTTTAAAAACCTGTTGGTAGTTGACCCTCTCTTGTCTTGGGCTATAATGGTCGAATGCACAGAACTCGTTAGTTTTGTGTTTACACTGAACAGTTGAACTTACGTAGTATATTCCTCAGAGCTTAAGCTGACTGACGTTTCCTCGGAATCGGATGCTATGAACTCATCGAGGCTGTCTTCATCAAAATAGCCCTGAAAAACAAGTTTGTTAAATGCAGCCAAGCCCTTTAAAACAAGCTTCAAAAACAGGGATGTCAAACCTGCAGCCCGGGGACCAGATCTGGTCCCTTGAGGGGGCTGATCAGGCTTGTGAGCCAGCTGAAACAGTGACCCCCCCCTTGCTGCTAATCTGGCCTGGTGAGCCTGCTGTGGACAGGGTTGCTTCAGTTGGCTCATGGACCTGATGAACCCCCATCAAAGCAGCCAACCCTCCCTGCTGTGGGCTTGCCAGTCCAGGCTCCCCCCCTTCAGCAAGTGCCATTTTGAGGCCAGCTGAGGCAGCCCCCCCAAGGGCCTGCCCAACCAAGCTACACTGAAGTAATATCTGGCCCTTGTAACAAATGAGTTTGATACCCTTCCTCAAAAACATCTGTTCCTTCATCTGAACAGTCCCAAAGTCAATAAGCTTATTTCAAAATACTTCTGTAATGACAAAGTACCTTACAAAATGGCTACAGTCCCAAGTAAAATACCCCTGAAAAAAGAAATAATCAGCGATCACACAGCAAAATAAATTTCCATAAATTCAGCAAAAATTCTCGAAGGCTTGGCACTGCTTACTTGAGAACTTTAATTAGTGACAAAGACAGAGAGATATGATTTACCTTATTTTCTTTGCTAATATAGTCAAGCTGCAAGCACCAAGGATGAGTCCAAATCCTGCTTAACATCTGGAAATCCTGGAAGAGTTTAGCTCCAGCCTTCCCCCTCCCACCTTCTGTGCTGCTGCCGACACCTGATCAGAACATATAAAAACCAGAAGTTATTTCAGAACAACCAATGTTTCATTTAAAGACCATGTAACACAGACATCTGCCACAGATATGCAACCTCTTACAACAGAGGACAGGTTATTCAATCAACATTTTCTTCACCTTCCTCCCTAAAAATCAGTCACTCTCGTCCTTTCTCACATTTGACTATCTGCAGCACATCCCCATTTAAATTCTTAAATTCTTATTTGTCTACATAAAATCAAATCTGGCTTAAAAAAACTAAGAGGATGCCTTGACTGAAGCCAAGGTAAGCTACACATTATGAAAGTTAAGAACATAAGAACTAGCCTGCTGGATCAGACCAGAGTCCCTCTAGTCCAGCACTCTGCTACTTGCAGTGGCCCACCAGGTGCCTTTGGGAGCTCACGGGCAGGTTGTGAAAGCAAGGGCCTTCTGCTGCTGCTGCTCCTGAGCACCTGGTCTGCTAAGGCATTTGCAATCTCAGATCAAGGAGGATAAAGATTGGTAGCCATAGATCGACTTCTCCTCCATAAATCTGTCCAAGCCCCTTTTAAAGCTATCCAGGTGAGTGGCCATCACCACCTTCTGTGGCAGCATATTCCAAACACCAATCACACGTTGTGTGAAGAAGTGTTTCCTTTGATTAGTCCTAATTCTTCCCCCCAGCATTTTCAATGAATGCCCCTTGGTTCTAGTATTGTGAGAAAGAGAGAAAAATTTCTCTCTGTCAACATTTTCTACCCCATGCAGAATTTTATAGACTTCAATCATATCCCCCCTCAGACGCCTCCTCTCCAAACTTAAGAGTCCCAAATGCTGCAGCCTCTCCTCATAAGGAAGGTGCTCCAATCGCTCAATCATCCTCGTTGCCCTTCTCTGCACTTTTTCTATCTCTTCGATATCCTTTTTGAGATGTGGCAACCAGAACTGAACACAGTATTCCAAGTGCGGTCGAACCATGGTTTTATATAAGGGCATGACAATCCTTGCAGTTTTATTATCAACTCCTCTCCTAATTATCCACAGCATAGAGTTTGCCTTTTTCACAGCTGCCATGCATTGAGTTGACATTCCCATGGAACTATCAACTAAGACGCCCAAATCCCTTTCCTGGTCTTAAACTTTCGTGAACAGCTCAGATGTTACTGTAACAAGATGCATTACATTATTCATCCTCACTCCAAGCTAGAAGTAGGAACTACTTTGTGGCACTTTTTATGTATTTCTAAATGCATGGATAAAGTTTCATAGTCTGATACTTTTCTAATCCCCTACAGCCAAAATCCCCTATGTGGAGGCAGAGGGGAATGGCTCAATTTCCCCAAACCATAAGTATATGTTACATATTTTGAACTGTCTAAATTGCATATCTGTGCTCTCATTCGAGAAAAGGATGTTTATTCATTTTGTTATCTGCTATATCTAAAGTCTGCCTTTCTTGCTAAGACTCAAAGCAGATTACACAGTATGTAAATCAATAGCAGACCACATTAAGTGACATCTAAGAAGTACAGAATAGATCAAGACAATCAATAAAAGGGAAGATCTAATGAGCAAGTCACTAGGACTAGGATTACTGAAACCTGAATAAGAGACAGGAACATTAAAGTACGGACATCACACAGAAAACTGGCAAACTCTCTCAGCTCTTCCTAAATGTTTCCTTGCATTAGTTATAGCATATATGTTAGAACAGTGATGGCGAACCTTTTCGAGGCCGAGTGCCCAAATTGCAACCCCAAACCTACTTATTTATGGCAAAGTGCCAACATGGCAATTTAACCTGAATACTGAGGTTTAGTTTAGAAAAAAGTTTGGCTCCGAGGCATGCATTACTTGGGAGTAAGCTTGGTGGTAGTAGGTGACTTTGCTTTGAAGCAACCATGCAATTCTTTGAGCGGGTGAACCATGACCCTAGGAAGGTTTACTCAGAAGCAAGCCCCATTGCCAACAACCAAGCTTACTCTCAAGTAAAGGATCATGCTTTAGTTCTTCGCATGAAAATCAGTGGGGTTTAACAGCGCTTAACAGGGTTACCTACCCTGCTTCCCCAAAACTAGGTCTTAGGTTTAACGCTAATAATCGAGCCCAGCAGCCCAGGCCAGCCTAGATGTGTGTGGGGAGCACTGTTTGCGTGTGCCCACAGAGAAGGCTCTGAGTGCCACCTCTGGCACCCGTGCCATAGGTTCGCCACCACTGTGTTAGAACCTCATATTCTTAGGCCAATGAAACGTTGGCAGTATTGGAAGTAAAGTTTCCAACTTCCAAGACCATGATAGTTATCACAGCTTTGAGCTGGGTGCTCAAACAAAAGCATGTACTCGGGAGGGGCGGGTCGTCACTACTTTGTGATCTTTCATGGTACATTGCCTAGTTAAGTTTGCTAGAAGGTGGCTACCATGTCTGCCCCTGCCCCTAATAAACTGCATAACAGAAATAACAGAAACACACCCATTTTTTCCACAGGCTTTACAGTACCTCTGCCTACCTAAATACCAAAATGCTATCATAATAAGAACATGCTGATGCATCAGACCACGCAGAGTGGAGTATATTGTTTCTAGTCATAGCTAGCCAGGTTTCCTGGAAAGCATCTAGGCAGGGCCCAAAGGCAACAGCCTCCCCGCCTCCCTTGAGCATTGCTAAAATGGAATGGTGGCATATAAACACGCCAAACAAATACATTCTGGAGTACATGGTCTGTGGATATGGAACAATACTGGAGTCCCACAATAGTGGGACCCACAAAATTTTCCAGGGCATAAACTTCCATGAGTCAAACCTCACTCTGAAAATGGAGGTTCCTTTTCGCCATCAGGGCACTCATGTCTTCCACAAGTTAGTCTAAACAGTTTTAAAGCAGGGTGAATGAGTGGTCGTCATTATAACTTCCTATGGCAGTGGTGGCGAACCTATGGCACGGGTGCCAGAGGTGGCACTCAGAGCCCTCTCTGTGGGCACGCGCAAACAGAGTGCCCTTACCGCCCCCCCCCCCCCCATCTAGGCTGGCCTGGGCTGCTGGGCTTGATTATTAGCATTAAACCTAAGACCTCGTTTTGGGGAAACAGTGTAGGTAACCCTGTTAAGCGCTGTAAAAACCCCACTGATTTTCATGCGAAGAACTAAAGCGCGATCCTTTACCTGAGAGTAAGCTCGGTTGCTGGCAATGGGGCTTGCTTCTGAGTAACCCTCCTAGGGTCGTGATTCACCCATTGGAAGAGTTGCATAGTTGCTTCAAAGCGACCGACTACCACCAAGCTTACTCCCGAGTAACGCACGCTTCGAAGACAACCGTTTTTTCTAAGCTAAAACCTCGAGCGTATTCAGGTTAAATTGCTGTGTTAACACTTTGCGATAAATGAATGGAGTTTAAGGTTGCAATTTATTAAACTTTTCGGTCTTGAAAAGGTTCGCCATCACTGTCCTATGGTATAATGATTTATCAATGTAAACCACCTTTTCAGAAAAGGTAGAATAAAAAGTTTTCAAAGAAAGAACTTGGGGCCACAAATTCATGTGCAATAACTGTGTGAAGTACTAACGTCTTTTATCCACCCTGACATGAAAGCCAATCAACTTTATTAAGGGACCCAGAATTTTAATATTATGAGGCAAGCAGAAAAAAATCTCTGTCTCCAATCCATTCATAATTGTATAAACCCACTTAAATACCCAGGAAATATTTTGAGAACAGATACTATTCATACCTGAACAATAAGCTGGACCAATAAGAACCAAGGTGCTACTGGAATTGAATCTAATCCCTTCTGCCGCAGACCAGCAAAGCTATCCTTTGAAACTATTCACACCTGACAGATACATGTATACATCCCAGTAGGCAATTCCCATCTTCCAGCCAGCAAGATCATCCAAACCAGGCTTCCCCACAACCAGAATAAAATAACCAGAATTCAAACTATGTGATAAGTTGAAAACCAGTGTTGGATACAGGGATTTGGACAACGAAATATAACTACATTTGTATTGTCGAAGGCTTTCACGGCCAGAATCACTGGGGTGCTGTGTGGTTTCCGGGCTGTATGGCCGTGTTCTAGCAGCGTTCTCTCCTGACGTTTCGCCTGCATCTGTGGCTGGCATCTGTGGCAGGCCCTCCAGCCCGGAAACCACACAGCCCGGAAACCACACAGCACCCCAATAACCACATTTGTACAGCATATATATGGAATCAATTGCCAAGGATGGAAGTTTGTTTTTGTTGTTGTTTTGGGATTCTTTTGTATTTACTGTTAAGTTTTGATATACATTGCTCTTAATCTCAGTACCAGTAGATATTGAGATAACTGATCTATTATGCATTGGATTTGTAGGTGGGATTGATGGAGTATTGTTATTGTTGTTTTTAATGCTTCATGAATTTTGTGTATTGGGGTATTTTTCTGTGAACTCTTCTTTCTTTTCTTCTGTTGGTATATTTAAAAATCAAATTAAAAAAAGACTAAAGCAACCTTGCCACCCAGCCCTGGATCACCAAAAACCCAACTCAGAGACCTTTCAGTATTCCAGAAATGTACCTATCAGTTGGAGAACTTAAAAATGAAAGCTAGTGCATAAATCACTAGTAAACTGATACGTCCCATTAGGAAAATCCCCCACCCCTAAAAACACTGAACCAAACACACTAGGCATGCCAAGAGATGAATCACAAACTATGCCTCACCTGTTAAACGATCCAAGTAGAACTGATACAGTTTACACTGGAGAGGGGTCATCCTAACAGCTAGAACATATTCATATTTGGGTGGCAGGAATTTTGTTAATGCTGTATAATCTTTTCTCTGTAAATGTATTTTTTCAAAGAAAGGATTGTTATAAAACACAAATATTAAACAAGGTACACACCATGATCAGATATAAACATAAATTACACAGAACTGCGTCATCTAGCTTCAAAAGTAATTAAAAAAATTACTAGTCTAAGGAATCCGAGCTCTTTTCCAGAGAGTTCATGAAACATACAGATATGCATCCTGATAAAGGCCCTGAGAGATAAACAGTGTCATGCTCTGATTTCACACACTTGTTTTAGAAACACTGACAGTCCACTTAGCCAAATCTGGCTGTGGATGTAGTGTACAATTCAAGCCATGAAAAGAGCAATTAAGAAAAACAATACTAAAAATTCAGCAAAACCACCTTCAACACATATTAAAACATCATCTGAAAAAACACAAAAAACAAGAAATCAGTTTAACAGTTAAAATTCAGAAACACAAGCAGGGTGCAGGAAACCATCTCTTTTTTCCCCCTATTACCCCCCCCCCCAAAAAAAAATCCTTTCCTCTGGCAGCTCCCATGGCCTCTCTCTTTTCCTGCTTACTTCTCACTCACCCTCCCACCAACTAGTCTGCAGCCCCTGCCTTCAGCTTTCCCACAATCCCCCACAGACTCTTCTTTTTCCTTCTCTCCCATTCGCTTTCTTCTCCCCCCTTCAGCTACTCCTCCTCTGCTCCCCTTTCTCTGCTTCTCTCCTGTCTACCTTTCTCAATCTCTCCCTCCCCATCTTTGACTGACAGAAATACTCAGAAATACGGTTGTGGTTGCCTAACAACATTACAAATGGTCAGTGAAATCTCAGAATAGTTGGGTGAGTGAGGTCTCAGTGTGCGTTCGTCTGTTAAAGCTACAGAAATTGGAAGAAGAAGAAGAAGAAGAAGAAGAAGAAGAGGAGGAGGAGGAGGAGGAGGAGGAGGAGGAGGAGGAGGAGGAGGAGGAGGAGAATGTTAAAGCTACAGAAATTGGAAGGAGGAGGAGTTTGGATTTATATCCCCCTTTCTTTCCCGTAAGGAGACTCAAAGGGGCTGACAATCTCCTTTCCCTTCCCCCCTCACAACAAACACCCTGTGAGGTGGGTGGGGCTGAGAGAGCTCCGAAGAACTGTGACTAGCCCAAGGTCACCCAGCTGGCATGTGTTGGAGTGCACAGGCTAATCTAATTCACCAGATAAACCTCCACAGCTCAAGTGGCAGAGTGGGGTTCCCCAGATTAGAGTGCACCTGCTCTTAACCAATACACAACGCTGGCTCTCTAATATTACTTCTATTATTTGGGAAGTTACCCCCTCCCCTTTTAAGATTTCAGATTTTTCTGCAAATCTGGAGTCTGCCCAGTTTTGCATACCACCCCCAGAAGTCGTCCCCACAATCTAAGTTACTGGTCTTGAACTGGAGACCTGACCTACAACTAGAGCACCACCAGTTTTTCTTTTGGCCTCTTTTCATGAGAACACGAAGTAGACAAGGATAAAGAGAAAACAAAGAAACAAAAATTGAACTGATTATATTTAAAAAACTAATAGTGACTCCCTTGCAGCAAATGAAGTTAAAGAGATTGTGGGTCTGAAAAGGTGATATATTACATCTTAAATTTTCCTGAGAAGAAAATAATATTCCTTCTTGCAGATACAGACCCATTTGTTACATCCATGGCAGCACTATTTACTCTGGCTGCCAAGAAAATAAGCACAAAAGTGGGGTCTGAAAATTAAAATATTTAGTTCTGTAATCTGTTTTAATTGTGCGGCATCTTATCTCGATGACTGCTTTTGTTCTTTCTGTGTCTCACCTATGTTTTATTTAGACTAATTTTGTAATGGCCTTTGACCACACATAGTAAACATTCATTACTATTTTATTACTTTAACAGTGGAACGCTGGGGGCAGGTAGTTGCACAATAACCAGGGAGAGCACAGCCGCACCACCTCCAAAGAGGCTTGCTGTGCCACGGCCAGCAAGCAGGCAGGCAGGGATGCTCCCCCAACTTCTGCAGATTGGCTCTATACAGCTCCGTGGGATGATGATGATGATGATGATGAAGAAGAAGAAGAAGAGGAAGAGGAGGAGGAGGAGTTTGGATTTATATCCCCTCTCTCTCCTGCAGGAGACTCAAAGGGGCTTACAATCTTCCCCCCTCACAACAAACACCCTGTGAGGTAGGTGGGGCTGAGAGAGCTCCGAGAAGCTGTGACTAGCCCAAGGTCACCCAGCTGGCGTGTGTGGGAGTGTACAGGCTAATCTGAATTCCCCAGATAAGCCTCCACAGCTCAGGCGGCAGAGCTGGGAATCAAACCCGGTTCCTCCAGATTAGATACACGAGCTCTTAACCTCCTACGCCACTGCTGCTCCAGCAAATGGGCGTATTCTCAGGAAGCTGACTAAAAACCGGCCCCAACCCCCAAAACACCCCTTTCAGAGCTGATGGGGGTTCCTGCGCTGAAGGAGTGCTGGCACTGTGGTGGTGCTGATGTCCAAGCATTGCACTGCTGTGCGGTTCCCCAGCACCAGTAGAAGCGCCTCTGCACTGGGGAAAATGCTCCTTACGCCAGCACAAATAGCATCTGTGCCGGCACAGATCACGCCACCTCCTGAGGGGTTTCAGCCCCCCTCCTCAGGATTGCACTATAAATTATTTTTGATGGGAATTAATCAGGAATTGTAAGCTACTTTGAGTGTCTCTGACTGGGAGGAACATGGGGAGTTATATCGTAAAACTGAGGTCTTCCAACAGCTCATTTGTACATCCTCTAGAACAGGGGTCTGCAACCTGCCCCCCCCCCCCCCCCCCCCCCCCCACCCCCGGGAACCCCCCCCCCCCCCCCCACAACCCCCCCCCCCCCCCCCCCCCAACCGCCCCCCCCCCCGCACCCACCCCCCCCCACCCCCCCCCCCCCCCCCCCCACACCCACACCACCCCCACCCCCCCCCCACCCCCACCCCCACACCCCCACCCCCCCCCCCCCCCACCCCCCCCCCCCCCCACCCCCCCCCCCCCCCACCCCCCCCCCCCCCCACCCCCCCCCCCCCCCACCCCCCCCCCCCCCCACCCCCCCCCCCCCCCACCCCCCCCCCCCCCCACCCCCCCCCCCCCCCACCCCCCCCCCCCCCCACCCCCCCCCCCCCCCACCCCCCCCCCCCCCCACCCCCCCCCCCCCCCACCCCCCCCCCCCCCCACCCCCCCCCCCCCCCACCCCCCCCCCCCCCCACCCCCCCCCCCCCCCACCCCCCCCCCCCCCCACCCCCCCCCCCCCCCACCCCCCCCCCCCCCCACCCCCCCCCCCCCCCACCCCCCCCCCCCCCCACCCCCCCCCCCCCCCACCCCCCCCCCCCCCCACCCCCCCCCCCCCCCACCCCCCCCCCCCCCCACCCCCCCCCCCCCCCACCCCCCCCCCCCCCCACCCCCCCCCCCCCCCACCCCCCCCCCCCCCCACCCCCCCCCCCCCCCACCCCCCCCCCCCCCCACCCCCCCCCCCCCCCACCCCCCCCCCCCCCCACCCCCCCCCCCCCCCACCCCCCCCCCCCCCCACCCCCCCCCCCCCCCACCCCCCCCCCCCCCCACCCCCCCCCCCCCCCACCCCCCCCCCCCCCCACCCCCCCCCCCCCCCACCCCCCCCCCCCCCCACCCCCCCCCCCCCCCACCCCCCCCCCCCCCCACCCCCCCCCCCCCCCACCCCCCCCCCCCCCCACCCCCCCCCCCCCCCACCCCCCCCCCCCCCCACCCCCCCCCCCCCCCACCCCCCCCCCCCCCCACCCCCCCCCCCCCCCACCCCCCCCCCCCCCCACCCCCCCCCCCCCCCACCCCCCCCCCCCCCCACCCCCCCCCCCCCCCACCCCCCCCCCCCCCCACCCCCCCCCCCCCCCACCCCCCCCCCCCCCCACCCCCCCCCCCCCCCACCCCCCCCCCCCCCCACCCCCCCCCCCCCCCACCCCCCCCCCCCCCCACCCCCCCCCCCCCCCACCCCCCCCCCCCCCCACCCCCCCCCCCCCCCACCCCCCCCCCCCCCCACCCCCCCCCCCCCCCACCCCCCCCCCCCCCCACCCCCCCCCCCCCCCACCCCCCCCCCCCCCCACCCCCCCCCCCCCCCACCCCCCCCCCCCCCCACCCCCCCCCCCCCCCACCCCCCCCCCCCCCCACCCCCCCCCCCCCCCACCCCCCCCCCCCCCCACCCCCCCCCCCCCCCACCCCCCCCCCCCCCCACCCCCCCCCCCCCCCACCCCCCCCCCCCCCCACCCCCCCCCCCCCCCACCCCCCCCCCCCCCCACCCCCCCCCCCCCCCACCCCCCCCCCCCCCCACCCCCCCCCCCCCCCACCCCCCCCCCCCCCCACCCCCCCCCCCCCCCACCCCCCCCCCCCCCCACCCCCCCCCCCCCCCACCCCCCCCCCCCCCCACCCCCCCCCCCCCCCACCCCCCCCCCCCCCCACCCCCCCCCCCCCCCACCCCCCCCCCCCCCCACCCCCCCCCCCCCCCACCCCCCCCCCCCCCCACCCCCCCCCCCCCCCACCCCCCCCCCCCCCCACCCCCCCCCCCCCCCACCCCCCCCCCCCCCCACCCCCCCCCCCCCCCACCCCCCCCCCCCCCCACCCCCCCCCCCCCCCACCCCCCCCCCCCCCCACCCCCCCCCCCCCCCACCCCCCCCCCCCCCCACCCCCCCCCCCCCCCACCCCCCCCCCCCCCCACCCCCCCCCCCCCCCACCCCCCCCCCCCCCCACCCCCCCCCCCCCCCACCCCCCCCCCCCCCCACCCCCCCCCCCCCCCACCCCCCCCCCCCCCCACCCCCCCCCCCCCCCACCCCCCCCCCCCCCCACCCCCCCCCCCCCCCACCCCCCCCCCCCCCCACCCCCCCCCCCCCCCACCCCCCCCCCCCCCCACCCCCCCCCCCCCCCACCCCCCCCCCCCCCCACCCCCCCCCCCCCCCACCCCCCCCCCCCCCCACCCCCCCCCCCCCCCACCCCCCCCCCCCCCCACCCCCCCCCCCCCCCACCCCCCCCCCCCCCCACCCCCCCCCCCCCCCACCCCCCCCCCCCCCCACCCCCCCCCCCCCCCACCCCCCCCCCCCCCCACCCCCCCCCCCCCCCACCCCCCCCCCCCCCCACCCCCCCCCCCCCCCACCCCCCCCCCCCCCCACCCCCCCCCCCCCCCACCCCCCCCCCCCCCCACCCCCCCCCCCCCCCACCCCCCCCCCCCCCCACCCCCCCCCCCCCCCACCCCCCCCCCCCCCCACCCCCCCCCCCCCCCACCCCCCCCCCCCCCCACCCCCCCCCCCCCCCACCCCCCCCCCCCCCCACCCCCCCCCCCCCCCACCCCCCCCCCCCCCCACCCCCCCCCCCCCCCACCCCCCCCCCCCCCCACCCCCCCCCCCCCCCACCCCCCCCCCCCCCCACCCCCCCCCCCCCCCACCCCCCCCCCCCCCCACCCCCCCCCCCCCCCACCCCCCCCCCCCCCCACCCCCCCCCCCCCCCACCCCCCCCCCCCCCCACCCCCCCCCCCCCCCACCCCCCCCCCCCCCCACCCCCCCCCCCCCCCACCCCCCCCCCCCCCCACCCCCCCCCCCCCCCACCCCCCCCCCCCCCCACCCCCCCCCCCCCCCACCCCCCCCCCCCCCCACCCCCCCCCCCCCCCACCCCCCCCCCCCCCCACCCCCCCCCCCCCCCACCCCCCCCCCCCCCCACCCCCCCCCCCCCCCACCCCCCCCCCCCCCCACCCCCCCCCCCCCCCACCCCCCCCCCCCCCCACCCCCCCCCCCCCCCACCCCCCCCCCCCCCCACCCCCCCCCCCCCCCACCCCCCCCCCCCCCCACCCCCCCCCCCCCCCACCCCCCCCCCCCCCCACCCCCCCCCCCCCCCACCCCCCCCCCCCCCCACCCCCCCCCCCCCCCACCCCCCCCCCCCCCCACCCCCCCCCCCCCCCACCCCCCCCCCCCCCCACCCCCCCCCCCCCCCACCCCCCCCCCCCCCCACCCCCCCCCCCCCCCACCCCCCCCCCCCCCCACCCCCCCCCCCCCCCACCCCCCCCCCCCCCCACCCCCCCCCCCCCCCACCCCCCCCCCCCCCCACCCCCCCCCCCCCCCACCCCCCCCCCCCCCCACCCCCCCCCCCCCCCACCCCCCCCCCCCCCCACCCCCCCCCCCCCCCACCCCCCCCCCCCCCCACCCCCCCCCCCCCCCACCCCCCCCCCCCCCCACCCCCCCCCCCCCCCACCCCCCCCCCCCCCCACCCCCCCCCCCCCCCACCCCCCCCCCCCCCCACCCCCCCCCCCCCCCACCCCCCCCCCCCCCCACCCCCCCCCCCCCCCACCCCCCCCCCCCCCCACCCCCCCCCCCCCCCACCCCCCCCCCCCCCCACCCCCCCCCCCCCCCACCCCCCCCCCCCCCCACCCCCCCCCCCCCCCACCCCCCCCCCCCCCCACCCCCCCCCCCCCCCACCCCCCCCCCCCCCCACCCCCCCCCCCCCCCACCCCCCCCCCCCCCCACCCCCCCCCCCCCCCACCCCCCCCCCCCCCCACCCCCCCCCCCCCCCACCCCCCCCCCCCCCCACCCCCCCCCCCCCCCACCCCCCCCCCCCCCCACCCCCCCCCCCCCCCACCCCCCCCCCCCCCCACCCCCCCCCCCCCCCACCCCCCCCCCCCCCCACCCCCCCCCCCCCCCACCCCCCCCCCCCCCCACCCCCCCCCCCCCCCACCCCCCCCCCCCCCCACCCCCCCCCCCCCCCACCCCCCCCCCCCCCCACCCCCCCCCCCCCCCACCCCCCCCCCCCCCCACCCCCCCCCCCCCCCACCCCCCCCCCCCCCCACCCCCCCCCCCCCCCACCCCCCCCCCCCCCCACCCCCCCCCCCCCCCACCCCCCCCCCCCCCCACCCCCCCCCCCCCCCACCCCCCCCCCCCCCCACCCCCCCCCCCCCCCACCCCCCCCCCCCCCCACCCCCCCCCCCCCCCACCCCCCCCCCCCCCCACCCCCCCCCCCCCCCACCCCCCCCCCCCCCCACCCCCCCCCCCCCCCACCCCCCCCCCCCCCCACCCCCCCCCCCCCCCACCCCCCCCCCCCCCCACCCCCCCCCCCCCCCACCCCCCCCCCCCCCCACCCCCCCCCCCCCCCACCCCCCCCCCCCCCCACCCCCCCCCCCCCCCACCCCCCCCCCCCCCCACCCCCCCCCCCCCCCACCCCCCCCCCCCCCCACCCCCCCCCCCCCCCACCCCCCCCCCCCCCCACCCCCCCCCCCCCCCACCCCCCCCCCCCCCCACCCCCCCCCCCCCCCACCCCCCCCCCCCCCCACCCCCCCCCCCCCCCACCCCCCCCCCCCCCCACCCCCCCCCCCCCCCACCCCCCCCCCCCCCCACCCCCCCCCCCCCCCACCCCCCCCCCCCCCCACCCCCCCCCCCCCCCACCCCCCCCCCCCCCCACCCCCCCCCCCCCCCACCCCCCCCCCCCCCCACCCCCCCCCCCCCCCACCCCCCCCCCCCCCCACCCCCCCCCCCCCCCACCATCCCCGCCCCCCAACCCCCCCCCCCCCCCACACCCCCCTCCCCCCAACCCCCCCCCCCCCCACCACCACCCCCCCCCACCCCCCCCCTCACCCACCCCCCCCCCCCCCCACCCCCCCCCCCCCCCACCCCCCCCCCCCCCCCCCCCCCCCCCCCCCCACCCCCCCCCCCACCCCCATCCCCTTCCCCCCACAACCCCCCCCCCCCCCACACCCCGCCCCCCAAAACCCCCCCCCCCCCCAACCCCCACCCCCCACCACCGCACCCCCCCCCCCACACCCCCCCCCCCCCACCCCCCCCCCCCACTGTCAGCATGGCCAATTGGCCATGCTGGTAGGGGCTGATGGGAATTGTAGTTCCTGAACATCTGGAGAGCCGCAGGTTCCCTACCCCTGCGCTAGCATAAAAACTGCGCCCCCTGCTGGCCGGCAAAGTAAAAACACACACAAAAATTTAATGACCCTGCCTGCCAAGCAGAAGTCCACCGGGTGAGCTGCCGCCTGCTGCCACTGGGAAGGAGTGAGAGTCCTTCCCCACCCACCCCACTGGGAACACCTGCAGGGGGTGGGGCCTGCAGGGGGTGGGGCCTGGCAGCTACAACAGGAGCTCCACCAGCAGCCCAAGGCAGCCAGCCTGCTCAGCCCTGCCTGGGACAGACCCTCCTGTTGGTCTGCCTGCTTGGTGTGGTAGTAGTTAGCGAGGCTATAGGTTTTGGGGAGAGCGGCTGAACAATGGGGGCACCTACTTTGGGGCAGGGGATCCCGGTATTGATGGGACGGGGTAGATATAGCGGTAGGCGGCGGCCATATGATAGAAGACGAACAAGATACGGTCATGCTCGTTCGCCTTCTGACCTCCGACCTATCCCAAGAGACGACGGTGGCAGAGTTCAGGGTTACTCTGCTTCGTCGCTGGTGCTGATCAATGCCAGGTCCATCAACAATAAAACCGCTGTGCTCCGAGATTATCTCGAAGCCCAACAGATGGACCTGGCTTGTATCACTGAAACCTGGGTGCGTGAGGGTGAAACCGTCGCCTTAGGCGAAGTCACGCCACCCGGGTTCGCGTGCCTCCACCAGCCACGAACACAGGGCCGGGGGGAGGTGTGGCGATGTTCATCCGTGATTCCATTCCCTTCAGGGCGGCCCCCATCCCAGAGATTGCCGGCATGGAGTGTGTCGGCCTAGAGTGGTTGGCCGTGGAGAGGATGGCGGTCCTCCTGGTGTACCGGTCGCCTAGCGCACCAGGGGACAGCCTGCTGCAGCTGCTGGAGGTGGTGGCGGACTGGGCATTGCGGTTCCCCAGTCTTATTGTTCTGGGGGACTTTAATGTCCATGCCGACACCGCCTCATGTACAGTGGCTGTGGACCTGGTGTCATCCATGGCGGCACTAGGCCTCTCCTTGGTAAGTTCTGGCCCCACTCATGAGGCCGGCCACACGCTGGATTTGGTCTTTGGTTTGGGGGTTAATATGGTCATATCCTCTACAGATAGAATGCCATGGTCTGACCATTACGCCTTGAAGGTTCGGATGGCCCTGCCACGCCAAACCCGTCTAGGCGAGGGGCTGATTTATGCCCGCCCGCGGAGACTTATGGATCCGATTGGTTTCCTGAATGCTCTGCGGGACCCTGAACCCGCCGGCACACTCGATGAGCAGGTGGAGGACTGGAGTTTCAACAGATGCTAGAGGAAGCTAATAAAACCTGTTCCCCGATCTCTCTGGGAATACCTATGGATAGACTAATTGCAGCCCAGTACCTTTATCTCCTGGTTGAGGCCCGGTGGCGTAGAGCAATCACCTTAGCTAGGTGTAATGCCCTGCCTTCTTCCTTTAGCCTTGGACGCCACCTTGGAATCCCACATAAAGAAAGGAAATGCCCGTGTGGCATGGGTTCTGTGGAAACAGTATCTCATATGCTGTTGGATTGTCCCTTTTATGAGATAGGTAGGAAGAAGCACATAATCCCCTTCCTGCATGGAAGTGAAGGCATTACAGATAAACAGAAGGTTATATATCTTTTAAACAGCCACAACTACGAGCTGTTGGAAGCGGTGGCTAAATTTTTAAATGGTGTTATTTTAACTCGTCAGAAATTGTAAAGTTGTAAAGGCTGTTATTATCTTGCTAAGCTAATCTTAAACAATCTATATGCCATTAAAGGTATTCGAAATCGAACTCCCGGCTCTCCGATGCCATCGAGATTGTTGCTCCCCGGCGTCCTCTTCGCCCCCGTGTTCGGCAGGCTCCTTGGTATACCGAGGAGCTGCGCCATATGAAACGGATGCTTAGACGACTAGAGCGAGTGTGGCGGAAATCTCGCAACAGCGCTGCGCGAACATCTTATAGGACGTTTATGAAGGCCTATGAGATGGCAACGAAGGAGGCGAAGAGGGCTTTCTTCTCCTCCTCTCTTGCGTCTGCTAGCTCCCGCCCGGCGCAATTATTTCGTATAATTCGGTCTTTGACCTCCTTATCGGAAGGGTCTACAAATCATCGATTGGCTATTAGCTGTGAGGCATTCATGAGCTTTTTTGCAGATAAAGTCACGTTGCTTCGCCGGGACCTTCCCGCCACGTTATCTACAATTAGTGAACTGGAGGCTCCCTTGCCGTCTTCGGGCCCAAGTTTGGCCCAGTTCTCCCTGCTCTCCGAAGCCGCTGTTGACAGGGCCTTGGCTGCTGTTAGACCTACTACCTGTCCTCTGGATCCGTGCCCCTCCTGGCTTATAAAAGCTTGCCGGGCGGAGCTACGACCCCATCTGTTGAACATCATCAATGGCTCCCTTGAGCAAGGGGTCTTTCCGGATGGGTTGAAGGAGGCAGTGGTCCGCCCACTCTTGAAAAGACCATTGTTAGATCCAGGTGATCTGGCCAATTACCGCCCCGTCTCGAATCTTTCGTTTCTGGGGAAGGTAATTGAGAGAGTGGTGTTGGAGCAGCTTCAGGGTTTCCTGGATGACGCATCGGCTTTCGACCCCTTCCAGTCCGGCTTCCGTGCTGGGCATGGGACGGAGACCGCTCTTGTCGCCATCACAGACACGCTCCGTATGCAACTCGACCGGGGCGGATCGGCGCTGCTGGTTTTGTTAGATCTTACCGCAGCATTTGATATGGTCGATCACGACCTTTTGACCCACCGCCTGGCCGCTTCCGGGGTACGGGGCACTGTCCTTCAGTGGATTGCCTCGTTTCTCCGGGACCGGAGTCAGCAAGTGTGGTGCGGGGATGAAGCCTCCCGGAGGTGCCCGCTTCAGTGCGGAGTACCGCAGGGAGCGCTGCTATCCCCGCTATTATTTAACATCTATATGCGACCACTTGCTCAGTTGGTGCGGAGCTTTGGGCTGATCTGTCATCAATATGCTGATGACACTCAGCTCATTCTGTTGATGGAGGGGGGAGTGGTTGCCGCCCCTGCGGCTCTCCAGCATTGTTTGGAGGCGGTAGCTGGTTGGTTGCAGCAGAGCAGGTTGCAACTGAATCCATCGAAGACGGAGATCCTCTGGCTAGACCGCAGGGGTGAGGTTAGGGATTTCCAGCCGCCGGTGTGGGAGGGGGTCTCATTGGCGCCGACCCCCTCTGTTCGCAGTCTGGGGGTCCACCTGGATTCGTCTCTTTCAATGGAGACCCAGGTGGCCCATACAACCCGGACTGCATTTTTCCATCTTCGCCAGGCCCGGCGGTTGGCTCCCTTCCTCTCCCAGGCGGATCTGGCCACTGTGATCCATGCAACGGTCACCTCCAGGCTGGACTATTGTAACTCGCTGTACGCCGGCCTTCCCTTGCGTTTGATTCGGAAGTTAAAACTGGTCCAACATTTGGCAGCACGCCTGCTCACAGGAGGCGCCTTCAGAGAACACATCCAGCCTGTGTTGCGACAGCTGCATTGGCTCCCGGTTGAATTCCGAATCATCTTCAAGGTGTGGGTTTTGACCTTTAAGGCTTTGCGCGGCCTGGGACCCTCGTACCTTCGGGACCGCATCACCCCATATGTCCCAACTCGGCCTCTGCGCTCTGCAGAGGCCAACTTACTGGTGGCCCCCGGCCCCTCTATGATGCGGCTGGCCTCCACGCGGGCCAGGACCTTTACGGCACTGGCCCCGGCCTGGTGGAACACTCTCCCTCCAGCTGTCCGGGCCCTGCGGGACCTGGGTGAGTTCCGCAGGGCCTGCAAGACTGTGTTGTTCCACCGGGCCTTTGGAGTGTCCAGCTGCTGACATGGTGCCCCCTTACTGCCCTGCCCCTAGGGCAGTTACATCAGGGTCCCCTCATATTGAGGGGTCCTGCCATCCCCCCTCATGGGGGTAGGTTTTAAATTGGGGTCGGACGCCTTTTATTATGTATTATGGTTTTTTGCTGTTTTATGAGTTTTAAGCTATTTTATGGATTACTATTAATGTTTGTTACCGCTGTTTTAAAGGTTTTAGTGGCTTGTTTTACCCTGTTTTATGCTGTACACCGCCCAGAGCCCCTGGAGGATGGGGCGGCATAGAAGTTAAATAAATAAATAAATAAATAAATAAAAAATATAAGTCGAGGGGAGCTTTTTCAGCATTAAAAATGTGCTGAAAAATTCGACTTATACATGAGTATATACGGTAAGCAGAGTTGGTACTTGGACTGGAGACTTCCAAGCAAAACAGTGCAGACGGAGGCCATGGCAAACTACTCTTGTTTTCAGACATTCCTTGAAAACCACACTATAAGTCGGCAGCAACTTGATGACACTTTGCACGCATTCATTTAAAAGTACGTGAGGTCCTCAGGCCTTCAGCAGGCGTAAATGGTGGCTGAATTGTACTCGCGCGGTAGCTTTTCTGAATTTTTACTTTATTCTAAACTGGACATTCTAAAAAGATGGACATGAAGGGCATGATTAGCCTTCCAGTCAGATGCGGTATCTCTGCCCACAGTCCCATACAAGGTCTTTTGGGTAAGCAAAATATTTGCGAGGGGGGGAAAAAGAAAGAATCCTTCCTTCTGGAGGAACACACCAAGATGAAAAAATAATGTGTATTTTCTAATTGTGAACACATCGAATTGCCTTTTTTAATACTTTTGACTCTAGTGAAAATGAAACTTTCCCTGGTTTTGTTAAAGTTACTCATTTGAAAAACTGTAAAATGAGTTCAAATGATACATCTGGGCATAGGTCTGATATTACATTTGTATTCAGACTGTGATCTCTGCCTAATTTTATTCCTTCCATTTCCTGTATTTTTGATATATTTTTGATATATTTTGAACACACACAGGTGAAGGAAAGTGGTTCAGAAATATTGATTATTATCGTTTAGACGGTTCTACCACTGCTCAGTCAAGAAAAAAATGGGCTGAAGAATTTAACGATGAAACTAATGTCAGGTATGTTTCTGTATGTAAGCTTTTCAGAAGCCTATAACAGTGCAGATCTTCCAAGACCAGCATTATGTGTGCTCGGCCAGGTTTTCCTGTCAGCAGTCTGGCTGCTGCATTCTGCACCAGCTCCAGTTTGAACTGGAGTAAAAGCTTTTATCTGGCAATCATGGTGAATTCAGATTGCTAGTTAATCAAATGTACCAGATGATGATGGTGATTTTCCTGTTCTTTTAGCTACTTGTATGTTTAGTGTAATAAGTTCCCCAGCCGGGTGATTCCTTTAATGGTGTGTTCGACTAGTTTTACCAAAACTTTTTATTTTCTAGTACATTGCCACCCCAACCGTGGTTTGTTCTCAAACTCAAAGCTGAATCCTGAGATGGGGTGCAGAGGCAATGAGGAAATCCCAGTTGAGCAGTGTTGTTAAAAAGTGCACTGAAAGAGACCAGGATAAGCATTTTCTTTGCACACCTTTTTGCCTCTCTCAGGCTACGGGTGTGACGATCTCCTAAGTTTGGGTGTTCTAAACAGCTGTTCATACACACTGGAATGGTGTAAACAGGATGCAGGAATTTTAAAAAATTACTTCGGTTTTTTGCAGAGGCCGTTTGTTTATCATCTCAACTAAAGCGGGATCCCTTGGAATCAATCTGGTAGCTGCTAATCGAGTAATTATTTTTGATGCCTCGTGGAATCCTTCATATGATATCCAGAGTATCTTCAGAGTTTATCGTTTTGGACAAAACAAACCAGTGTTTGTGTACCGGTTCTTGGCTCAGGTAGGTCGGGACTGAATGTTTTCTTGCCATTCGATTCTAAAGTCTGTTTGGGACCATGGATTCCTCACCCATTTGCCGAGAAAAAAAGAGCCATCCCATATAAGAAGTGTAGTTTAAATGTGATACAAGGCGTGTATCTAATCAGGAGGAACCGGGTTTGATTCCCAGCTCTGCTGCCTGAGCTGTGGAGGCTTATCTGGGGAATTCAGATTAGCCTGTGCACTCCCAGACACGCCAGCTGGGTGACCTTGGGCTAGTCACAGCTTCTCGGAGCTCTCTCAGCCCCACCCACCTCACAGGGTGTTTGTTGTGAGGGGAAAGAGGCAAGATTATCAGCCTTTGAGTCTCCTGCAGGAGAGAAAAGGGGGATATAAATCCAAACTCCTCCTCCTCCTCCTCCTCCTCGTCTTCTTCTTCTTCTTCTTCTTCTTCTTCTTCTTCTTCTTCTTCTTCTTCTTCTTCTTCTTCTTCTTCTTCTTCTTCTTCTTCTTCTTCTTCTTCTTCTTCTTCTTCTTCTTCTTCTTCTTCTTCTTCTGTGCTTTGACATTTTTTCAATCTTTTTTTCCCCCTGGGTCCTAAATCCTGCCCAGCTGCTCATGAAACTGTCGGCCACATCAGCAGTCCAACAAGGGGAACGGTTTAACATGTCTTCTGCATAGATGAATCTCTTCTCCTGTACTAACACATATTGTCCAGAGCAGGGGTCCCCAAACTTTTTAAACAGGGGGCCAGTTCACTGACCCCCAGATTGTTGGAGGGCCGGACTAAAAAAAACTATGAACAAATTCCTATGCACAAATGATTGAAAAATGTTTGATTTCACCTTTCAGCCTTTCTGTCATGGTCTATTTTTAGAACAGTGACCAAAGTATGTCAAAGTATAGGAATTGGGCTCCAAATATTGTTGGGGAGGGCTGTGGAATACCTTCCCCTGTAAAAAAAAAAAGCAGAACTTTCCCAATGAAGCATTCCATCTAACTTAGGATCCAGGTATCTTTACAGGTTCTTTCACACCTAGCAGCCAGCCCGGCTGATTAGCCAGCCCTGTGGCTGATGCCCATGGGAGTGGTGAGGAACAGAAGCCCTGAGGAGCAACACATGGAGTAGCTGAGGAGGGAAGGAGGCCGGAGCAGGCATTTGCACCATGTAAGGTTCCAACTCTGGGTCAGAAAATTCGTGGAGATTTGGGGGTGCCATCATGTAACTGCAATCAACAGCCGTTGGGGCTAGTTCCTCCTCTCCCTCGGGCCCCCACTGCACGTGAATGGAGCCATCGCCGCCATGCCTGGCGGGCCGGATAAATGCCTTCAGGGGGCCACATTTGGCCCCCGGGCCGTAGTTTGGGGACCCCTGGTCCAGAGCAACATGGCAGTCAGCCAAAGCAGGCATTAGGACCCAGGGTAATAGTTCAAAAGTTGCAACCCAGTGACTTCATCCCTGCTCTCAGGGATAGTGGTTGTAATTGTAGTAACAGTGGGTGGCAGTGCATGAGTCTTCCCAGAGGACCAAGAATCAGATGGACCGCTTTCAGTCCTCTAGATTCATATGGGACTGGGCCGGTTGGGAGAGGCTTGCCCAATGCTCTTTGCCACCTGGCAATCTCATTCTTTCTCTCTGTCTCAGAACAACACATCATATTTGTTCCAGGTCGATTCAGATGGGTAGCTGTGTTGGTCTGAAGCAGTAGAAAACAGTTTGAGTCCAGTGACACCTTTTAAGATCAACGGAGTTTATTCTTGGTGTAAGCTTTTGTGTGCATGCTGATACCAAGCCTAGACCAAGAATAAAACCTTGTTGATCTGAAAGGTGCCACTGGACTCAAACTTTGTTTTTTGTCCAGTTAGATGAAGTGGCTAATATTCTTTGATCCTGCAACTCTTCATGAAACTCTCATCTCTGGTGCCTGTATTACTGCCGGGCCCTTAATGATAGACACTCTGTCCTCTGCTAGCCTTACTCCATGCAGGTTTTGTATGTCTTTCCCCTTTGCTGTCATTTGTTCCTCCTCTCCTTATGAAATCTCCTTTACATTAAGTCAGAGCTTTGTTTCCTAATGAGAGCCAGCGTGGTCTAGTGGTTAAAAGCAGGTAGATTCTAACCTGGAGAACTAGGTTTGATTCCCCACTCCTCCACCTGAGTGGCAGAGGCTTATCTGATGAACCAGACGTGTTTCTGCACTCCTACATTCCTGTTGGGCACCCTTGGGCCAATCACAGTTCTTCAGAACTCTCTCAGCCCTACCTGCCTCACAAGGTGTCTGTTGTGGGGAGAGGAAGGGACAGGAGCTTGTAAGCCACCTTGAACCTCCTTACAGGAGAGAAAGGTGGAGTATAAGTCCAAACTCTTCTAACAGTTGTTGCTGAACTCTTTATTCCAAATGCTCACAGTTGTTTTTCTGACAATTTTACTTCATCATCTCAAACCCATTAAACCTTGGATCATGTGATGCAGTTTTACTGCCAATATGGTACAAAGTGAATGCCCTACCTCCACCTGTCCAGGCCCTGCGGGACCTTGGCGAATTCCGCAGGGCCTGCAAGACAGAGCTATTCCACCGGGCTTTTGGAGGGGCCGGCCGTGGCCCTACTGCCCCCCACCGAAACCGAAATTAAGGCTGCCGGTTCCCATCTTTTTGTTTCCATCTTTTATTACGGTTGGGCCTGATTTATTGATTCCATCGCGGGCCCTGCCTATTCCCTCCCTTTCTTTTGGCCTTAGATCGGGCGCCGTTTTAAACAACTCCTGTTTTATAAAAACTTTGGTTGTTTTAATTTCTAGCTTTCTGCTGTTTGAAATCGCTGCATCGGTTTTAAAGGATTAATGTTTTCAATGTTTTTGTGTTGTTGACTTGCTGTTCGGTGGAACAGCCATGCTGTGAGCCGCCTCGAGCCCTTCGGGGATGAGGCGGCCTATAAGTTCAATAAATAAATAAATACATTAATAAAATATTTCATACAGACAGTGTGTGTGCGTTCGCGTGTGTGTTTGTTTTAAAGGGAACGATGGAAGACAAGATCTACGACCGTCAAGTAACGAAGCAGTCACTGTCTTTCCGAGTTGTGGATCAGCAGCAGGTTGAGCGCCACTTTACCATGAATGAACTGACGGAACTCTATACTTTTGAGCCAGATTTGTTGGATGATCCGAATTCAGAGAAGAAGAAGAAAAGGGACACACCCATGTTGCCTAAAGTAAGCGTGCACACGCACTTGGTGTCAGCAGTAGTGGAGTTCTTAGCTGTCAGAAGCCGAGAGGGATAAAAATCAAAACCTTCTGTGTGGAAAGAGGGATCCCTTTACCGCAGCTGTCAGCTTGACAGGATCCAACCAGCAAAAATATTAGACTTGCATACTTGTCCATTGTTGTCTATGCCCAAGATCTGAAATTCAGGCTGCTGCTCTTGATCAGTGCTATCCCAGTGCTATCGCAGCTATTAATGCAATGCATGGGCTTCTCAAGCCTTGTGCATTAATACCCATTGTAATATCTCTTGGCATTGATTTCACTAGGCCAGTGGTGGCGAACCTATGGCACTCCAGATATTCATGGACTACAATTCCCATCAGCCCCTGGCCATGCTGGCAAGGGCTGATGGGAATCGTAGTCCATGAACATCTGGAGTGCCATAGGTTTGCCACCACGGCACTAGGCTGACTACTTGCATAAAGATACATGGATACATGGTTTTTTGCCTGTTTTGAGTCTGTTGGTACTGCATTTCATTGTTCCATGAAATTGCCCTGGGGTGTTGCAAGTAATACAGTTATCCAAGTGACCTGACTAGGTGGCGGCAGAGGTGGGATCCAGCAGGTTCTCACAGGTTCCCAAGAGTAGGTTACTAATTATTTGTGTGTGCTGAGAGGGGGTTACTAATGGGTGATTTTGCCACGTGATTTTTGCCTGAGTTACGCCCCTCCTCTCAGCAGTAGCGTGCAGAGCTTGAAGCAGTCTAGCAGGAGGTGCACCTGCGTGCATTTGTTTCCCGCCCAAGGACCGGCACAGCCCCGCCCAGGAATGCCCCGCCCACAGAATGCCTGGCCACGCCCCGCCGTGCCCTGCCCAGCCCCATTGGCGCTACGCCACAGTTTGAATCCCACCACCATGGGAACCTGTTACTAAAATGTTTGGATCCCACCACCGGGTGGTGGTTATGCAGGATTTGATATTTTCTGTTAAGATCATGTATTTCCTTCTTACCAAATGTTTCTGATTCAATTATCAGGACACAATTTTGGCTGAATTGCTTCAAATCCAGAAGGAGCACATAGTGGGCTATCACGAGCACGATTCCCTTCTGGACCACAAAGAAGAAGAAGAATTGACTGAAGAGGAGCGGAAGGCAGCTTGGGCTGAATATGAAGCAGAAAAGAAGGTGGGTCTTCTTCCATCATTTTGCATTTAGGCTTGGGCAGAGATTCTGAACGGCTGCTCACCAGTATTTGTAATGCAAACAGACCCTAATTCTGCATGTGAAATACAGGGAGGGAAATATTTGACTAGCATAAGCTTTGAGTGGGGAGATCTTTTTCTCAGATGGATGCTACCTTGGGATCCAAAAAGGCCTCCGCTACATGTATTATTCTGGAAAGTATTTTCCTTGGAACTCAATAGCTTGAGTGCTGCCCTGTGGCTGGGCTGCTGCTTTTGTTAACACGGGTTAACCAATAAAGTAAGAGAAGCTCAAGAAAGCTCAAGCCGATACAAAATAAAAATCAGTTTGAATTTTATTCAGCCAACTGGGGCAAAAATAGTATCAGAGGAGCCTAGTCAAAATGGCAGTGTGCTCTTACTTTTATAGCATTATAGCAGGTTACATTCAAAATGGCAGAAAAGAATACACCCTAAAATGCCCACATCATCAATCAGTCATACAGAAAGGTGGAGATTTTCCCTTTTCCCAAAACATTTGGGGATGTCTAAGACCCTTATTGGAAGGTGTTGGCACCTGATTCTCTGACGCAAGATGAACTAGAGCAATGATGGCGAACCTTTTTGAGACCGAGTGCCCAAACTGCAACCCAAAACCCACTTATTTATCGCAAAGTGCCAACACGGCAATTTAATCTCAATTCTGAGGTTTCAGTTAAGAAAAAATGGTTGACTCCAAGGTGTTCGTTACTCGGGAGTAAGCTTGGTGGTAGTCGGTGGCTTTGGTTGAAGCAACCGTGCAACTCTTCCAATGGGTGAATCACGACCCTAGGAGGATTTACTCAGAAGCAAGCCCCATTGCCAGCAACCGAGCTTACTCCCAGGTGAAGGACTGCACTTTAGTTCTTCTCATGAAAATCAGTGGGGTTTAACAGCGCTTAACAGGGTTACCTACACTGCTTCCCCAAAACTAGGTTTTAGGTTTAATGCTAATAATGGAGCCCAGCGGCCCAGGCCAGCCTAGATGTGTGGGGGGGGGGATTCCCCCCCCCCCACATGATGAACTCTGTGCGTGCCCACAGACAGGGCTCTGAGTGCCACCTCTGGCACCCGTGCCATAGGTTCGCCATCACTGAACTAGAGCCTATTTCTTTTTATCTCTATTGCCTTTTGTTGCCCTTCTTCCTAGACAAAGAGCCTAAACATTTTCATGTTTCTTTCTTCTGTCTCCTAGAAGAAGGGCAAATTCAAGGTATCTAGTCGAGAACAGTGAGACCTTAAAACCGTTGAGTTTGCACATTCTGTATAACTCTGAACAAGGGGCATTCTGTTGGACTATCAAGCTTGCCTAGTAACAGGAAAAGAATAGATTCTCAAGCCTGCATCTTTACTTTAGTCAGCTACATTATGGTTGCCAACTCCCCTTTACAGAAAGAAAGTAATGGGGGGCAAGAAGAATACCTTTGCTTTTTCACAGAGTATATCCTCCTTATGCCCTCTGCGCCTGCACTTTCTGCCAAGGCAAGGTCTGCCCCAGCTTGGCTTTTTCAGATTTTACACTGTGGGCCTTAGACCAGGGGTAGGGAACCTGCGGCTCTCCAGATGTTCAGGAACTACAATTCCCATCAATTGGCCATGCTGATAGAGGCTGATGGGAATTGTAGTTCCTGAACATCTGGAGAGCCACAGGTTCCCTACCCCTGCCTTAGACTGTCCTCTGTTGGACTAGTCTAGGACCGCTTATCTGAGATGTATCTGATATGTAGGTTTGGAATATGCTGCCGCAGGAGGTGGTGATGGCCACTAACCTGGATAGCTTTAAAAGGGGCGTGGACAGATTTATGAAGTCCATCTATGGCTACCAATCTTGATCCTCCTTGATCTGAGATTGCAGATGCCTTAGCAGACCAGGTGCTTGGGAGCAGCAGCAGCAGCAGCAGAAGGCCATTGTGTTCACATCTTGTACGTGAGCTCCCAAAGGCACCTGGTGGGCCACTGCAAGTAGCAGAGTGCTGGACTAGATGGGCTGTGGTCTGATCCAGCAGGCTCTTTCTGATGTTCTTATGTACATTTTCTTAGTGTTGACCAAGCTGTGCCTGGTGCTCTAAATTCTGAAAAGGCTGTCTTTGTTTTCTAGGGCCTGACCATGCGTTTCAACATGCCAGTTGGAGCAAATATGTTCCAAACCAACTCTCATACCCCATATATTCCTTTCAATCTGACTGCCTTGTCTGCAATGAGCAACCAGCAACTGGAAGTAAGTGGTTAAGTCCCAAGTATCACAGCACATATCTTGGGTGCCCATGTTGTTTCCTCTCAGCAGTAAGAGCAATAAGAGTAGCAGTCAGAGTAGCCTTTCAATTAAACATCAGAGACTCTGTGTAGAAATGTAGAATTGTTTTTAAGAGAATATGATTTCTTGTTCTGTTAAAAATGGTTGTAAGACCTGTGGCATAAATTGCACATACATGGCATACTTCAAAAGTTAGTTGCAATACCATTACTATTTAATCGTTTTGGAAAAAGTTAATCTGTTACGCTCCTTGCCAAACAAACACCACAGGAACAGTGTTGTTTTCCAACTAAAATACTACTAATTTCAGTCATGTGCCCCAATATTTTGCAATGAGACCATGTGTGAATTTCCCCTCTCTGTTTCACTGCATACGAAGCCTGGCATCTGGCTGGTTGCAGGTGGAACTCATGGGCTACTCAGTTAGTTGTTGCTGTTAATCACTTTCAAACTTCCCTCCAGGATCTCATTAATCAAGGCAGAGAGAAAGTTGTGGAAGCCACAAACAACGTCACTGGAGCAAGAATCCAGCCTCTCGAAGACATAATTGCCTCAATAGTAAGTAGACAAAAGGGGTAAGGGGATGGGTAAAAGAGGGACAGGAAGCATTTTTTGCTCTGGGGTTGCATCAAGGATAGGCCGGTGACCCCAAGAGCAACTTATTTTGTCTCATTTTTACGAAACAAGACTAAAATCCGAATACATTATTGAATGAGAAATGGAATGTGAGTCAGCGAATCCCTCCCAACCAATAGGGGCTCCAGACATTTCCAACTGTAGAAGTGACTCTGGTGAGCCTATTCCTGCCTGCCTCCCCCACCCCCACCCCGACCCAGGAATAAGCCAGGGGTGGCAAGACAAGGGCTAAAAGCTGGCCTCCCTGCATGCCAGGCGAAGCTCTTCAGAATACCCCAGCCTCCTCCTACCCACCCGGAACAAGTGCTCACCCTCCCCAAAAGCATCAGCATAAGCATTTTATTGTCCTTGTGCACGCACAACGAAATTTACAGCAGCATTCCTCGATGCACACAATTCCAGACTCATGCCCCATCCTCCCTTTCCCCTTCCTCCGCCCATCCCTACACAGCCCCAAACACATCAACACGAAGCCGCGGAGTTCAGCATCGCCACAGCTCTAGAGTAGAAGCTGTCTCTGAGCCTCTTTGTCCTAGTTTTGATAGACCTGTATCGTCTGCCGGAGGGTAACAGTTCAAAAAGAGAGTGTGCTGGATGAGACGGGTCTCTCGGAATATTTTGGGCTTTCTTTAGGCTTCGGGAATTATAGAGTTCTTCCAAGGAGGAGAGAGGGCAGCCGGTAATCCTCTGTGCAGTAGTGACCACCCTTCGGAGCGCCTTCCTATCTGCCACTGTGCAACTGGAGAACCATACACAGATGCAGTAGGTTAAGACACTCTCTGTAGCACAGTGGTAAAAGGACACCAGGAGTTTTCCATCCAGTTGTTGTTTCCTTAAAAGTCTCAGATAGTTCAGTCTTTGAAAAAGCCCTCCAGAATCCCCAGCATCCCCTACCTCCCAAAAAATGAGCCCAGTGAGGCAAAGTCTTTCTAATCCCCCGTGTGCACTCCCCCCACTCCAAAGAATGAGCAGACAAAAAAAAGAAGTAGCATTTACCAACAAGCTTCTCAACGGTTGCCAACGGCAGCTGCTCTCAAGGTCCAGCCTTCATCCTTAGTGAGTCTGCCAACTTACCAGCGAGCCAGTGAGTCTGCAAACTTACTTCTCTTCAGCAGTATTAAAATGTGCAAAAATGTGCAAATGTACCGTCATGTGTATTCAGAGCTCACCTTGCCAACCTCCAGGTGGGGCCTGGACGCCACTTTGCCAGGTAGATACATTTAACCTCCCATTCTGGGCCCCTAAAGTGCCAATTGTCCATGGACCATGACAAGGAAGTTACCTCAGTTGGCTCACAGACCTGTATAGCCCTCTCAAGGGTTGGATCTAGGCCAGTGATGGCAAACCTTTTCTAGACCGAGTGCCCAAATTGCAACCCAAAACCCACTTATTTATTGCAAAGTGCCAACACGGCAATTTAACCTGAATACTGAGGTTTTAGTTTAGAAAAAACGGTCCGAGGTGCGTGTTACTCAGGAGTAAGCTTGGTGGTAGTCTGTGACTTTGCTTTGAAGCGACCGTGCAACTCTTCCAATGGGTGAATCACAACCCTAGGAGGGTTTACTCAGAAACAAGCCCCATTGCCAGCAACTGAGCTTACTCCCAGGTAAAGGATCGTGCTTTAGTTCTTCGCATGAAAATCAGTGGGGTTTAAAAGGGCTTAACAGGGTTACCTACACTGCTTCCCCAAAACTAGGTCTTAGGTTTAATGCTAATAATGCTAATAATCAATTAGCTAATTCTAATAATAATGCTAATAATCAAGCCCAGTGGCCCAAGCCATCCTAGATGTGTGTGGGGGGGGCACTCTGTTTGCGTGTGCCCACAGAGAGGGCTCTGAGTGCCACCTCTGGCCCCCTTGCCATAGGTTCGCCACCACTGATCTAGGCCCTGGGCCACATGTTTGACACCCTAGAACATCACTTTAAGTTCAGGACAGGTGCTTTTCTCTCAGCACTTTCCAGAGTCCTTGTCCCCAGTTTGTAGTAAATGCTTTTTGACTTCACCCCACCCTCTTTTTTCCCATGATAAAAGGACAAGGTTAGAGAAACGTACAGCTGACCAATGAAAAGAAACTACACGAAGTGGTGACTTAATCAGAAAGTCATTGTTTCTCTGGTCAGTTCTATGATAGTTTATCTGGTTTGTACACACTGATCTGCCTTCCTGCTAGGGCCCTGGAATAGACCAAAGCCGGCTCTCACCTGCTTTCCATCTTGTCTTTGTCAGGGATCTCCTTCTCCCTGCCCCTCGTCCTTAGAAAGCCCTTCTGCGCCCCAGGAAGCAATACTAGCTTCATGACTACACTGATTCCAGAAACATGGCAGTTATCCCAGTATAAGCCCCGTGTGCATTTGAGCCATTGGGATCCCTGAATAGGGATCTGCTTTGGAGGAGGCAGAATTTGTGTGATCAGTGTCTGGGCGCAGCAAACGAGGCCTTGGGATGTTGCGTCAGGAAGATTCCAACACAGTTGCTGCTTTCTCATGGCAGCCTCTCAAAATGAGCCCCTGGGGGACTCACCAACCTTTGTGGTGTTCTCCTTTGCAGTGGAAGGAGAACCTCACCCTCACGGAGTCCCAGGTGCAGGCCTTAGCCCTCAGCCGACAGGCAAGCCAGGAGTTTGATGTGAAGCGCCGGGAAGCCATCTACAACGACGTTCTGACCAAGCAACAGATGGTAAGAACCCAAGCGCCACTTAGTTGGGGCTCAGCAAGAGTAAGTGGGTACAGGACCCTAGAGGTTTGTTTGAGGAGAACACTGCCATGTGTGTGGAGTATCTTTTCTGCATGGTGGGAATCCTTTCCTCATATTATTTCCTGCATTCTTACAAGTAAAAATATTCACAATTGTTTGTGGAGTGGATCCGGAGGAGAGGCAGTTGCTTGGGCCACCCACTTTGCCAAAGGCTAGATTTGAAGGCGGGCTTTGCAGCTTGTGCTTGGAAGCCCTTGGCTGCCCCAGGGCATGATGGGAGCTGCAGATTTCTCACCAGCCGTGCAGGCCATGATGGGAGCTGTAGATTTCTCACCAGCCATGCAGACCCGTGCAGGTCTGTGACAGCCCAGTGGCTAAATTGAACAGTCCTCCTGGTCCTCAGGGGCTTCTTTGAAGTTCAGTGGAGAGCAGAGCCACTAGAAATGCTTGTCCAGTGAGAGCAGGTTTGTGTACCGCAGCCTTTAAGGTGATGAGCCAGATGGCGCCCAGATCCCATCTCCCCTGAGTCCTGTAACTGCAGGGAAAGTGGGAGAGAGAGCCCTTGACCCCCCCCCCCCCCCCGCCCGCCCATCTGCAGGCTAGGGAATTTTTTCCAGGCTGCTGCAAGGACTTAAGATGGGTTCCTTTCATACCATGGAAGCTCAGTATGAATGCTAAGAATTACGTTTGCGGCTGGAATGATGTGCTGATCAACAGCTTGGAATCGTTTTTAAAATAATCCTAGTTCTGACTTTGGGCAGTCCAGCTGCCTTGATGCAGACCTCACTTGGCCTCCCTTCAACCACGGCTCAGGTACCCATTGCTTTAATTAACTGTTCACATTGGCAGACAGAAGCCCCGGCCTCCCATTGCGTCACCCTTTTCCAGAATGATCGTACCTGGGTCCCCAGATGGAACAGCATTCTTAATCAGTATTCTTTTCGAGTTGACTCCCAGGAGAGCTCTTGGTCAGCTCCAAATTCTTCTGATGCCTGGATTGGTCGACGAACAATAATTGGCTCCAGATTCTCTCCCTGGTACAAATGGTTCAAAGTGGATCACAATAGAACCCATTCGTTTTCCAACATCAGGTTTTTTACAACCAAGATCGGCCTATACAGCTGTTTGTTTTCAGACCGTGCAGTTTGCCATATTAACAGGATTCGACTGATGCAAACAGGTTGCTCGGCATATTTCTGACTGTGCTGTGGCAGAGAGGTTGAGGATCTTCGCTATGTGCCGTATTGTCCTCTATATCAGGAATCCATATAAAAATTTCTGGCGACCTGAATGTGTGCACAGCCGAGGAGAAAAGAATAGCCTTTCTTGTGGATTTAGACCCAACATTACATACGTGACAGCCCTGTGTGCTTAGGCTGCCAAGAAAATACATGCCGAAGTGGTGTCTGAAACTTAACATCTACAGTATTTAATTCTTCCTTTGTTTTGAAGTTTCATTAGCTATGTAATAGCATTTGGCCACATGCAAATAAAATTTTACTACTAGTAGTTATGCTACTAGGATGACAGCAGATGAGGAAAAACATGGATCTGTGTGCCATTCTCTGTTATCTTGATCTGTAATTTGCAATTGCTGCACGGCACAGGTGTCATGCTGGCAGGGGATGATAGGAACTGTAGTCCATAACATCTGAAGGGCCGCGGGTTTGACACCTGTGCTGTATGGGTTTGGGGAAGGGGGTGGGATAGACTTGAATGTACAGGTCAATCTAACCCAGGAGTAGGGAACCTGCGGCTCTCCAGATGTTCAGGAACTACAATTCCCATCAGCCTCTGTCAGGGGCTGATGGGAATTGTAGTTCCTGAACATCTGGAGAGCCGCAGGTTCCCTACCCCTGATCTAAACTGTAGTTCAGCCATTCTCAACCAGGGTTCCCTGGTACCCTGGGGTGCCATGAGCATGTCCCAGGGGTACCGCGGCAACACTACCCCCCCCCCCCCACACTCATTTTTGTGGTGTCTCCCACCGGCGCCAGCAAGGACATGGAGCTGGCCCATGGGGCAGGGCCAGCCACAAGGTCAGCAACCACCACCACCCCCAGTGCTACCCTTCACCCTGGGAGGGGAAGTTGGGGGGTATGGCAAGCAGGGGCAATGGGAGGGGAAGGTGGAGGGTGGCGGCAGGGGTACCATGAGATATGAAGAGTGAGGTCAAGGGTACCCTGACCTCGAAAAGGTTGGGAAACACTGCTGTAGTTCTTAAGTAAGCTTTCTTCAAAGAAATCATGTTTCTTCAGAAATGGATTAATGTGTTTGTGAACAACATGGCGTAAGGCAGAACTTGAGTAGCCCCTTCCTGACTTTCTTGGTATTTTTTCCCATATCTTTTCCTTGCTGGCCAAAGAGGTTGTCCTGGAAAGCTCCATGTTGACACCAAGGAATTAACTTCTCTGAGCGTGCCTGTTAGAGGCCTGCAGAGTCTCATGGTTTCACGTTGTATCGCGAAACCTGAAACTTTCCGAGGAGGCGTTCTATCAAGCGGGGGGGGGGGGGGGGAGGGGTTTTCTCCTTTGGTGTTTGCCACAAAATGTGTGTTTGGCTGTTCCCATCAGACTTTCCGAAGGGGTGGCAAATGGCACTGGGGGAAAAAAATGCTGTAACTGATCTAGGGGAGCAATTTCACACTGGAGCGCCTGTCTCCATGGCAACTGAGATAAATGCTGCCTGCAGCACAATGGGCAAGTCATTAGGATCCCATGGTCCGAAGTTGTTTTTCCTAACTGGTTTCTCCAGTCACCAGCTCCCAGATGCCGCCACATTAACGACGGTGATAGCCGTGCAGCCCGTATCAAGTGTAGGGTTGAAATCGATTTGTCAGGGCTGCTGCAGGAGGCCTCGCGGAGCCGGGTCGCGCCCTTCTAACAGCTCTCCTTTCCCTCGACAGTTGATCAGTTGTGTTCAGCGGATCCTGATGAACAGGAGGCTTCAGCAACAGTACAATCAGCAGCAGCAGTTGACTTACCAGCAGGCAGCCATGAGCCACCTGATGATGCCGAAGCCGCCGGGCTTGATGATGAACCCTTCCAACTTCCAGCAGATAGACATGAGAGGAATGTACCAGTCCCTGGCTAACACCATGCACCCACCACCCCTGCAGCGTGCGCCTTCCCCCATGAGCGGCAAAGCTCCAGGACCGTCCCAGGGGAAATCCATGTGATTTTGCACTAAGCGTTCAAAGGATTGTTAAAATCAGAGAAAGAGAGAGAAGGGTTTTTTTATTTTTGTAGGAATCAATGGCTTAACAGAACTCAACTGTATAAATAGTTCGGGGTGATTTCCCTCCCTCCCTTTAGTCGCCCTGTTGCGTTTTCTAGCGTTTCCATTTTGTTTTGATAAATCTGGAAGTTTCCCCCAATTACTCGCCAGCGCTGTTGCCTAAAATCTTCTTACCTGTGTTGAGTACAGGAGATATCCAGTTGTTTTCAATGAAAACAGGTCCTTCCAGAACACTGGGGGGGCTGCGCAGATTTCCTGTCTAAACTCCTCCGCTTGCTGCTGGCATCCATTAAAGCAGCCGTCCAACAGGAGAAGCTTGGGGAAGTTAACACAGATCTGTATATTTTGGTCGTCACACACAAACGTACGCAGCTGAGTTCTTGATTAAAGTTGATTCCTCAAATGATGGATTTTTGTATATTCCCCACTTTTTGAAGGAACAGGTAAGACAGAATGGACACTGGGGTTTATTCTACTCTATCGTCTGCATCGGAAGAACCACACAGGGCTGCAAATGCTCTTGAGGGAGAATTGAGTGCAATATGCTTAAATACTGCTCTGGAACTTTTTTGAGTCCTTCAGTTTTCTGGAGACTGTGTCTGCAGCCTTAAATACTGGCTCGAGGGGGTTCAGTTATCTTCTCCAGCCTCCCGCCACTTCTTATTTCATCTTTTGTGACGGCATACTCTCCAGTAACCGTACATTTGCAGGCTTGGCTCCTTCCTGGTTTCTTTCGTCCTGCCCTGATTCTGATGCAAAGCACATTCGTGTTAACTCCTTTATACTGGTGCTAGCGTCTCATTATGTTGCCGGCGGTAGGGTGGCGGGCGAAGAGAGAGGGATTTCTGGTACTTTGGGGGACAAAGATGGTGGCTGTGGATGGGACCAGTTCCACCGTCAGAAAGGCTTTCTCAGCTCCCAAAGGAAGGCGCTCGCAATTGCTGCCAGAATTGTGAAATAATTTCTTTTATAAATAACTATCTCTGATTACCCAGTGAATTCTTTCCCCCTCCTATTTTTCATTCTTTCCAGAATAAGAAGTTAAGGAAACTTGATTTCTCTTTCCTTTTGCTTCGTCTGTAGAGAAGGAAGAAATGTCTGATTAGCGATCCTCCATTGACAGCTACTGTACAACATTCGAATGGGAATCGTTATCCATTTTCTGTGCTTGTGTAGATCCCCGTTGGCAACACTAGGAATTTTCCTTGAACTAGACCGGTTTCTTTTTCCAAATGGAGGATTTTTATTTTTCTGGAATGTGGACTTGAGATTGAATGACAGGCACATTAGTTGTAGGAGTAAAGTAACAGAGTGGGAACGCGGAGAGTCCAAGAAAGTTGGATGGAGGAGCTGACTCAAGAGTTGCCGGTGTGTAGTGTGAAATTGTGGGCTTTGTAATCGTTCTTGAAGACTTGGTCTTGGTCTGGGTACGTTGGTTGGCCCCCCAGCCTGGCCGTTTTGAGTGCCTGGCGATCTGATTCAGTTCCATTTTGCTAATTGGGTGGGGAGGGGCCAGACCCCAAAGTTGTTGTGTTCATTTCAGCAGGAATTAAAATAAAGACTTCTTGAGTTAAATGTAGCTGTCCAGGGCATTCCTGTGTTCTCTGAGTAATACCTACACATACCAGTTAAATCTGGAAATTTTCAAGGGGCATTTTTTTTACAAACAGCTTGAGAGACATAAATGTGGAAGTTTTAGGCAACACTTCGAAGGCACATTTTTTTTACCACGGACATCAACCCGGACAACATATATGACAGCGTCTCAGAGACAAGAAGCAGTAAAGTAAAAACATTGGACCACTTTTGCGTATATATTTTTCACTTGGCATTATAGCTGCATAATATGTGCTTTTGAGTATAACATCAAGCTTTAACCAATATTTAAAGAGAGAAATTGAAATCAAATAAAAAGCTCATTTTTATATTTGTTCTAGATGTTTTAACTAGTTGAAATGGCTTATATAATAAAATGTTGCTTGTAATACAGTTTTGCCTGCTAAAATCTCCACATTTTGTAACTTGTCTATTTCTTTGGATGTGAAAGCGTTCTTGCTTAGTATTGTGATACTGTACATGTTTTTGTCCCAGTTGTATAGTAACGTTTCAGTCCATTGACCAGCTTTGGCTGCTGAAATCATACAGCTGTGAAGACTTGGCCTTTGTTTCTGTTAGACGGCTTTCAGTTATGTATTAAATATCATAAAAGTACCGTAGAAGAGATGTAACTTCCTATAAGGCTGTTTTGTAAGATATATATTAAGGACTGGAGGTGTGTTTTTAAAGAGAAGCATTCAAGTATGACAATATGCTATCTGTGTTTTCACCATGCAAAGTGCTGTTTGGTAGTTGAAACTTAAAAACTATTTAATATCTCATTTAATAAAGTGACCAAAATACATCAATGTCCCTGGTGCAAATTTCCTGATATGGTAGGCTGGGCTCTGGCAAAGGGCAGCGTGCAGTTCTGAGCGGTTTCTGGATGTGGCTCAGTGTTACCATGCTCACGAATCCCTTATGAGCTCTTCAGCACTTAATGTTTGCGATTTTAAATATCGGCCTTTATTTCCTGCTTCATCTTGTGCACATCATAGCCAAGCATACCTTCAGTTTTCCCAGCTCAATTTCTCCACCCCCCCCCCCCACACACACACATATACAGGCACAACCCCCCCCCACACACACACACACATACACGCACAACGAGTAGTTGGCCAAAGCCACTCCGTGGCATTTCTGCTGGAGGAAACTTGGCCATGCTTAACTTAGCATTAGATCATCGAGTGAAAGGTATCAGAGATCACCAATAAAAATCATGTGTCAGGAAAGATGATGGGATATGCCAAAATGTGTAACTGGTGGGGCCCCATCTCACATATCCAGCTGCAGAGGAGACCTTTGCCTGCAGTGTGTCTGGTCACAACAGCTTGTATACTTGCACCATGGGGAAGATGTTCCTGTGTAGCATAAATGTGTCTGGAAGAGCCTCAGCTTTATTAATTCCAGCACTAACATTTTTAAGTTTTAGGAATTACTCTGACGTAGGAACTGTGTTATCCTGCATTCCCCAAGACTGGGAGCGGATTTTATATATTTTACCAAAAGCCTGAAGTATAGACACAGCATATGACAGGGGTGGCGAAGCTATGGCACGGGTGCCAGCGGTGGCACTCAGAGCCCTCTCTGTGGGCACGCGCGAACAGAGTTTGTCGTGGGGGGTGCTGGAAAACCCCACTGATTTTCATGGGAAAAACTAAAGCATGATCCTTTACCTGGGAGTAAGCTCAGTGGCTGGCAATGGGGCTTGCTTCTGAGTAAACCCTCCTAGGGTTGTGATTCATCCATTCGAAGCGTTGCACGGTTGCTTCACCAAGCTTACTCCCAAGTAACGCGCCTCGGAGCCTCTTTCTAAACGAAAACCTCAGTATTCAGGTTAAATTGCCGTGTTGGCACTTTGCGATAAATAAGTGGGTTTTGGGTTGCCATTTGGGCACTCGGTCTCAAAAAGGTTCGCCATCACTGGCATATGAGGTGCAAAGGTACAGTATTATTTGGTTTATAAGAGATGGTGCAAATTCAACCAGATTTCTTTGTACTTGGGTGGAATTCCAGTCCTCCACACTTCAGGATCAATGTCTTGTTAGGATGAATGCTGAGTAAAAGCAGTACTGTTACCCAAAATGGTGGGACGCAATGACCCTTTTTGGTTGGGGAAATTAGCTATAGAGCACAAGGTCGCTTAGCATTGCTTGAGGAGCATTGGGTAACTTGATCACTATATATATGTATATTGCCTATGTATACGGGCTTCAGCTCACCGTAAGAAACCAGCAGAGAAAATAGATTTCTTTTTCAATGGTTTTTATTGGGAACATAACAAACGGAATAAAATAAATTCTCAGTTACTGGGATAAAAACACATGCATTCGAGGTTTCCTAGGATATAATTTAGAGGTGAAAGGTTGGTTTTGGATATAAAGAGAGAAGGGATGGGATATCAAAGATTATATTACGTCTTGTGGATGTCCAGGAAACAGAGACCTAATGGCTAGGCTCTGGATGATCTGTGCATATGGAACAATATCATGGACCACCGTGATGGAGTAATAATATTGAACAACTGACTGGGGTCTGAGACATGCTTTTTATACGGAAAAGCATGTCTTGGGGCCAAGGAAATCCTTGAACAAAGGATTCTTCCCACTGTTCCAAGGTGAGGTAATGGTCTTGAGTAACAGACCATTGAGCTGATGGCTGACCCATTATCTTTGATGGGTTTTTGCCAGGTGTGGGACAATACAGGTAATGACTCTTAATGGCCATTACAACATCAGATGGTCACAAGGGGGTGAGTTAGAGCAGTGGGGGCAAACCTATGGCACAGGTGCCAGAGGTGGCACTCAGAGCCCTCGCTGTGGGCACACGCAAACAGAGTCCCCCCCGCACACACACACATCTAGGCTGGCCTGGGCTCTATTATTAGCATTAAACCTAAGACCTCGTTTTGGGGAAGCAGTGTAGGTAACCTTGTTAAGCGCTGTTAAACCCCACTGATTTTCATGCAAAGAACTAAAGCGCGAATCCTTTACCTGGAAGTGAGCTCGGTTGCTGGCAATGGGGCTTGCTTCTGAGGAAACCCTCCTAGGGTTGTGATTCACCCATTGGAGGAGTTGCACGGTCGCTTCAAAGCAAAGCCACCAGCTACCACCAAGCTTACTTCCGAGTAACGCGCGCCTCGGAGCCAACCGTTTTTTCTAAACTAAAACCTCAGTATTCAGGTTAAACAGCCATGTTGGCACTTTGCGATAAACAAGTGGGTTTTGGGTTGCAATTTGGGCACTCGGTCTTAAAAAGGTTCGCCATCACTGAGTTAGAGGAAAGGTGAGACAAAAGAGAACTGGGTTCGCCCAGGTGTGCTATTGTCCATATTCAAATGCTGCTTCCTGAGTACGGGCCAGGCATTAAGTTGTGGGGGGGGGGGGGGAGGAGTCCTTGAGGCAATCTTGTCAGAAACAGTCCCAATATGGAGTTTCTGAAACAGACTCCTACGTTTCAGGGTGCTGTTTTGCCAGGTCTGCCAGGGCAGCATTCCAGGAGAAAGACCACTCTCCCTCCGCACTGATGCAGGTCTTAGGTTGGCTACAGTACTGACTTTGTGAACTGGTCCAGAAAGGCAATTTCATAACTCTGCCCCCCCCCCTCGTCTCCCCACCCCAAGTTAATGCTCCTGAGGCTCTGTGGTGTAAAAGATGTTTTGTCTGGGCAAGGTTGCCGAGAGAGAAGTGTTCACTTTTAGCTTTCCTGATAAAGCTGAACTGTAACAAATACCGTGTTTCCCCGAATATAAGACAGTGTCTTATATTAATTTTTGCTCCCAAAGATGCTCTGTGTCTTATTTTCAGGGGATGTCTTATATTTCTGTATTCTGTTCGTCAGGCATGCTTCCAAACAAAAACTCTGCTACGTCTTACTTTTGGGGGATGCCTTATATTTCGCACTTCAGCAAAACCTCTACTACGTCTTATTTTCAGGGGATGTCTTATATTCGGGGAAACAGGGTAACATTTGGGCAAAATTCAGTTTCATGTTACACTTCAGGCTGTTGGAAATGGGAGGAGGAGGAGGAGGAGGAGGAGGAGGGGAGGAGGAGTTTGGATTTATATCCCCCTTTCTCTCCTGCAGGAGACTCAAAGGGGCTGACAATCTCCTTGCCCTTCCCCCTCACAACAAACACCCTGTGAGGTAGGTGGGGCTGAGAGAGCTCCGAGAAGCTGGGACTAGCCCAAGGTCACCCAGCTGGCGTGTGTGGGAGTGCACAGGCTAGTCTGAATTCTACATCTATTAAGCAGGCATTCAACAGGTACCGTTTCCCCGAAAATAAGACATCCCCTGACAATAAGATGTAGTAGAGGTTTTGCGGAAGTACTAAATATAAAGCATCCCCCGAAAGTAAGACGTAGCAGAGTTTTTGTTTGGAAGCATGCCCAACGAACAGAACACAGGAAAATAAGACATCCCCTGAAAATAAGACATAGCGCATCTTTGGGAGCAAAAATTAATATAAGACACTGTCTGCTTCATAAATGCTTTGATGTTAAAAATCACCTTTTATGTATGGAGGCAGAAAGGTCCCTCATCCCCTGGCTGGAGATCCGGTAACCCAGAAAGCCCAGCCGCTCCTTATGAAAGTCACATTTGGAAAGTTTCACAAACAAGTCATTGTCGAGGAGGCGCCATAGCACAGCCCGCACCTTCTTAACGTGCTCCTCCTCCATCTGGGAGTAAATTAGTACATCGTCCAAATACACACACCCCCCACACACACCTTGGACAGAAAATCTTGGAGAACCTCATTTATCAAACACATGAAAGTCCCGGGAGCCCCGGATAACCCGAATGGGAGGACACGGTAGGCAAACTGGCCCATACTCGTGTTGAAAGCCGTTAGGTGCTCGTACCCCTTGGCGATCCACACTCGACAGTAGGCTTCCCGCAAATCCAACTTAGTGAAAACTTTGCCCGTCCCCAGACAACTCAGTAAGTCCTTGATTAGGGGCAACGGATATTTGTTGCACGCAGAGACTGCATTCAGTCCCCGATAGTCAGTACGCAGCCGAAGGGAGCCTTCCTTCTTCTGCACGAACAGTACGGGCGCGGCAAAATCACTGGTTACCCTTTTTATGAAACCTCATTTCAAGTTTTTGTCCAAAAACTCCTGAAGTGCCTGGGCTTCCGACAGGCTCATGGGGTAGAGACGGCTTTTCAGGAGCTTAGCGCCAGGCAGTAGTTTGATCTTACAGTCAGTCTTACGGTAGGGTGGCAGCTTGTCACACTTCGTTTCCTCGAACACTCTTCGAAGGTCCCAGTAGGGCTGAGGGATGGCCAAGACGTCCAGTGTGCTCCCAGCCACCTCGTGGGAGTCCCCCACCTGCAGCAGCAGTGGACCGGACATATGGTCGCCGCAAGGGGGGGTCCAATAAATCGGATAGAGTTGGAGGACCAGGAGATATTGGGGTCGTGGTCCCGTAGCCAAGGCACTCCTAGTATCAGGGAATATTTGGCCACCTCGGCGATGATGAACTGCCGCTCTTCCCAGTGCCCCCCCATTGGATAAGGACGGGTTCCGTTTGATGCGTGGCGGGGGGCCCCCAATCTACCCCCATCCATCTGCTCGAACAGGATGGGGCAGTGTAGGGGGACCTGCTGCAGCCCCAATTGGTCCACTAGGGACGGCTGCATTAGACAGCAGGTGCACCCCGAGTCAATGAGTGCCTGCGTCTGCACACTAGTCTCACAAGTCTGATTTGACACAGTCACAGGAAGAAGGAACGGGCTGTTGGTTCCACTCTCCCTCAGTTCCATGCCCTTAGAAGGGACCTGGCATTGGGCGCGCTTCAGGCCAGGTCACTGTCATTTCCCGCCGACTCCTCGCTGGACTCAGGGCCACCCACCTCCTCGGAGGCCGCACTCGCCTCGCATGGTTCCACTTGTAGTCCCGAACCCTTCTTGAACTGGGACTTTCTCTCTGGTCCCTTAGCCGTCCCGGACTTTGCTGCGCTGCTGGCAGGGACTACCGGAGGGTCAGGTTTCTTGCTAGGACACAGTGCCGCTTTGTGCCTCTCTCCGCCACAACTCAGGCAAAGTCCCAGCCATCGCCACTGGGTGTAAAGGGATTCCCCGGCTTCCTTGCCACCGCGAGCTGGAGAGGTGCCCCCCACTGGGGTACAGGGAGAAGCCAGCGGGGGATTGCCCCACTGTTTCAGTAGCTGCACTCTCCGCAGACGGACTTCTGCCTCACCCGCCTGCGTGTACCACCCCACCAGGGAGGTTGGCTCCGTAGTCACCATGGCCCACTGTGCCACCTCAGGGTGAAGCCCCTCTTGGAAGAAGTGAATCTTCACCTCCTCCGGCCAATCCTGGACCACCCCGGCTAGCTGGTGGAACTCCGAGACGTACTCGCTCATGGATCAAGACCCTTGCCTGATTTGCCGCAATCTGGCGTGGGCTTTCTCTTCCTCGAAGGGATCCTCGAACTGCCGCCGCATTGCTAACATGAAGTGGGGGAAGGAACGTAACTCCGGGGCCCGGCCTTTGTAAAGTCCCATGTACCAGCCGGCCGCCGCCCCCTCTAGGATGGCCCCCACCTCATGTACTTGCTCGATCTCATCCTCGTAGTCACCACCGCACCTCATATGCGCTTCAACTTGCACAAGGAAGTAGGGTAGTGTCTCCATCGTCCTGTCGAAATGGGCCTTCAGGCGCCACCGCCGCTGTGGGGGCTGCGGTGGCTGTGACTCAGGCGGCCCCGGTGGCCCATCGTTGGGGGAAGCAGGCACCAGAGGCGGCGGCAGCAGCTGCAGATCCTGGCGATCCTGCTCTGCCGCAGGCCAAGAGGAGTTCCATGTTGAGCCGTAGGAAGTTTATGTCCTGCCACATATCATCTCGCTCCTGCCGCCAGGCCACCATGCCTCGCTCAGGGGCTCATGCGCCTGCCTGGACCTGGACCCACAACCACTCACTTTGCGCCACCGGGTCCCACTCCGAGTAAATGTCCTGGTCCATGGGTTGCGTGAGCCAAGTGGACTCATGCTGCCCAGCCACCTTGGCCCCCCAGCACGGCCATTGAGAGGGGGCCCAAGAGTAGGGCAATCCCATGCTCTCCTAACCGCTGGTGCTTCGCGTGGCACCCAAGTTAGGATTTTGTCGGTCGGGGATGGGAGCATCCTTCTCCTCATCTCCTATGTCCAGGTCGCGGGGCATCTCATCCTTCTCTGGAAATCGCCCCGTCCCCTCATCAGGTTCATTCAAGATAAGATCAAAACACGGATGCAACGTTAATCACTATTTCAAACAACCACAAATCACGTTGCACCTTATTTGCCGATTAGGCACCTTTATATTATTTATCACAAGTTATTTACAACATATATTCTAGCATATAACCATTATACACGCATTTTCTATTTTACAGGAGTAATGTCCTCAGGTGGATCAAACTTAATATATTCAGTTCATTAGTCCCAAATCATATGTGATCCAAATCATTTTCATTTCATTTTAACCTTTAATGGCATACATGTGATCCAAATTGTGTGAACTACAAAGGAAACCTCTCATGCAGGCAGAACAAAATGGAATGCGCTCTCTGGCCGTTTTCGATGCTCTTCTTCAGTGTTCCTTTCTGTGCACAATTATAGACAGTCCGGGACCCATAAGAATGTAATCAATTTTGAATAAACCTATATTTAACCTTATATGGTCTTTTTCTCCACATTTTTTAACTATTATAAATGAATTTTACATTTTTCCATTTCATCATGCATTGTAAATATTTTAACAAATGAAATTTTTATCACAATACTTAATATTAGCGTATAAACTATTATTCAATTAATATTTTAAATTCATATTTATATCATATTTATTACTTTTATCTGTAATCATATAGTTTTCATTCATAAATCCCTCTCTGTTCCCTATGCACTGATGACTCATGCTCAATGAAGCTATACTTATATCATACGGTGTATCACAGGTGCTTCATGTTCCCCACTAATCATCTCATCACTTTCTTTAGGGGATACATGAACATGTGAAGCCAGCACAATGCTACCTTAATTTACTTAAAGTGATATTCATTCATAAATAGCATGACAAATCCAAATCCCTATTGAGGTCAAATAATTTGTAACACTGAAATCTATATATCCATACATAAAAGGTGATTTTTAACATCAAAGTGTTTATGAAGCAGATGATTGCAATGATACAAAACTACAAAAGTAAAGTCTTTTTCGCTATGACCAGCCTTCTCAAAATGCTCCACTAAGGGTGCTTCCATTTTTTTCAGTCTTAAGTTTGATGCGTGTTTAATCATTCTCGTTTTTAAACTGCGGGTGGTCATTCCGACGTACACATAATGGCAGGGACATTCAATCAGATATACATAATTCGGTGTATTGCAGTTAGTCCATTGACGCAGTTTCCACTCTTTTCCTGTTCTATAGTCTTTCACTGTTTTTGTATTCCGGGTCTGTGGACGTAAACTGCAGTGACCACATTTATAGTGGCCAGTTATGGGCAATTTTGGATCCTCTTTCTTCAGGATATCGGAGCGTATTAATTTCTGTTTCAAGTTCATGGTTCTTCTAGACCCAATTTTTGGTATATTCTGGCATCCTGGAATGTCTCTTACCAAATGCCAGTGTTTTATAATAATATTTTTCTTTTATGTACACTGAGAGCATATGCACCGGAGACAAATTCCTTGTGTGTCCAATCACACTTGGCCAATAAAGATTCTATTCTATTCTATTCTATTTTTAATTTCTTGTGCTCGTGGGGTGAAATCCAATGCCCAATTAATGTCAGCGTCTTGTTTTTTTCTTTCCATTCTCAATAGTTGATCACGTGTCACTTTGTTCACCCGGTTCCACGCAGAGTCTAATGGTTATATACTAGAATATATGTTGTAAATAACTTGTGATAAATAATATAAAGGTCCCTCATCAGGTTCGCCAGCCTGGGACCCGCCTGCAGCTCCAACCTTGCCGGCCATGGATCCGAGTGCGGGTCAAACTGGGAGATTCTGCTTAATGCCAGACTCTTGAACGAGGAAATAACAGAGACCGTAGGAAAGTCCAAAAGCAGTTTATTCCAGGTGATGTAAAGAGTAACAGTGTAAAGCAAAATCTGAGCTAGAGAGCTCAGATCCAGGACTTATATCTTTTAATCCCCGCCATTTCGCCCCACACCAAATGTCCATTACAGTTTCTACTACCAAGCTACAAAGAACCTGGGAACCTTTCACACCTCTTTGAAGATGGGCTGGCGCCAGGAGATTGCTAACAGGAGATTGCTAGGAAGGGAAGAGGGAAACAGGAAAACAATTGCAAATCACACACAGCAAGACATCAAGATACTGACAGGCATGGTCCTGACATCTCCATGGGCCGGGAACCTGTGCCGAGAAAATGTGTTGTGAAGCACACAATCCCTAATCCCCCTTTTCCCCTTGGTTTTCTGCCAGTTTGCCTCCAGGATGAGGTATTTCACATGACATCTCACCTTCTTACAAGCTGCTGCATAACAGCTACCATTGATAAACCTGAACGTGGTCACTACTAATGGAGAAAGGAGCAGCTTAGAATTTGAGCAGTACCAGCTTGCACTACCTGCGATAGCCACCCCACATGTAAATATGAGAGAGTGGGAATTCAAGCAGAGTTTGTCCCCATAACAAAGATGCTGTTATTTGATGTTCAAGTGCTAAAATTTACTGCTGTTTTTAGGGTATGTGGCACAAAGGCTTCAACACTGCGTGGAGTATGAGGAAGTTGCATGTAATAGATTGGGGGCCTGTAGGCACCTTTGGAATTCTGACACACCTTGGTGGGCGCAGCAACCAAAAATGGCTGCCACAAGATGGCTCCTGCAGCTGGCCTACAGTTATACGGTGAAGATTCTTGTACTATAGGAATAGCTGCTGGCAAAGCAACGATTTCAGAAAGCTGCGCAGCTGATTGTATCTCCAGTGGCCAATCAGAAGTCTTGTTGGGTAAACACCTCACCTGACCCCACCCACTTTTTAAAACGCTTGGCCAGCACCAGGAAAAGTGCCTGTGAGGATCATGGTGCCCACCGGCACTACGTCGGGGACTCTTGTGATAAAGCCTCTCCAAAACCAAAGATGATCCAATGATAGACCTTCCAATCAGCCCCCCCTTTCCTTCCAGTTCCTTCTGTTCTCAGATCTGTAGGGCTTAATCCCTTCATTTCAGCCTGGAGGAACCGGGTTTGATTCCCAGCTCTGCCGCCTGAGCTGTGGAGGCTTATCTGGGGAATTCAGATTAGCCTGGGCACTCCCACACACGCCAGCTGGGTGACCTTGGGCTAGTCACAGCTTCTTGGAGCTCTCTCAGCCCCACCTACCTCACAGGGTGTTTGTCATGAGGGGGGAAGGGCAAGGAGATTGTCAGCCCCTCTGAGTTTCCTGCAGGAGAGAAAGGGGGGGGGGTATAAATCCAAACTCTTCTTCTTCTTCTTCTAAAGCTGAGCTGAGCTGTATGGTGCGGCATCCAGTTACCCTTGATTCTGACTGTCATAAACTCCAATGTGGCAGAATATGTGTGTTTGGGAAGTACACCTGTGTTAACGGTGGTATACAGGGGCGGCACAAGGGGGAACTGTGCTCGGGGCACGCATACACACTGTGCCCCTGCTGCACCGCTGCGTACCCCCCGGAACGCCCTCTCCCCATCGCACATCCAGGGCGTGCCCCCCCCCCCCACTGGTGACATACAAATACTTATCATGTTCTCAAGTGTTCTGCAGACACTGGGATGTCAGCATGTGGGAAACGGAGCCTTGAATTCAGATCCCAGCAATATCACGTCCAGATTGGGCAAGCTATGCCTCCCAGTCTCAGTTCCTTGATCTGTAAAGTAGAACTAAGCCTACCTTGCTGGTTTCTTGAGTGGATCAGATAAATGGTGTAATTTATTTTGCATAGCTTTGACTGTAACTAATACATTCTTAAACACTCAGCTTCATGAACATTTCTCCATGAAGTTACATTTCATTCTTCCTGTAGCTCAGGCCTGCATGAAAGGATATATGTTGAAGATATGACCAGGGAGAAATTTCTGAACTTCAATTTGTATGGTAAAACCAGAGGTCATAAATTGCTGTCCATTCACACACATTTCACAGCAAAAGTCAGAAACATGGGGAATGTTCACATTTACCTGAAACTGTTTAGAAGGAAATTGCAAACGCTTTCCAAAGAAGAAATTCATGCTACTATGCCCATGGTGGCGAACCTTTGGCACTCCAGATGTTATGGACTACAATTCCCATCAGCCCCTGCCAGCATAGCCAATTGGTAGGGGCTGATGGGAATTGTAGTCCGTAACATCTGGAGTGCCAAAGGTTCGCCACCACTATACTATGCTGTCCCCCCAATGTTGTCGTTGGAAGGGCCAAATAAAGAAACTGGAAACTTTACTTGATTAATTATAATTACCCGACAGCAACAGAAATCAGAACCAGACTCGGGTTTTGTACTCTGGGGATATCTTTAAAGCAAATCATTCAGGATTTCATTACATCACTCAACATAAAAAGCTTTTCACCCCGAGCCCAGAGCCTAGACGTGTCCCGAGTTGATCTTTGTACCGGTTCTTTAATTAGCATCCTCTTCCGCAGGGTTTTTTTTTTGCCAGCTGAATTGATTTCACATGATTGCAATAAATTAGCAAACCACCCGAGACATATCAAGAAATTTTTATTGCCAATAAGCTCTTCGAAACCCATCCTCCTCCTCTGCCCCTTTCTTGTTTCAGTGAGACCTTGTGCTTTCTGTTGAAAGTTGGGTCATAATAGCTTTACTTTAAAAATAAAATATTTTTGAAATAAATATATAAAATAAATATCATATATACTTTATAAATAAATTTGTCCTTATGAACAGTATGTTTACATCCAAAGAAGGTTCGTTCCCTACCCAACCTTCTGCTTCTCCCACGGTCACAACACCAGGAAGCCCGTAGGCCTGGGACCCTCGAGATCCAGGCCCACCTGCCAACAGGCTTCGTCTGGATTCTCTGGTGCCCCCGCCCCTCATTGTCCCACCATGGAGGTCTGTGAGCTGCAGATCAACAATATCTGGCAAATCTACTACGACCAGTCTGACAGAATCCGAGCAGCGCCGACGACAGCCCCTTGGCGACATCCGTGCAGCCCCTGCGAGTTGCAACCGTTCAAACATGAGTAGCAGACGACTCATTTCTGCAGCCTCCTTTCATCTTCACCATGTTGCTGGTTTTCGTTTCAGAAATTATCTTTTCTCTGTCAACTACCGTCCTCGTCCCGCTGCTGCCCCCACCTGACACAGGTATAGGCGACCTTGATCAGTTACAAGAAAATACCAAGGAATGAGCAACATCTGGTTTCCTTGTAGTGTGTCTGTTACCTAGACTTTAAAAGAAGGATGGAATGACTATAGGATAAAGCGCTCCAGCAGAAGCCTTGGGTGTCCAGGGGTTATACGCTGGCTGCTCGAGCGGTAGAGGACGTCACCTGTACTGGAAGAGATCTCTGAACATCGCAGGGATCTTAGCAGGCTCCACAGGTCTTGGTAAAAAATGAGTGAATTTTTGGTGTCTCTTAGTCCTGTATCCTTCTCTGGGGGAGCCATCCTTGTTTAAAGCAACATAATACTGTCTCTCAGAGTCAGAGTGCTTGTACAGAGTTGAGGCGTAAGTATTGTACCAGTTTTCTTCAAATTGCTCACGGAAAACACACTCTCTTGTGAGTTTCTTCTGTGTGAACAGGGTGGGATTCGGGAAGGGGAGAGACAGAGAAGGAGATCATATGTGAGAAATCATCAGATTTACTTTGCATGTAAATTCACAAGCAAATCAGTGCTGGATCAGAACAAGATTCCATTTGATTTCTAATGGAGGACAGTTTCTGGAAGGCTGGAAAGTTGCTTGTTGCCCTGACATTCAGGGATGAACTGCCCCTGAACCTGGAGGTTCCACTCAGCTATCATGGCTCACAGTTTTTGACAGCCACAGCTTGAGCCAACCCTCTGAGATACACCTACTCCCACGTGCCACCTTCAGTCACAGCCTGTCAGATGCTCCCAGGAAGCCCGGCAAAGCACCAAACCACCATTGCTTCCAACAAATCTACAACATGCGAGTTATGAAAACATTTCACACTTAGCATCCTTTGTTCCAATTTTAACTTTTTATAAATGTAAGCTTCTAGAACTCTTTTTTACAAGACAGAAATGACTTAAATCTAAATTGGTGACAGCAGAGCAGAAAAGTCGAAGAAGAGTTTGGATTTATATCCCCCCTTTCTCTCCTGCAGGAGACTCAAAGGGGCTGACAATCTCCTTGCCCTTCCCCCCTCACAACAAACACCCTGTGAGGTAGGTGGGGCTGAGAGAGCTCCGAGAAGCTGTGACTAGCCCAAGGTCACCCAGCTGGCGTGTGTGGGAGTGCACAGGTTAATCTGAATTCCCCAGATAAGCCTCCACAGCTCAGGCGGCAGAGCTGGGAATCAAACCCGATTCCTCCAGATTAGATACACGAGCTCTTAACCTCCTATGCCACTGCTGCTCCATTAAAAAAAATGGTGCAGATGGGAGGGGGGAGAGTTTCTTCTAGAAATCTCAAATGTGCCCCTTGCAGCAACCCTGTGAGGCAGGTTAGGCTGAAAGTGTGTGATTGGTTGAAGGTCACCTGGTCAGCTTCCATGGCAGAATGGGGATTGAAACCTGGGTCCCCTGGATACTAGTCTGACGCGTTAGCCATGATGCTGGAGGAAAGCAGTTTAAACTGCCGCAAAAAGGGCAAAACTTAAAAAAAATCAACTGTGCATATCATACACTGGAAGATTTCATCATCATTAGTAACAAGCACAATTAATTTCCCCCATGCCTCTCCTCTCTCTGTTGTTTCCCCATTCTCAAAGTTTAGACTGCAAATTCTGAGCCTGAAAGCTGTTTTGGATTGAGTGGTTTTATTTTCCTCTCTGATGGCACTCCGTAATCCCCAGGATTCTGCTGAAGAACTGGCTCTTGAAACGCTTTTCAATCCTTGATATTTTTCATGGGGGGGGGGAAAAACCCACTTGGGTGAAATTTTCCCAAAGGCTCAAGGTTTGTGTAGTGAACTGCACACGGCCCAGGAGACAGGGGCTGCGATTTTGGTGCCCCTTGAAGATGCCCCTTGAAGTGGTGCCCCTTGAAGATCAAAGCCTCACGGGCAAGCTCTGGCCCTGAAAGGCAGAAGCAAAAGAACTTCCAGCCTCCCTTTCGGGGCTGCTCCTGGATCTGCCAGTAAATGGAACTGCATAACAGTGGAGAGGATGCCTTTGGCCTACAAAATCATACATGGCTGGGGATTGAACCAAACAGCCAGGGATGGGCTGTGGCTCAGTGGAAGAGCCTCTTCCTCAGATACGGAATGTTTTTATTTTATTTATTTACTCTTGGAATGTATACCCTGCCCTATATTGTAGTAGTCCAGGGGTCTTCAAACTATGGCCCTCCAGATGTTCACAGACTACAATTCCCATCAGCCCTGCCACTTGGCCATGCTGGCAGAGGGTGATGGGAATTGTAGTTCCTGAACATCTGGAGGGCCATAGTTTGAAGACCCCTGTTGTAGTCTCAGGGCAGCCTATAAAAAGTAAAAGCAACAAAAGCATCACTGTATCAAACAATCCTGAAACCATAGAACAACCCACCCACGTACCCACCTCATCTCAGATGGGCAGCGTCCAGAGGGAGGACTGGGGGGGGGTCGAATGTTGAAGGTTTGGGGGGGTTAGGAAGGTCTTCGCCAGACGCCAAAACCCACAGAGTGCTGGCACCTGGCGAATTTCCATGGGGAGGCTGTTCCATAGTCTGGGGCCAGCCTCAGAGAAACTCCTACCCACATACTCCCTCCCTCTGCACCTTGACAGAGGAAGGGACCACTAGGACAGCCCCCCCTGCCCCCCGCTCAACCTCAGTGCTCAGGCAGGTTCTTATGGGTGCAGGCACACCAGATAGGTGGGACTCAACCCATTTAAACATCGTCAAGACCTTAAATTGGGCCCACTAGTGAACAGGGAGCCAGTGCAGATCTTTCAGTTTGGATTTATATCCCCCTTTTCTCTCCTGCAGGAGACTCAAAGGGGCTGACAATCTCCTTGCCCTTCCCTCCTCACAACAAACACCCTGTGAGGTAGGTGGGGCTGAGAGAGCTCCGAGAAGCTGTGACTAGCCCAAGGTCCCCCAGCTGGTGTGTGTGGGAGTGCACAGGCTAATCTGAATTCCCCAGATAAGCCTCCACAGCTCAGGTGGCAGAGCGGGGAATCAAACCCGGTTCCTCCAGATTAGATACATGAGCTCTTAACCTCCTACGCCACTGCTGCTCCTTAGGCTTCTTACCTTGCAGTTCAAGACTGCAGTGACATCAAGCTACTCTGGGAAATGGGAAGATCTGGAGGTTCAGCTTTCGGGTTGACCAGTGACGCCACTGCTGCTCCTATTACCCTGTTCCTGAGCTGTGCCAGGACTGGGCATACAGTCTAAAATGGGACTGAATGTGCCTGTATATCCCACCCCCATCTCTGCACAGAGAAAACGAGAATGTGTTCTCCCAGGCTTCTGAATTTCTCTGTGATGCAAAATGTATTGTGTGGCACAGTCAGCTGCGATGGGCAGCGTTCTCGTGCAATCGCACAGGTTCTCTGGTCTCTGATTCCTGGGATCCCGGATCAGGTTGGTGTGGCTTAGTCTTGGGGCGAGAGTCTAGTTGCCAAGAACTGAGCGAAATTCTCCCGGGGTTTTTGCTCAGCCCAGTGATTCCAAGAAGCAACATGACCCCCTGAGGTCATGCCTAAAGCACTAAGGCAGTGCAGATACCCTGAGGTCATCTCCCTAAAATAGTGAAGACCAGGAATGACCTGCTGACATTGATACTGCGATGTGATTTCTCTCACGCCGGCTGACTTTGAGCCCATGGCCAAACCTGGGCATGGAACTGACTTGGGTAGCCAACCCAAACATCTTCTCACAGGGGTGGGGTGGGTGGGGTTCTCAACGGGCAGGGCCCTCGTGAAGCAGCCACTCCAGTAGCCACAGAGAAAAGCCAGTCGCCAAATATCAGCCGGGGGAGCCCACAGTGAGCAGTCCTGAAAATCTGCTCCGTCACACACTGATACATGTGGCATTCAGCCTAGTGTCAGTTTTGGGCAGGCCTCTCTGGACGTTTCAATAGACTGCCAAAAGTGGGATCCAGACAGAACCTTGCAGCAGTGGCATAGGAGGTTAAGAGCAGCAGTGGTGTAGGAGGTTAAGAGCTCGTGTATCTAATCTGGATGAACTGGGTTTGATTCCCAGCTCTGCCGCCTGAGCTGTGGAGGCTTATCTGGGGAATTCAGATTAGCCTGTACACTCCCACACACGCCAGCTGGGGGACCTTGGGCTAGTCACAGCTTCTCGGAGCTCTCTCAGCCCCACCCACCTCACAGGGTGTTTTCGTTCTAACCCTGGGAAACAAACCTGAAAGCTGAACCTCCAGATCTTCCCATTTCCCAGAGTAGCTTGATGTCACTGCAGTCTTGAACTGCACGGTAAAAAGGCAAAGGAGCAGCAGTGGTGTAGGAGGTTAAGAGCTCATGTATCTAATCTGGAGGAACCGGGTTTGATTCCCCACTCTGCCGCCTGAGCTGTGGAGGCTTATCTGAGGAATTCAGATTAGCCTGTGCACTCCCACGCATGCCAGCTGGGGAGCCTTGGGCTAGTCACAGCTTCTCGGAGCTCTCTCGGCCCCACCTACCTCACAGGGTGTTTGTTGTGAGGGGGGAAGGGCAAGGAGATTGTCAGCCCCTTTGAGTCTCCTGCAGGAGAGAAAGGGGGGATATAAATCCAAACTCTTCTTCTTCTTGTAAAGGCTTGTGGATTTCCAGTCTAGCTGGAAGTCAACAAAAGGCTGGCTTTTTGACTGTAGCTTAGTACTAGGTATGTAAAAAGTACCAACTTCAATCCTTCGCATACGTTGGGAATTATATTTCCTGAGCCTCAGGCACAGAAAGGGTAGAGGGACGGATGACCTGGCTCAATAGGAGGTGCGTAGGGACCTGGGTGTGGTCTGTGGTTGTCAACCTGCAGGTGGGGCCTGGAGAATTATATCTGGTCTCCAGACCACAGAGATCAGTTTCCCTGGAGGAAACGGCAGGTTTGGAGAGTGGACTCTACACCTTGCTGAGGCCCCTCTCTGCCCCAAACTCTGCTGCCTTCAAGCTCTTCCCCCAAAAGATCCAGGAGTTTTCTAGCTTGGAGCTGGCAGCTCCATACTGTGGCCTGTTCTAGCAGCATCCCCAAAGGGATATCATGACACTTGACTTAGTCCTCCCACTGAACTCTGAAACAAAAGAGCAGCCACAGTTTCAGGGGACAGTTTTAATTTGTTGCCTCCTCTGAGTGCACTGAAGAACCACAACTGCTGCAGAGATCCTTGCAGATTTGCAGAGCAATGAGTGAGAAGGTTTCACATCTGAGCTCTAGCAGGACTCATGAGGATGTGCCAACTGAGTGCCGCGGCTTCCTGGACTGGGTCAATCCATTTCACGTTTGGTGTCCCCAGAGGCGTTCCAGGGGTAAATGGCGCCTGGAGGCAAATTGTCTCCAGGACGCCCCCAGCCTCTGCCCCCCCCCTGCCCCTGATGCCCCCAGGTTGTGGGTGGGGCTTGGGGAGCAGGAAGGGGTGGGACTTCCTGCTCCCCAAGCCCCACTCCTGGCCTCAGTGCTTATAAAAGAAGGCCTCCGAGGCCAGGACTGCAATCTCTTCTGGCCTGGCTGGAGGGGAGGTTAGAAGAGACTGCCGGCTGGGAGCCCAGCTGGCGGGGGGGGGGGGGGCGGAAGGGAGGGGGAAGTCCAGGGTGGGATTGAGGGCGCTTGGAGGCAGGACTCATCGTTTTTGTGTGCCTTGGACGGGGTCGAGGCACGCGAAAACGAGGAGATAGCAGGACTTCCTGGTCACGTGGGGGCTGATTTTGCGCCCCCCCACGTGACCAGAAGAGTGGTGCCTGGGGACAAGGGGCACCCCTTGTCCCTAGGCAGATACGCCACTGGGTGTCCCCCACCTGCACCCAGCCCCCAAACTCCCCCTGCTGCACAAAACGCTTTCCTGTTTAGTCCAGCAGGTGGGGGGTGTTCAGAGGAGGGGGCAGAGTCTGGTGGGGTCATATCTGGGAGGGCGGGGGGGGGGCATGTCTCGTGACCGAGGTGAGTGGCACATGGATTGCAAAACCTCTCTGACCCCAAGGTATGCCAATGGGTTTGGTCCCCCTCTTTTCCCGCTGCCTTCTGATTGGTCCTGCTGGGACCGAAGCGCAATAGCCTCAGTTCAGTCTTTTTAGATTCTGGAGAGAGTTCAGACTGAGGCTCATTCCGCACATGCAGAATAAGGCACTTTCAAGCTGCTTTCAGTGCTCTTTGAAGCTGTGCGGAATGGCAAAATCCACTTGCAAACAGTTGTGAAAGTGGTTTGAAAACGCATTATTTTGCGTGTGCGGAAGGGGCCTGAATTTGATCTGGAACCCACTGGTTTGACTTTTGGGCAGCCTATGCAGCTACAGTAGTCTAAACTAGTTGCTTAGACTGGAGTAGCCCTGCCTAGGATTGCACTCTTGATTTCTTTTCACAGAGAAGGCGGATCTGGTTGTAGTTTGAGCTTCCTAAAGTGTTTTCAGAGGCCCACTCTTGAGAAAGAGCTATGAATTCTCTTGGCTCACGAAACTTCCAGGACTGCCTTGGAAGCTACCCTGCTCAAAAATCTTCCTTCCCAAATTGTCAGAGCTGTAAATACACAGGTTGACGACAAGTCCTTGGACCTCCTCGAAGGCTTATGGGATTTCCCTCCATGGACTGGGCTCTGACGGCATCTCTCTTGCCCTTTTAAATGCACAAAGAAGATATTTTGGAGCTCCTAGACTGTACTATCTTAAGACTGTTAAGGAAACAACAACTGAATGGAAAACTCCTGGTGTCCTTTTACCGCTGTGCTATAGAGATTGTCTTCACCTACTGCATCTGTGTATGGTTCTCCAGTTGCACAGTGGCGGATAGGAAGGCGCTCCAAAGGGTGATCACTACTGCCCAGAGGATTATCGGCTGCCCTCTCCCCTCCTTGGAAGAACTCTATAATTCCCGAAGCCTAAAGAAAGCCCAAAATATTCTGAGAGACCCGTCTCATCCAGCACACTCTCTTTTTGAACTGTTACCATCCGGCAGACGATACAGATCTATCAAAACTAGGACAAAGAGGCTCAGAGACAGCTTCTACTCCAGAGCTGTGGCTATGCTAAACTCCGTGGCTTCGTGTTGATGTGTTTGGGGCTGTGTAGGGATGGGTGGAGGAAGGGGAAAGTGAGGGTGGGGTACGAGTCTGAAATTGTGTGCATTGAGGAATGCTGCTGTAAATTTTCGTTGTGCGTGCACAATGACAATAAATGCTTATGCTTATGCTATGATAGCTCTATTCTAATCATTAATATGGGCATAATTGTACTATTCTGTGGCTGTCTTCATAAGACAAGCTACGCACTTCTGTTCAGTCTAGGGAAATGCAGGGTTCCTCTTCCTAGCCCTAATTCAGAAAGCCAGGGCCTTTCTGCTCAACCATTTCCAGGGCCGTAAAAGGGGCCACTGTTATTAGCCCAGGGCATCCTTCCAAATTCATTATATCAAGTGTGGAAGGCAACAGCCACAAATAATGCATGCATCTGATAGCATCAAGCCTCAACAACACCTTCAATTTGGCATTCCACAAATCTTTAAAGAGTTCATTAACACTTACCGATCCATACAGTTCGCCTCGCTCGTTCATCCCAAGGTAGAGTCCAGAGTCCACCCCACGGATACTAACCAACCCTACAGCCAAGCTAATGAATTCCAAAATCCCTTTAAAGGAAAAAAAGGAGAGAAAGCGTAAAGTTATTTTTAAAAACGTAGGGAACTCATTGAGGGAACTCTGCACCCTCAATGTATCGCTGGAGAAAATAAGGGTCACCACCTAAGACTTGCCTCTCTGTCTGCTGATCACTCTGTTTGGAGTCTGCTGTTGTTTGATGCATTGTATTTCCTCAGCAACAACCTCCCTCAAAGCTAAGAGGCATCTTCTTCTGTTGGTTGAAAATATAGTAGAGAACTGCTCTACAATTTTGTAATAAGGATATTAAAAAAGGATATTGAAGAGATAGAAAGAGTGCAGAGAAGGGCAACGAGGACGATTGAGGGACTGGAGCACCTTCCTATGAGGAGAGGCTGCAGCGTTTAGGACTCTTTAGTTTGGAGAGGAGACGTCTGAGGGGGGATATGATTGAAGCCTATAAAATTATGCATGGGGTAGAAAATGTTGACAGAGAGACATTTTTCTCTCTTTCTCACAATACTAGAACCAGGGGGCATTCATTGAAAATGCTGGGGGGAAGAATTAGGACTAATAAAAGGAAACACTTCTTCACACAACGTGTGATTGGTGTTTGGAATATGCTGCCACTAACCTGGATAACTTTAAAAGGGGCTTGGACAGATTTATGGAGGAGAAGTCGATTTATGGCTACCAATCTTGATCCTCTTTGATCTGAGATTGCAAATGCCTTAACAGTCCAGGTGCTCGGGAGCAGCAGCAGCAGAAGGCCATTGCTTTCACCTCCTGCATGTGAGCTCCCAAAGGCACCTAGTGGGCCACTGCGAGTAGCAGAGAGCTGGACTAGATGGACTCTGGTCTGATCCAGCTGGCTTGTTCTTATGTTCTTAATACATATTGTAACTGCTCTACCATACGGTGTTACCAACAGCTAGAAGTATACCTCAGCGGTTACAACAAAGAAAATCCAGGATGGGTTTATGCACAGTTTTTAAAATCAGCATGTGCTCTACAGACATGGTACAGCTCCACCAGCCCTCCCATGCAGGTATGGACTGCGGTGGAAGCTCTGGTAATATACAAGGATAATTCAGCCAGGGGCCTTCCACAGGTTGCAGTCAGAATGCTGGCTGACCAGGCTCAGCAACACGTGGGCCCGCTGAGAGTTGGAGTGGATGCCAGCACAGCGGAGCAGCAATGCTCCCATCGACAGCAGACGGAATCTGCTCTTTCCCTCTGATCCCTGCTGCTATCAGAAGCTCTTCCAAAGGAAAATCTAAAACCTCTGCAAAGAAGTAGGAACCGAGGAACAACAGCAGAGACGTCTAAAGCCAGCAGTGCCAGAAGACTACACCCCATCCACCTTCTCACGGGAATGGAGGAACTGAGAGCACCAGTCTGACTTGTATCTGACGAAGGAAGCTTTGATTCTGGAAAGCTTATTTCCACCCCCACCCTACCCCCCAAATCTTGTTGATCTCTCAGGTGCTACTGGATTCCGATCTAGCTGCACAGGAACCCATTTGTCAGGCAACACCAAACGTGTCTGCAGAAGTGATGTCCACCTTGTATAGTAATAGTTACTGAAGTATTATTAGTCAGTAGCTTCCCGGGACATAAGATAGTAGCCTATATTAATTTTTGCTCCCAAAGATGCGCTATGTCTTATTTTTAGGGGATGTCTTATTTTCCTGTGTTCTGTTCGTCGGGCATGCTTCCAAACAAAAACTTTGCTACGTCTTACTTTCGGGGGATGCCTTATATTTCGCACTTCAGCAAAACCTCTACTACCCTGTTTCCCCGAATATAAGACATCCCCGGAAAATAAGACGTAGTAGAGGTTTTGCTGAAGTGCGAAATATAAGGCATCCCCCAAAAGTAAGACGTAGCAAAGTTTTTGTTTGGAAGCATGCCTGACGAACAGAATACAGAAATATAAGACATCCCCTGAAAATAAGACACAGCGCATCTTTGGGAGCAAAAATTAATATAAGGCACTGTCTTATATTCGGGGAAACACGGTATGTCTTATTTTTAAGGGCTGTCTTATATTCGGGGAAACAGGGTATCACGTTAAAAGAAAAACCACACACAACCACTGATGCATGGGAGGCCATCCAACCTTGTCGGAAGGGGGGTGGGAATTAAAATGTGTAGCTGCCAATTTATGGCAGCAGATTGTGACTGAAAGCCAAATGACAGACCAGAGGCAGCTACGACCTCCTGTCCCCTTCCTGCAGGATGCCAAGGTAGCAGTGCCACACTTTTGGCAGGATTTTGAACAAAGGGCACAGCCAGACATTTCCTTGTTGCTCTTTATTGTGTCTAAGAAGGTGCTGCAGGAGGGAGGGTGAGTGGAGTTAGTGCTGAGAGGGGCTTGGAAAAGATTCGGCAGGTGGCTGAAAGAGCTGGTGGAAATGTGAGCTGCTGCAGTCGCCACGGGGCTTCTAATCATATTGTGCCTTGCCTGCCCATGTGAACCTGCCTTATTTCAACTGACTCCAGCTGGAGCAGGGGTTTGCAACCTGCGGCTCTCCAGATGTTCATGGGCTATAATTCCCATCAGCCCCTGTATACTGTTTATCTGCTGCTTCAGTGTCTGCAGAGTTCATGGCACTCATCATCCATTATCACACTAGGTGACCAGTCAGCAGCTAGCACTCATTTGGAACCATTGGGATTGATTGATTGATTGACCTCATTTATACCCTCCCCTTTCCTCCTCAATGGAGACCCAAAGTGACTTGCACTGTTCTCCTCACAACAACCCTGTGAGGTAGGTTACGCAGAGTGTGTGTGACTGGCCCAAGATCTCCCTGCAAGCTTCCATGGCACAAACAGGGATTCAAACCTGGGTCCCCTAGATAATAATCTGTCACTCTAACTCGGGGGTCTGCAACCTGAGGCTCTCCAGATGTTCATGGACTAAAATTCCCACCAGCCCCTGCCAGCATGGCAGGGGCTGGTGGGAATTGTAGCCCATGAACATCTGGAGAGCCTCAGGTTGCAGACCCCTGATGGAGTAACACGGCAGCTCTTGCACTTCTTAAGATGACGCTGGGGAGGCACGATTCTCAATGATACAGACTTCAGAAACCAATCTTATCCATCCACGTGAGTCTGCAGGAGTCAACATCAGCCAGGTGTACAAGTGGCTAAACAGCCAGCTGTATAAGTGCCTAAATAAGTGCCTTTACACTCGCACGGTACCAGGTCCTCTCCTCTGCAATCCTGGAAGACTCCTTATGTCCCTGTGGATCCGGGCACATAGATTATGTGCTTCTCCACTGTCAGTTTTTCAAAAATACACACATTGGCCATAGTTTGCCAGAGCTGTATAGATTTCTAGGTTACACAGAACAATTTCATATCTCCATGTTGCTCACAGACACAAATCCTGATGTAACTTAAAGTGTGGCCAAGTTCTGTGTAACAGCACTGAAAACACATTGCAGGATGGTCTATGCAGCACAGTAGGTTTAGTGACCTGGTAGCTAGGCAAGCCCACGTATATACGAATAATTTTAACTTGAGCGACTCATTTTAATGCTAAGTTAAGGATTGGATTCATTTTAACGCTAAGTTATGGATTGGATTTTTTAACGCTAAGTTATGGACTGGATGTATTTTAATGCTAAGTTACCGTATGAGATTGGATAAGTGGGATAAGTGAAACAAATTAGGCCTCAGTGTTGATTTTAGGGTATTTTATATATTACAATTACACTGGGAATTACAAGGTTGAGAGTGTGCATAGAATTTGTTGATCCTTGACTGTAATTTGCTGTATAGAATTTGTCGGTCCCTGACTGTAATTTGCTGGTCTTTGACTGTAATAAATTGAATTGAATTGAAATTGACCTGGTAGCTATAACCCTCAATTTAACAATTTTAGTGTCTTCTTCTAGGTTTTGACCCCTTTAAGTACTTAGGCTTACTGTTTTAATATGTTTTATCCTTTGTGTAATATCCATTATTCCATTTATCTGATGCTGGTCTATTACCCTAATAAAGATTTGATTGATTGAAGGGTCAAGTGCGAACGCTGCAGCTGATTCCCTCTTGCTGTTACTGGCTCAATTGTTCTTCACATGTGCTAATATCCAGCAACATTCTAGGACATAAATACTGCCTGGGAGACTCATAGGATGGACCAGAAATAATAGCCAGCCTTGGTTTCTACATCTTTGCCACATACTAGCAAGATCTGTGGTTCCTAGTGATTGCGCTCTGATGAACAAAACTGGCAGGAAATGAGACAACCAATCTCCTGTGCCAGCCCAGGTTCCAAGGACAGGGAAACCAACTGCTTCCTTCTAGAGCAGTGGTGGCGAACCTATGGCACGGGTGCCAGAGGTGGCATTCAGAGCCCTCTCTGTGGGCACGCACAGAGTGCCCCCCCCCACACACACATCTAGGCTGGCCTGATTTGAATTGCTTTCTGGTTCTCTTTTGAGGCATCCACACTGAGGGCCACCTCAGACTTTGAATAGCAACTCAGCCCCTTTGATGTAACACATCGCTGCAACCTAGTCAGACGCATAGCGGCAATGGGGACATCGGGGGCGGCTTGTGGGGCGGGGGTGGGGCGTGAGGGGGCGTGCAGGCGGCTCATGCTCCGGGCACAGTTCCCCCTCCCTTCGTTTCGGAGCCTACTTCACAGTACTTTCCATACCTGCTAGAACAGTGATGGCGAACCTATGGCACGGGTGCCAGAGGTGGCACTCAGGGCCCTCTCTGTGGGCACGCACAATCAGAGTTCATCATGTGGGGGGTGGAAAATCACTCCCCCCCACACACACATCTAGGCTGGCCTGGGCTGCTGAGCTCGATTATTAGCATTAAACCTAAGACCTAGTTTTGGGGAAGCAGTTAGGGTTAGGGTTCCAATGGGTGAAAAGGTTTGCTATCACTGTTCTAGAGGACCATGCAACATAATAGGCCCCAGCCTCCCACTGTAACATGCGTTTTGCTGCTAGACAGAGGATACATTTCTATTCTGCCAGCGGGGCTGGATTTCTCTGAAGCCTTCAGTCAAACACGTTTCTTAAGGAGAGCTCGATCAGCATCCAGGGCACAAAAGGAGGCCCGCTTTGCGCTCATGAGCAATAAATAGAGGTTTATGTCTGCCCAGTTTTGGATGTGCGTTCTACAGTTCTGGATTCAAACAAAAGGGCTTCTACACATTCTTACCTTATGGGGAGCAACTCTGGTGCACAGCGGCAGTGGGTTCAACCTCACTCTTTGCACGAGGGAGCTACAGGGCTGACTCTCCAGCCAAGCTGCTTCAGCATCATCTTGTGCTGGCAAGAGCACCCACGCGCCAAAGAAGACTGAGTGACTCCCATGCCTCAGCAGCACAGGATGGGGCTGAATGCCGCCAGCCAGGGCCAAGTCCTGTGGCACTGTGGCAGGGCTTGGGGTGGCCATGTCTGGAGGCAATGAAGGGTCTTGGGGGTGGGGGTGGAGGGGATGGCAATACCTTGCTTGGGGCAACCATCTCTACCTGGAGCTATGACTCTCCTGGCTTCTGCTCAGCCTCTCCATGGTTGGAGATACTGTAGTTCTAGCACAGTGATGACGAACCTTTTCGAGACCAAGTGCCCAAACTGCAACCCAAAACCCATTTATTGATCGCAAAGTGCCAACACAGCAATTTAACCTGAATACTGAGGTTTTAGTTAAGAAAAAATGGTTGGCTCTAAGGCGTGCGTTACTCGGGAGCAAGCTTGGTGGTAGTCGGTGGCTTTGCTTTGAAGCAACCGTGCAACTCTTCGAACAGGTGAATGACAACCCTAGGAGGGTTTACTCAGAAGCAAGCCACATTGCCAGCAACTGAGCTTACTCCCAGGTAAAGGATCGCGCTTTAGTTCTTTGCATGAAAATCAGTGGGGTTTAACAGCGCTTAACAGGGTGACGTACACTGCTTCCCCAAAACTAGGTCTCAGGTTTAATGCTAATAATTGAGCCCAGCGGCCCAGGCCAGCCTAGATGTGTGTGTGCGGGGGAGTGATTTTCCACCCCCCACATGATGAACTCTGACTGTGCGTGCCCACAGAGAGGGCTCTGAGTGCCACCTCTGGCACCCGTGCCATAGGTTCGCCATCACTGTTCTAGCAGGTATGCAAAGTACTGTGAAGTAGGCTCCGAAACGAAGGGAGGGGGAACTGTGCCCGGAGCATGGGCCGCCCATACGCCCCCTCACGCCCCACCCCCACCCTGACAAGCCGCCCCCGATGTCCCCATTGCCGCTACGCGTCTGACTAGGTTGCGGCGATGTGTTACATCAAAGGGGCTGAGTTGCTATTCAAAGTCTGAGGTGGCCCTCAGTGTGGATGCCTCAAAAGAGAACCAGAAAGGAATTCAAATCAGGACCCACACCTGGTCGCTAGCTGCACACAGAGAAGTTGCGCACACCAATGTGGAAAACAGCTAGAGGGAAGAGGTTCACAGAACAACCAGGAATAAGAATTTCCCCTCTATTTATATAACCACTGGAGAGTCCAGCCCTTTATGAGCTCACCAGACCCTCACTGGTTGGGTCAGGTGATCTCAAAGTTCCACATGAAGGGACCTTAGTTTAATCTGCTTGGGTTGTAATGCAGCAAGAAGGGATAGCGTGCTCTTCTGAAGCACACAAGTAACCCCATGGCAATTCTTGGGCAAGGATGTCATGAACATACAAACTGGTCATGGTATACCATGACCACTTCCAGCCACACTGCACAGTAGTCTTTTTACCTGAGCCAGCACATACCCAATGGTTTCGTGCTTCTGGCTCCAATAACTGCACTTAAGTCAGCAAGCACACCCCTGCACCTGACACAAGAGCGCAATTTCAGCTCCAAAGGCTATCAGGCTGCCTACAGTCTACTGTCCAAGTTGACAACTATTTTCCACCCATGCAAACACTTGGAACGCTTTAGATAGAGCTTCTACAGTTTTTAAAAAATCTAAATTAATTTTAAGAAAATGACAGATGCGTGCACATCCACATTAGAAGTGCAGATTTACTCTTTCCCTGAAACTTTCCTTACCAGTGGGCCTTTCCCCACCTCCCTTAAGCCCCGCGCTACTCTCCTCAAGTAGTGTGGGGTCCCCCTGCACTCCTCATCTATTAGGGCGTAAATACGCGCAGTCATTTCCGACGCAAGCTGCTGTCGCGCCCCCTCAGTGCGCGGCATCCCTGGCGCTGGGGAAAACATCCAGAGTGTCATAGGTTCGCCACCCCTGCTGTAGAGGAAGGCAATGGCAAACCACCTCTGCTTGTCTTGAATGCCCTTTGCTGGAGTCACCATAAATCGGAGGCAGATTGACAGCCCTTTATACATCTGTGACATGTTTATTTTGCCCTTTCCTATAAAGGGCTTCAAGTAATGTCATCCCCCACCCCTCCTTTTAGTCCTTTAAGCAATCCTGTCAGGGACGTTAGGCTGAGAGGAAGTGGCCGGCTAAAGGTCATCTAGTGAAATTCATAGCTGAGTAGGGTTTGGAACGGAGGGCTCTTGCTCCTAGTCTGACTGCTACACCCAAGTGACTCTCCAGTAGTTTTCAAATGGGTTGTTTCTCAGGTTGCATCATTTTAAATGATCCATCCAGATGTTACCCACCACGAGTCCTAATTGAAGAAAGGTGGATCATAATTTGAACGGGGTAGTCACGATAATATGTTTTTTATTCTCAGGCACAACCAGAACAACATTTCAGACCGTGCCCCACTTAACCTCCATAGGAAAGGCAGATGATGCAATGCAACTGGGAAAACTCCAGATCAATTTCAGTGCTGGATGGCGGGATGGGGAGGGGGTTGACCAGAAACTCATCCCTTCCCCAGCTCAGATTCAGAAGGTACCGCCTTCCAACTTGCCCGACTTCACCAGCTTCCCCGGGAGTGGCTTTTGGGACCAGACCAAGAATTCCCTTTCTGAGCACAACGGGGTTTTCTCTGGCCAAGTGTGTTTTGTTTTTCCAATTCTTGTCTTCTGTCCCGTGGCTGAGATATTTGTTCCATTTAGTCTTTTGAGTCTCTCCAGATCACATTCTGTGAAATTCGACTGGAATTTCTGATGTCTGAAAAGCTGTGTGATCTTTGAACCGCCAGTGGAGAGCGGGCAGCCTGCCAGCCATTGTTATATTCCTGAAACAATCGCTGAAAGATTACTGCAGCTGCCTGCACCTGTCGCATCTCGTACAAGTATATCCAGGGGCAAAGGGGGCTTCGCAGTAATGCTGGCCGCGGAGCTGATATCTGCAAAGCTAATTTTTTTTTTTTAGCTAAGAAAACCTCAGCAACTGTTGCACAACAGGTGCGCCCGGGTGTGAATGTCAAAGCCGGCAAAATCTCCAGGGAACTTCAGCAAATTATACAAAAACCTAGTTGTGCAAGCAGGCTGTCGCTCGCACGGCTGCGGATCCAGGCCCGGGTATTCCATTCTCAAGCATTTTTTCCCAAAGCAGCTGGGGCCACGGGGGCAATTTTCTGGAGGGCCACCCGTGAGCCTCTTGCTGCTTTGTTCCCGAAGCAGGGTGGCAGCCCCTCGGCCCTAGACAACAGATTGTCCAACCTGCTCTGATGAACGCACTTGGAGTCCTGTGTCCAGTTCTGGTTGCCGCATCTCAAAAAGGATATTGAGGAGATAGAAAAAGTGCAGAGAAGGGCAACAAGGACGATTGAGGGATTGGAGCACCTTCCTTATGAGGAGAGGCTGCAGCGTTTGGGACTCTTTAGTTTGGAGAGGAGACGGCTGAGGGGGGATATGACTGAAGTCTATAAAATTATGCATGGGGTAGAAAATGTCGACAGAGAGAAATTGTTCTCTCTTTCTCACAATACTAGAACCAGGGGGCATCCGTTGAAAATGCTGGGGGGAAGAATTAGGACTAATAAAAGGAAACACTTCTTCACGCAACGTGTGATTGGTGTTTGGAATATGCTGCCACGGGAGGTGGTGATGGCCACTCACCTGGATAGCTTTAAAAGGGGCTTGGGTAGATTTATGGAGGAGAAGTCGATGTATGGCTACCAATCTTGATCCTCCATGATCTGAGATTGCAAATGCCTTAGCAGACCAGGTGCTCAGGAGCAGCAGCAGCAGCAGAAGGCCCTTGCTTTCACCTCCTGCACGTGAGCTCCCAAAGGCACCTGGTGGGCCACTGCGAGTAGCAGAGAGCTGAACTAGATGGACTCTGGTCTGATCCAGCTGGCTTCTTCTTATGTTCTTAATGGCCACCTGCCTTCACCCAAACAACTTTCCTAAAGGAAACACTTTTAGCAGAGAAAACAAGGCACTTTAAACTGTGGCCCCCACCTGAGAGAACGCATCACCCAGAGAATCTGCATCCTCATTCCAAAATGTATTTTGAAAGGTTGTTAATGATCAAGGCCAGATTATTCTCCGGGAACAAGCAGAGCTGAGCTCCGGTAGCGTCACAGGGCCCTGCGGACCTGGCCACAGCAGTGAAGGCTACCCATGCGCCTCCCACGCCCCACCCCGAAATGATAAGGACTTTTTCCTCCCACTGTGCTATTGCCTTCTGGAGTCACAGGAAGGCATTCGCTCGCAAGATGTCAAGAGCTCCCATAAGCAGTCTTGGAGGAACGATATAAAAAGGTTCCCATGGAAGCCAGGGTCTGTCCCTGCAAATCTGGGAAATTGAAAGCACGGAACACATTTTAGTCCACTGCCCCTTAGAGCAAAAGGCCCGTTTTCAGTTTATCCCTTCTTTGCTAAGCAGTCTCCCTGGCCGTTTGGGTTCCATATATGTTAAGATGCTTCCTGCAGATACCAGCCCAAAGATCACATCACATTCTGCAAAGTTTTGTGCTGTTGCTAGAAAAATGTGCCAGATACTGTTGGATTATGGTTAAGCATAACTACTAGAATTTGAAAAAAAAATTATACTTTTACTTAATACTTTTCCCTATGTGTCTATGGATTTTTATGTGGATATTATTTTAAGGTTAAGGATGACTAATGGCTCTGTGGACTTGTGGATTTTACTCTGGCCACTGGCTGTAAATTTATTAATTAAGATTATGATGGAAACTTTGCTAATATTTTCTTTCTCTGTGGAATTTTTACCTATTAATTTTGGGGGAATTTTAATGTATGGGATTTTGGAATGTCTTTTACATTAAGAACATAAGAACATAAGAACTAGCCTGCTGGATCAGACCAGAGTCCATCTAGTCCAGCTCTCTGCTACTCGCAGTGGCCCACCAGGTGCCTTTGGGAGCTCACATGCAGGATGTGAAAGCAATGGCCTTCTGCTGCTGCTGCTCCTGAGCACCTGGTCTGCTAAGGCGTTTGCAGTCTCAGATCAAAGAGGATCAAGATTGGTAGCCATAGATCGACTTCTCCTCCACAAATCTGTCCAAGCCCTTTTTCAAGCTATCCAGGTGAGTGGCCATCACCACCTCCTGTGGCAGCATATTCCAAACACCATTTATGAACAATAATTTGTTCTTCTTCATTTAAACCACAGGTGTCAAACTCGTGGCCCTCCAGATGTTATGGACTACAGTTCCCATCATCCCCTGCCGATGGGAACTGTCGTCCATAACATCTGGAGGGTCGCGAGTTTGACACCTATGATTTAAACTATTAATTATTGTCTAAAAGCCAGTATGCTACAAAGACTCTTCTGGAATAAAGATTTGATATTGCTTTCTGCAAAGCGGGCAGCATTCACAGTGCATCTGGGTGCAGCCGAAAGCTACTCAGACACCTGCCCTCTCCATGAAATAATTCAAAACAGCGGATAAACTTCAACAGCCCGTGCCTTCTCCAGCTGCGTAGTCCATGGAGCCACAGGGTTCAGACAGGTGAGTTCTAGGTTCACGATGGATAACAGGAAGGCCTTAAGAGGCTGCAACTTTCATAGCATAGCAACTTTCTAGCCTCAGAAAGCCACCCGTCCATGGAACAAGCTCCCTTCCAGCACAGATTCCCAGAATTCACCTGCTGCATGTTGGCATCCTACATAGGAAACCTAGACTGGCTTCACAGGGATGCCAAGATATTAAATGCTTTTCCTGAACTTCTTCCAGCAAGCCCTGCAGCAACCCCCCCTCTGCCCCCTGTTAGTCTGCAATGTCAATCTGGTTCTAAGAATAATCTCAGGCTGATCAAATCAGAGTCAAAACTCAAAATATTGTCGAAGGCTTTCATTGCCGGATTCAACTGGTTACTGTGGGTTTTCCAGGCTGTGTGGCCGTGGTCTGGTAGATCTCATAAGAGTATGTAACAGACTTCTCTCTGTGATACACCTCTGAAGATGCCAGCCACAGATGCAGGCGAAACGTTAGGAACAAGATCTACCAGACCACGGTCGCACAGCCCGGAAAACTCACAACAACCAGTCAAAACTCAACGTTTTCAAAATGTTTCCCTTGACAATCCAGCTAAACTTGCAAAGGTGTAGCCGTTCTTCTCCTGTGGGTAATCTAGGCCAGCAACACCCCTCCCAAAAAGATCTGACCCAGTCCTAAGAAAGTTCAAGGGTGGGGCCTAGGGATCTTCTGAAACGTTATTCTGCCTGTCACTAAGACACCCTGATCCAGCTTTACACCCTCTACCCCAGGAGCTGATTTCAAGTTGACGCACCATACTCAGCCACCTATACTTCACCAGGAGCAGACATCCCAGGTCTGGTCAGTGCAGCCCACAAGGAACATGTGAACACACAAACTGGCAGCCCCCTCAAGGGAACCTGCCAATATATACACTTTTGCACCATGCCTGAAAGAAGAAGAAGAAGAGTTTGGATTTATATCCCCCCTTTCTCTCCTGCAGGAGACTCAAAGGGGGCGACAATCTCCCTGCCCTTCCCCCCTCACAACAAACACCCTGTGAGGTGGGTGGGGCTGAGAGAGCTTCGAAAAGCTGTGACTAGCCCAAGGTCACCCAGCTGGCGTGTGTGGGAGTGCACAGGCTAATCTGAATTCCCCAGATAAGCCTCCACAGCTCAGGCGGCAGAGCTGGGAATCAAACCTGGTTCCTCCAGATTAGATTAGAAAGCATCACATTAGATTAGATTAGAAAGCATCACACACAAAGCCTCAAGAGACCTGGAGAGTCCTAAGAAGCCAAGAGGAGCCCTGCTGGATCGTACAGCATGTTCCCATTTAATGCAGCCTCGAGTTTCCCAGCCAGCTGAGGAAGCCCACGAGACTTCCTATGTCGCTTCCCCCCACAGGTGTACTGCTGCAGAACAAGGAGGTTCCGCTCTCAAAAGGCTCCTCTCCCGAAGCCTGCACTACAACCAAGAACTCAGGAAGAAGAAGAAGAGGAGGAGTTTGGATTTATATCCCCCCTTTCTCTCCTGCAGGAGACTCAAAGGGGCTTACAATCTCCTTGCCCTTCCCCCCTCACAACAAACACCCTGTGAGGTAGGTGGGGCTGAGAGAGCTCCGAAGAACTGTGACTAGCCCAAAGCGTGTGTGGGACTAGCTGGCGTGTGTGGGAGTGTACAGGCTAATCTGAATTCCCCAGATAAGCCTCCACAGCTCAGGCGGCAGAGCTGGGAATCAAACTCGGTTCCTCCAGATTAGATACACGAGCTCTTAACCTCCTACGCCACTGCTGCGATGTTCGACAGACCTTTGGAAGCAGAGGATGAAGAGGGGAAGCCAGCTAGCCCCTCTTCATCCTCTGCTTCCAAAGCAAAGAATGGTCCGAGCCAATACAAATCCACACCTGAAGATTCCAGCGCTGCCCTCCAATTGCAGCAAGCAGCTATTTATTTTACACAGCCTCCGGGAGAAGCCTGCAGCAGAAATCTATAACGTTTTATATCCGCAGCCTGGTCTCACTTACAGAGCAGGACGCCAATTGCCAAAATGCTTCTGGAATGCCAACACTTTGATTTATTGGAAGCGCCGTGCCATTAACTCTTCACCCTCACCTTGCAAAGCTGGCAGGGAAAGGGCCGGGGGGGCTTTTGAGCAGGGAGAAAGTCGTTGGGAGAAAGTCCGGTGCACGTCACCGGGAGCTGCTCGCCCAAACGTGGGGTTAACGTGACACCCTCGGAAGGGGAGCAAAGTGTATTTTGGATGCTTTTCCCCAGGAACACCTTTGATTGTGTGTGTGTGGGGGGGGAGGGGTAAAGGTAGGGTGGGGGGGGACTAAAAGTAGACTGATTTTGGAGAGCCAACTGAAGACTGCTTGCCTTTGGGCTAGGTGAGCTCTGGCTGGTGGGGAGGGGGCTTGCCTAGCCTTCCTGATTCAGCAAAGCAGGCGGGGGGGGGGGAGAGTTGCACTCTTCCCTGGGAGTAACCCCAATTCAATGCTGTAGGACAGTGATGGTGAACCTATGGCACACGTGCCAGAGGTGGCACTCAGAGCCCTCTCTGTGGGCACGCACAAACAGAGTTCATCATGTGGGGGGGGGGATCACCCCCCCACCCTCCCACACACATCTAGGCTGGCCTGGGCCTCTGGACTCAATTATTAGCATTAAACCTAAGACCTAGTTTTGGGGAAGCAGTGTAGGTAACCCTGTCAAGTGCTGTTAAACCCCACTGATTTTCATGCAAAGAACTAAAGCGCGATCCTTTACCTGGGAGTAAGCTCAGTTGCTGGAAATGGGGCTTGCTTTTGAGTAAAACCTCCTAGGGTTGTGATTCTCCCATTGGAAGAGTGGCACGGTTGCTTCAAAGCAAAGCCACCGACTACCACCAAGCTTACTCCTGAGTAACGCACGCCTCGGAGCCAACCGTTTTTTCTAATCTAAAACCTCAGTATTCGGGTTAAATGGCCGGGTTGGCCCTTTGCGATAAATAAGCGGGTGTTGGGGTGCAGTTTGGGCACTCGGTCTCGAAAAGGGTCGCCGTCACTGCTGTAGGAGTAACTTCTGAATCAGCCAAGGGCAGGTCAGCCTCTGGGATCCAAAACAAGGGGCGGGCGGGCGGGCGGGCGGGGGGGGGGTGAAGGCAGAGCCAGAGTGAGGGACCCCGCCGGCTCAGCCCCGGCCTCCCTCCAGAACGGGGTCCTCCTCTCCTCGGCGGCCCCTCCCCTTCGCTCCTCCGGGGCAGGTGGCGTCCCGGTGGTGGGGCTCCAAGCCAGGGGGCGGGGGGGGGACTCTCTTCCCGCCGCACCTGCCAGCCAGCCAGCCAGCCAGCCAGCCGTCGTCGCCAGGGTCTCCGGGGGCCGCCGCCGTCGTCGTCCGGGGGGGGGGGGGGGAGGAGGGCGCTTACCGAAGCGGCTGTGGTCGTGGCGGGTGCCGTGGACGGTGCCGTTGGGGCAGATCTCCAGGTGGAAGCCGGTGCGGCAGTAGAGCTGGCGGCGGCGCAGGACGCCCTTCAGGTGCGCGAAGTCGCCGGGCGAGCCGCGCTGGAGGCGCCCCTCGATCTGGCCCAGCCGCTCGGCCAAGAAGCCCGGCGCCGCCGCCGCCGCCGCCTCGCCCGACGGAGCGCTGCCCAGCGCGGGCGCCCAGCCGGGCCAGTCCAGCTCCAGCGCGCCCACCAAGCCGCCCACCTCGCCCATCGCCGCCGCCCGCCCGCCCCCCCGGGCCTCACGCGCCGGCACCGGCAGCAGCAGCAGCAGCGCGGGGCCCTCGGTGGGCGCCCGGCCGCCGGGGCGCGCCTCTCCGCCCGCCTCGCATCTCGGCCTCGGGGCCCCGCGACGCCCGCCCTTTATACAGCCGCCGCCCCCTCGCCAAGCCGCGCCCCGACGGCCCGGCCAGCACGGGCAGCCCCACCTCGCCCGCCCGCCCGCCCCCTCTGGGCCTGCGGGGCCGCTCCAGGGCCAAGGCGGGGGCCGCCGCCGTCGGGGAACCGGGAGGGGTCCCGTGGGCCTCTCCTGCGCCCCCTCCCGAGCCTCGCCAGAGGGAAACCAGCGGGGGGGGGGGCTCGCCCCGCCCGGACGCGTGGAGACCCCGTGAGGGGGGAGGGGGTGTCTCCCTTTCCCGCCCCCTCTCCGCAGGCTGCCAACAGGTGTTTCCTCGCCCGGGCAGCTGCTGCCTCCAGCCGCAGACAGACGCGAGGCCGGCGGGGAGGGGGCTGCTGGAGGACGCGGTCCCGGGAAGGGGCTCCGTGCGTCCCCCCCCCCCTCGCCCCCGAAGTCTCCTCCGCCCGCCCGGTGGCCGCGCGCGTCTCCAGCGCCAGGCGGAGCTCTTGCTCGCGCTCCGGTTGCTGCGCCTACGCTGGGCCGCGTGCGGAAGGCGCGCCCGAGCTCGACGCGGAGCAAAGCCGCTTCCGGACGCGCTGGGCTGGGCTTCGGGGGTCTTCCGCGTCACGCCCGCCCTTGAGCGCGCCCCAGACGGTCGGCGCCTCCCGTGGCCACCTCAGCACAGGGTCTGGGACGGTTTTGCGCACGTTTCTGGAGCCTGTGAAGTGTGTTTGCTGCTTACTTCATTTATCTTCTTTCTCCCCAATAGGGACTCACACGTGTTCTCCCTTTTTTCTTACAACAACCCCTTAAGGCAGGGGTGGGCAATTATTTTTTCCGTGGGGCCGCATAAGAAACAGAAAATATGGTGGAGGGCCGGGCCAAAAGGCAGGGGGGCGAGGTGCTTTTGAAAGCCCCGCAGAAGCCGGCAGCCAAGGCAACCGGCTTCTGCGGGGCTTTCAAAGGCGCCTCGCTCCCCAGCACGGCAGGGGGGGCCAGTCAGGGTCATCCGGCGGGCCGGATGTGGCCCGCAGGCCGTATAATGCCCAGGTCTGCCTTAAGGCATAGGTGTCAAACAGATGTTATGGACTACAGTTCCCATCATCCCCCGCCAGCATTATGCATTATACATCTGGAGGGCCGCGAGTTTGACACCTATGCCTTAAGGTAAGTTAGGGCTGACTGTGAGAGAGAGGGACCGGCTCAAGGTCACCCAACAGGTTTCCATGGCAGAGGGGGGGTTTCGAACCTGGGTCTCCCAGATCCTAGTCTGGTACCCGAACACTGGCTATATATGACCCTGGAATTGGAAAGGATCTAGGCACATCTGAGCCCTATTGGGGTGGGGGGGCAGCAGCATATAAGTCTGATTAATGAATGAATGGATGGATATAGTTGTGCAGCCCTGACTCCTGACTCCATAGTGTCCCAACCTACCTAACATTGAGACTGTTGCTAATTCTTTATTGCCAGGTTGACAGGATGTTTCTGTGTATCAGGAGGTAGCTTCTACATAACGGGCTGTCGGAAGGGGAATTGTGCGTATGCCCTCAGTGGGGTTCTTGCCAATACACCCCTGGGCCCTCCAGCATCTCAGCCTTTGGAGCAATCCTTTCAGTAGGAAAAAGGAAAGGGCTACAGTCGAGTGGTGATCAGTGATTATCTTCTACTTTTGTGGGACTCAATTGCACAATTAGTCCCCTCTCTAATATAAAATGGATAACTTTCACATCAGCTATCACTGGACGAGTGTGTGCCTTCTTTTCCATGTTACCTGTTTACAAACTTATAACATTGAGAATAAGGCTGTGTTTCCTAGCCACTTCTGTCCCCCTGTCTACTTTCGCAAGACAGTAACTGGACCTAGCAAAACCAACCACTTAAAGTGTTGTCTGTGCCATCCAATATTGGCAATGTCCTTCCATTCTCTAGTGTGAGAGCCAGTGTGGTGTAGTTAAAGCCAGTGTGACAAATTGCAGATTAGAGCAGTGGACTCTAATCTGAAGAACTGGGTTTGATTCCCCACTCCTCCACACAAGCAGCAAACTCTAATCTGGCGAACTGGATTTGTTTTCCCGCTCCTACACCTGAAGCCTGCTGGGTGATCTTGGGCTAGTCACAGTTCTCTGTAAGTGGCATCTCTAGTGGGGCCAAGGGGGTCATTTCACCCAGGCGTCATCCACCTGGGTCATGTGGGCAGTGCATTTTAGCCCCCCTCCCCCTGCAGCTACCCCCAGCTGAACCCCCCCGCTCCCTGCAAACTCCCCCTGCCGCTGCAAGAAGAAAAAAGAGGCCCCCTTGCCTTCCAGTAAGTTGTGAGGAAGTCAGTAAGTAGGTTGTGCTGCTTGCTCATTTGCTCACCTGCCCTGCGTGCCTTGGAGCAAGCCAGAGGCACGCAGGGTGGGTGGACAAGTAAGCAAGTGGTGCCATTTTGTGGCGGTATGCCTCTGCTCTCAGAACACTCTAAGCTCCACCTACCTCACAAGGTCTCTGTTGTGGGGAGGGGAAGGGAAGGAGTTGTAAGCTGCTTTGAAACTCTTTGCAGTAGAGAAAAGCAGGATATAAATCCAACTGTTCCTCTACTGTATCAATAGGAGTGTCAATCAATAGGAGCAGCAGTGGCGTACGAGGTTAAGAGCTCATGTATCTAATCTGGAGGAACCGGGTTTGATTCCCAGCTCTGCCGCCTGAGCTGTGGAGGCTTATCTGGGGAATTCAGATTAGCCTGTGCACTCCCACACACGCCAGCTGGGTGACCTTGGGCTAGTCACAGCTTCTCAGAGCTCTCTCAGCCCCACCTACCTCACAGGGTGTTTGTTGTAAGGGGGGAAGGGCAAGGAGATTGTAAGCCCCTTTGAGTCTCCTGCAGGAGAGAAAGGGGGGATATAAATCCAAACTCTTCTTCTTCAAGATCGAAGGGTGTAATTGTACCTCTTTATTCTGCATTGGTTAGATCTCACCTGGAATATTGTGTACAGTTTTGGGCATCGCAATTCAATAAGAACGTTGACAAGATGGAGGGCAACCAGAATGGCAAAAGGTCTGGAATCCATGTCCTACGAGGAGAGACTTAGGGAGTTGAGGATGTTTGGTTTAGTGAAGAGAATGTTAAGAGGTGACATGATAGCCATGTTTAGATATCTGAATGGATGTCATGTTGATGAGGGAGCAAGCTAGTTTTCTGCTGCTTCAGAGACTAGGACCAGGACTCATGGGTTCAAGATGAAGGAAAAGAGATTCCACCTAAACATTAGGAAGAACTCCCTGACTGTCAGGGCTGTTCGACAGTGGAATGCACTCAGTGGTGGGATCCAAAAATTTTAATAACAGGTTCCGATGGTGGTGGCCACTAGGTGACCAGCCAGCAACTAACACTCATTTGGAACCATTGGGATTGATTGATTGATTTACCTCATTTATACCCTCCCCTTTCCTCCTCAATGGAGACCCAAAGTGGCTTGCACTGTTCTCCTCACAACAACCCTGTGAGGTAGGTTACGCCCAAGTGTGTGTGTGACTGGCCCAAGATCTCCCTGCAAGCTTCCATGGCACAAACAGGGATTCAAACCTGGGTCCCCTAGATAATCATCTGTCACTCTAACTCAGGGGTCTGCAACCTGCTGCTCTCCAGATGTTCATGGACTACAATTCCCATCAGCCCCTGCCAGCATGGCCAATTGGTGATAGGTATTGGCATATGCTAGCAGCCAACCAAGAGAAGAAGAGTTTGGATTTATATCCCATCTTTCTCTCCAGCAGTGGCGTAGTGGCTAAGAGCAGATGTACTCTAATCTGGAGGAACCGGGTTTGAGTCCCCGCATTTCCGCTTGAGCTGTGGTGGCTTATCTGCGTATAACATTAATGGCACTGGCAATGCATTTAACACGGGAGGATGACTATTAATTTCTGATAAGGCCGGGGCTAGGTCATTCAGGAAAATATTGAACAGTGTGGGGGCTAGAACACAGCCTTGCTTAACTCCTTTCGTGACGGTGATATTTTTTGTTAGCAAGCCCTCTTGCGAGCATTTAATCTGGCAGGATGTATCAGTGTGAAGTTGTTTGATCAGGTGGAGTAGTCTTAAATCAATTCGTAAAGCCAGGAGTTTCTGCCATAGAAGTTGTCTAGAAATGGAGTCGAAGGCATACACAGTGACCACAGGATTCATGTGGTTGTTTTCCCTGATACTGCCATTTCCCCCCATGCCACCAGAGGGCTTCAAAAATGTGGTGATTGGTAGAGCATTATAGAACAGTGGTGGCGAACCTATGGCACGGGTGCCAGAGATGGCACTCAGAACCCTCTCTGTGGGCACGCGCAAACAGAGCCCCCCCACACACACATCTAGGCTGGTCTGGGCTGCTGGGCTTGATTATTAGCATTAAATCTAAGACCTAGTTTTGGGGAAGCAGTGTAGGTAACCCTGTTAAGCGCTGTTAAACCCCACTGATTTTCATGGGAAGAACTGAAGCGTGATCCTTTACCTGGGAGTAAGCTCGGTTGCTGGCAATGGGGCTTGCTTCTGAGTAAACCCTTCTAGGGTCGTGATTCACCCGTTGGAAGAGTTGCACGGTTGCTTCAAAGCAAAGCCACCGACTACCACCAAGCTTACTCCAGAGCAACGCACGCCTCGGAGCCAACAGTTTTTTCTAAACTAAAACCTCACTTTTCAGGTTAAATTGCCGGGTTGGCACTTTGCGATAAATAAGTGGGTTTGGGGTTGAAATTTGGCCACTCGGTCTCAAAAAGGTTCGCCATCACTGTTATTCTATATTCTATTTCATTATGTACCATCTCCTCTGAGTTTCCAGATTTCATTCTTTTTCAATGAGCCAGGGTAGTGTAGCAGTGAAGAGCGGCAGAGTGTAATCTGGGGAACCGGAATCAGTTCCCCTCTCTTCTACGTGAAGCCTGCTGAGTGACCTTTGGCGAGTGATAGTTCTCTCCCAACTCTCTCAGCCCCACTGACCTCACAAGGTGTCTTTCATGAGGAGGGGAAGGGGTTGTGATTGTAAGCTGCTTTGAGACTCCTTCAGGTAGAGAAAAACACAGCACCAAAACTCAACTCTTCATCTTAAAGTAACTTGCTAGCCCGTTGCACAGAGTGGTAAACAGCAGTACTGAAGTCAAAACTCTGCTCATGACCCGAGTTTGAACTCCACAAAAGTCTGATTCAAGTCAGGCAGCTCGAAGTTGACTCAGCCTTCCAAATGTCGGTAAAATGAGTACCCAGCTTGCGGGTGGTGAAGTGTAGACAGCTGGGGAAGGCAGCGGCAAAGTCTGCCTGAAGACAAAGTCTGCCTAGTAGATGTCGTGATGTGACATTACCCCATGAGTTTGTGTTGACCCAGTGTTTGCACAGGAGACTACCTTTACCTTTTGTTGTAGAAATATAAGGTGCAGGGAAAGCTAGGCCCTCACCTGGCTGGCCCAGGCTGGCCTGATCTCACCAGATCTCAGAAGCTAAGCAGGGTCAGCCACGGCATGGGAGACCACCAACGAATGCCAGGGTTCTGTAATGAACTAGTAAAGTCCACGCAAAAGTAACCATTTTCAGTTCTTTATTGTACTGGCAGTCATAGTCGAATACAGGCAATGCGAGGTCTGAGAGCCTCAGAACTTTGATAATAGCTTTAACACAGTAGCAAGCCTCCTTCCCGCCAAATGAAAATCAACAGTGCATAGTTTCACACAGTCAAGTCGAGATAACGTGAAAGCAAAACATCCCCAGTTCAGGCAGAGAGCCAGGCCTGACAGGCAGGAAAAATGCAAGGTCAGAACACACATCAATATTATCCTGACATTCCGCCTCTCCTAAGAAACTCCCCCCCCTCGGGTTTGTCAGGAAATTCTTTGTGGAAAGCAGTAACAAGAATAGGGGTGTGGACATCTGTAGCATAGACCCACTGATCATGACCTGTAGGAAACCCCACCCATGAAACCAGATATTGTAACTGCTGGTGGTGCATGTGGGAATCCAGAATGGCGTCGATTTCGTAATGCTTGTGCCCATCAATCAGAACCGGATGAGGGCGTTCGGGGGAGCCATGCCAGGCATCAAAATCTGGAGCCCGCTTGAGCAAGCTGGAATGAAAGACAGGATGAATACTGCTAAGTGATTTAGGCAACTCAACATTATTGATAACTTGTTCAATCTTAAAGGGACCAATAAACTTTTTCCCAAGCTTGGAATATTTATGTACATCCCGGAGATTTTTTGTGGAAAGATACACCCAGTCATCCATGTGCAAGGGAAAAGGAATCCGATGCTTATCCGCTTGTGTTTTCTGGGACTCCTGGGCTTTGTGCAGAGCTATTCCGATTGAGTCCCAACCTTTTACAATGGTTTGGATCCAGTCATTGAGTTCAGCAGGCTGTAATGGGTCTGAGCCCAAAAGAGGAAATGGTGGGGCAGAACGTCCAGAGACGATCTCAAAAGGAGCTTTCTGGGTGCTGGTACGCACAGCATTGTTATTCGCATATTCAGCAAAAGGCAGCAAGTCTGCCCAATTATTCTGATGATAGTTAGTGTAGCATCGCAAATATTGTTCCAAAGTCTGATTCGTATGTTCCGATTGGCTGTCAGATTGCATGTGATAAGGAGAAGATAAAGCCGATTCAGCTCCCAAGAGGGCCAGAAACACCTTCCAAAACTTAGAAACAAATTGAGGACCCCTGTCTGAAATTATCTTAGACGGGGTGCAGTGTAATCGATAGATGTGCTGAATGAATAATCTTGCTAACTTGGGGGCAGAGGGAATGGTGGAACAAGGTATGAAATACGCTTATTTAGAAAACAGGTCCTCCACCACCCACAAGACAGTATTGCCTTGGCTTTCCGGGAGATCTGTGATAAAGTCCATGGAAATAACCTGCCATGGCTGGTTGGGAGGAGGAATAGGCTGCAACAACCCATGGGTTTTTCCTGGGATGAATTTGGCTTCAGCGCAAATAGGACACTTTTTTACATAAGCCTCAATGTCCTTTTGCATGGTGCGCCACCAAAATTGGCTGCGTAGCAGATGTAACGTTTTCAAAAATCCAAAATGCCCCGCTTGTTTAGCATCATGGCCAGCAAGAAGCACAGTTTTTCTGAGATGCAGCAGCACATACCAACAGTCTCCTTTTTGCCACGCCCCGTCCCGCAGTAACAGTAACACAGTAACACTCTCCGGAACGGGGCTGTTCCCCGCCGTGAGAAAGTCATGTAAGAAAGAGGAAATCATATCAGGATACCTGGGAGGAGAGTCGGCCGTGGTGATGAAACCAGGGGCGGATCAGACTGCGTGCGAGTTTGGGACCGGGTGACTGCGAGACCCAATTGTGATGGAGAGAGTACAGTACGTGGAATGGTGTGTAAGGAGGTATCCGCCCCCTGAGGAAGGCGGGAGAGCGCGTCCGCTAATCTGTTGGTTTTTCCAGGGAAAAATGCACTGGAAACTGGAAAAAAAATCAGCCCACCGCAATTGCTTAGCTGACATTTTACTGGGAGTGGGGGGGTGGGGGCAGAGCTGACAGGTTTTTATGATCCGACCAAACTTGGAAAGAGCGGGCAGCCCCCTCTAACCAAATGGCGCCAAGTACTGAGAGCTTCTTTAATGGCTGCAGTTTCCTTATCACCTACTGTCCAATTGAGCTCAGGACCGGAAAACTTCTTCGAAAGATGGGCGCAAGGAGACAGTTTTCCCTAAAGCCAGGGCTGACAGGCGGGAAAAATGCAAGGACAGAACACACATCAGCATCATCCTGACAGGTTCTTGTGCAGAGGAAGGCCATGACAAACCACCTCTGTTAGTCTCTCGCCTTGAAAACCCCGTCAGGGGTTGCCATAAGTCGGCTGTGCCTTGATGTCACTTTACACACGCAGAGGGGAAACTGGGAATTCGGAGGAGCGAACAGATCTGGCAACACATTGTTAAAGTATGCCTCACTAAACTATTGGCCTCTAGTAATGCTTTTTAAGACCTGAAGGAAGCCCCGTGAGGGTGCAGTGTTGGGGACTTTAGTGAGGGTTTGGAGGCAAAGGAGACGCTGACGATGAGGAGTTCCCAACCTCCAAGTGGTGCCTGGAGATTTCCCACCCACTACAGGTGATTTCCAGGAGACACAGATCAGTTCACCTAGAAAAATGGCTGTTTTGTAAGGTGCACTCTATAGTATTATATTCCATTGAAACCCCGCCCCCTATCCCCACCCCCACCTTCCCTAGGCTCCAGCCCAAAAATCTCCAACCTGGAGGTGACAACGCTAATGGAGCAGCAGTGGCGTAGGAGGTTAAGAGCTCGTGTATCTAATCTGGAGGAACCGGGTTTGATTCCTCGCTCTGCGACCAGAGTAACCCCCTCTCGGCACACCCAAATAATTAGTAACCCACTCTCGGGAACTGGTGAGAACCTGCTGGATCCCACCTCTTGACAAACTGGTCCAAAACAACAGCCTTTATTTGCAAGGAAGGCACCTCTTTCAACCACCAGCATTAGCCATAAGAAAAACGAAGCAACAGGAGACGTCGTGTTTTGCCAGCATTTTAGAAACCATGCCACTTTTCTGCTCTGCCCCCCAAAACAATGCACGAAGAAAAGTCTATGGTGAAGGAAAGGTCAGCTTGTTGCATGGCAGAACGTAACTGTGCAAATGGCCATAGTTTCACATCATAAATGGCCGTAGATGTCCTAGCAAGGAGGGGGAGAACTCACCACAAGATTGCTCTTGGTCAGAGGGCCAAGAATGTCTCAACGCCCACCCTGAGATCCAGGGCTGGCAGACATGGTGAATGGGTCTATACCAGTGGTGGCGAACCTATGGCACGGGTGCCAGAGGTGGCACTCAGAGCCCTCTCTGTGGGCATGCGTGCACAGAGTTCATCGTGTGGGGCCCCCCGGAAAATCCCCCCCCACACACACACATCTAGGCTGGCCTGGGCCGCTGGGCATGATGTGTAGGTAACCCTGTTATGTGCTGTTAAACTCCACTAATTTTCATGGGAAGAACTAAAGCACAAACCTTTTCCTGGAAGTAAGCTCGGTTGCTGGCAATAGGGCTTGCTTCTAAACCAGGGGTCCCCAAACTTTTTAAACAGGGGGCCAGTTCACTGTCCCTCAGACTGTTGGAGGGCCAGACTAAAAAAAACTATGAACAAATTCCTATGCACAAATGATTGTAAAATGTTTGATTTCACCTTTCAGCCTTTCTGTCATGGTCTATTTTTAGAACAGTGACCAAAGTATGTCAAGTATAGGGTGGGCTCCAAATATTGTTGGGGAGGCTGTGGAATACCTTCCCCTGTAAAAAAAAGCAGAACTTTCCCAATGAAGCATTCCATCTAACCCAGGATCAGGTATCTTCCTGGGTTCTTCCCTCCCTAGCAGCCAATAGCGCAGTGATTCACCAGCCCACTGGCTGATGCCAATGGGAGTGAGGCGGAACCAGAAAGCCTGAGAGCAAACACATGGGAGTAGCCGAGAGGGAAGGGCTGGAGCAGGAGTTGCCACGTGTGGAGTTTTCCAACTCTGGGTCAGAAAATTCATGGAGACTTGGGGGTGCCATCATGTAATTGCAATCAACAGCCGTTGGGGCCGGTTCCTCCTCTCCCTCGAGCCCCCACTGCACATGAATGGAGCCATCGCCGCCGTGCCTGGCGGGCCGGATAAATGCCTTCAGGGGCTGGCGACTGGCCCCAGCTTGGGCCGTAGTTTGGGGGCCCCTGTTCTAAACCCTCCTAGGGTCGTGATTCACCCATTCAAAGCGTTGCATGGTTGCTTCAAAGCAAAGCCTCCGACTACCACCAAGCCTACTCCTATGTAATGTGTGCCTTGGAGCCAACTGTTTTTTTCTAAACCAAAACCTCAGCATTCAGGTTAAATTGCCGTGTTGGCACTTTGCAATAAATAAGTGGGTTTTCGGTTGCAGTTTGGGCACTCGGTCTCGAAAAGGTTCGCCATCACTGGTCTATACTGTCCTGCGTGTAAATTAAAATAAAACCTGCACCTCAGAGAGAGAAAGCAAGGATTCTGGTTCAAGAAGCGAGGACGGGGGAATGGATGAATGGAGTCTCTTGCCCACGCGACTAAAATGCTTGGCTTTTTTCTTTTGCTGTCTCGAATCACGGCAACCTGATTCAATTTAGGGGACGGAGGGGAGGAAGGGAAGTCATCTGAGAGGAGACCTCACACAAGAGCTGACCTAAGTGGCCAAGTAATCTAATTTACAACGAAATGGTATTTTAGAGCGTTATCAGACCAAGCTCAGCCGTGTTAATTTAAACAGCATATAATGTGATTAGCGAAGGGTCAGGCCCGTGATGTCATGCCGATCCTCTGAACTTTCTAAAGGGGCTGATGAAATGTCTCGGCGGTTGCTTCTCGAAGTGACCTCTACACGGCTCTCGAAAGGCTGGGGTGCATCAGGGGAGACGGCGAAGTGGCCACAAGTGACAACTTGAAGCTGTTGCTTTATGCTTTTGGCTGCGTCTTTTTGAAATCCAGTTTTCTTGAATGACAAACATGGGAATAACAAAGCGATACTTGACAACATCTGAGGCAGAATTGGATCCCAGGCTCTGAAGAGTCTCAACCCACCCCCATTGCGATAGTTTTACTGGTTATTTGGGGTTGATGACGTTGAAAACAATCCGGAACACATGCATTGTTGATACTGAGAAAAGAGAGGAACTTCCGGGGGCACAGTGGTTTATTTAGTAAGTAAGAAAGAAAGAAAGAAAGAAAGAAAGAAAGAAAGAAAGAAAGAAAGAAAGAAAGAAAGAAAGAAAGAAAGAAAGAAAGAAAGAAAGAAAGAAAGAAAGAAAGAAAGAAAGAAACTAAAGGGCAGGGGTGTTCTCTTATTTAGCTGAGTAAAAAAACCTACCCTCCCTAACTGCTGTAAAAAGTATTCTTTGGACGTCAGATTCAAATGTAAATCTGACCAGATATCTCCATGATTGCACGTTCTGTCGCAAGGATTTATGAGAGTTGTTTTTCGGCTTGAGTCCTGGGAAAAATACATCGCCCTCTGTTTGCCCACAAGAGGAGAGCAGCGATCCCCCTGGCCTGACCTGCTAGCCCAGGGGTAGGGAACCTTTAACACTCAAAGAGCCATTTGGACCCTTTTTCCACGGGAAAAGAAAACACTTGGAGCCGCAAATAATTTTTGACATTTAAAATAAAGATAACACTATATATATTGGGTTTTTTACCTTTTACTCCGCTCATTCTGAGAAGCGCATGGATGCGTCCGTCCTGCTGCCTGCAGGGCGGGCAAGGATGCGGCCAGCAGCTCAGCCTCGCCGCTCCAACGGGGCGGGCGAGAGGGGAAGCCGGGCAATTGGTGCGCCCGCCCTGCTGCCTGCAGGGCAGGCAAGGATGAAGCCAGCAGCTCAGCCTTGCCGGCCGCCAGGAAAGCACCCGCCCCGCTCAAACGGGGCGGGTGAGAGGGGAAGCCCGCGGCGTGGCCCAGCCGGCCGCAGGCAATTGGTGCGCTTGCCCTGCTGCCTGCAGGGCGGGCATGGATGGGGCTGGTGGCTCGGCTCGTGGAGCCGCAGCGCAAGTGCAGAAGAGCCGCATGCGGCTCTCAAGCCGCAGGTCCCCTACCCCTGTGCTAGGCACAAGGCCAGCCATAGCTTTGAAGTTTAGCTGCGTGCCTCCGGGAGGCAACTACGGGTCAACATATGCCCACTGCTTTCCCCCAAGCTACTTGCCCCCATGGCAATGCCAGCATATCCGTGGCTCAGGGGCTGGGTCCACGTGCTGGGCAAAATGGTCCAGAGTGTCGTTGTTTGTCACGTGTACCGGGGGGAGGGGGGTTTCATACCTACCCCTGCTTTAAACCTTTCTGCACAAGCTAAGTCTTCTTCATTTTGAGTTAGTCCTGTAGTCAGATAGTCCGCTGGTTTTGACAGTTCCTTCCTGCATGGCCAATTGGCCATGCAGGAAGGGGCTAATGGGAATTGTAGTTCCTGAACATCTGGAGAGCCGCAGGTTCCCTACCCCTGTAATAGAGGCAGGGTAGGGAACTATAGGCTCTCCAGATGTTCGAACTACAATTCCCATCAGCCCCTTCCTGCATGGTGGCCATGCAGGAAGGCTTAATGAAGGTGTAGTTCCTGGCCTCCTGGAAAAGCCACGGGATCTAGAAAGGAGAAAACAGTGGACAGTCCACTAGGATTATTTTGGAAGAAGTGAAAAGACGCACCAACATCTCTGGGAGGACTCCAAAACACACACACACACACACACACACACACACACACACACACACACACACACACACACACACACACACACACACACACACACACACACACACACACGTACGCACGCACGCACACACACACAGAGTGTTTACACGATATTTCTCTGTCTGCTTTCATTCCGTTTGAAAACAATCAAGCTTAGCGGCTTAGCGGCTGTCTTTGCCGCTGCCCACTTCAGAGGCTGCCATTCACACTGTTAAACATTTTCACAAGATCACGCAGGCCATTACCGCAGCCATGTGGGGAACAATAACAGGGTCTTGTCCAGGTCTGCACAAAGTGTGACCAGCCAAGCTCCACCCAACACACAGATGGCAGCTCTTCGAGGACTTTAATAAACCTCTGGCTCTGCTGTTGCCGGGAACTGTAAAAACAGAGGGGGGGGGGGCAGGGGAGGGTTGTCAAACACCTGGTGGGTGCTTGACTACACAGCTGCAGTCAGTGTGTGTGTGTGTTGGGAGGTGTGCGTGTAGGGAGGTGTGACATATTATGCAGGGCTGGCTGGGCAGGATCAGACCAAAGCCACCTTGCCCAACACTCTGATTTGAACCTCTGCACGCTCACAAGCAGAGCTGGGGTGCTCCACCTAGCTTTGGTCCTTTATCCAGGATTCACAGGTACACTATCACTAAACAAGGAGGTTCCATTTAGGTTCATTTTGAGGTTTCATCTTTGAGGTTTCGTGGGTTACTTTAGCAGTGTTTTTATTCTGTTGCTAATTAGATTATTTCTTTTGCAGTGGTTAGAACAAACACGTTTAAGCCAAGCACGATCTAATGATTCACCCAGTTACTTTGTTTAATTTTCTAATGTTACATGTGTGCATTGCAGATGTGGGTATTATGTTGTGTAGTATTTATTAAGCTTATGTGACCCCTGTAGATTGTTCAAGCGGATTTGATATATTTTCTAATTAATTAATTGATTAATTAATTAATTAATCAATCAATCAATTTATAAGCCGCCTCATCCCCGGAGGGCTCGAGGCGGCTCACAACATGGCTGTTATTCAAACAGCGGTTACATAAAACTTAAACCTATTAACAGATTAAAATGTAAGCAGCAGTTCCATACCAAAAGTAAAAATGATCAACAAAAGTTGTTGAGCCATTAAGCAAATCATTAATTAAAATCGGCGCCCAATCTAAAGGCCAAAAACAAAAGGGAGGGAGCGGGAGGGCCTGTGATGGTATCAGAGAAAGAGGCCCCACCGAGATGGAAAGAAGATGGACGTAGGCAGCCTCAGCTGCAATTACAGCTTCAATGGATATGGGATATAGATATAGATATGGGACATAGTTTTACTTTGCAGCACAAAACCGTTAACATGAAGTCCTTTTCCTTACATTCTGGGTTCTCCGCTTCTCTGTTTTATTTTCCAGGGTGGATCTATGAAGTTCTGTTTTTATGATTGGATGCCAATATAACATCATTGATTGTTGTTTTAATGGGGTTTTTATTGTAACTATTGTTTTATTGTGTTGTTCACCGCCCAGAGCCCTTCGGGGGAGGGGCGGTATATAAAACCAATTATAAATAAATAAATAAATAAATAAATAAATAAATAAATAAATAAATTGCTTTGGTGTTAAAATGTGTCTGATCTCCTTATTTATATCTAGGGGGATTTAGGGGAGATCTGTGTTTTGTATAGGTATGATATGACTAATTTCTGTTGTTTTTTGTTTATTTTCTGCATATGGATTAAAGGTACCTATTAGAGGGAAGGGAAGGCAGGATGGTATGACCTGATCTCATCAGATTTTGGAAGCAGGGTTGGTGTTTGAATGGGAGACCTGCCGAGGAAGACTCTGCAGAGAAAAGCAATGGCAAACCACATCGGCTTCTCACTTGCCTTACAAGCCCCTTGCTGGAATCTCTATACATCAGTATAGAGATGTATATATAAGGCAGCATATTTGTACATACATTTTAAAGGTTTTGGTTTCGTTTAGATTTTGTTTAGATTTTGATGGTGTATTTGTTTCCTATCAGTTGCTTTTTGTTCATATGCCTATATATTTTGTATTCTAGAATTTTCTCCTCAACATCCTTTTGGATTCTGGAGACGCCAACTGGGGTAGATGTAGCTTGTAGTGGATTGATGCGTTTTCTAGATGTATCTTGTAGTGGATGGATGCGTTTTCTTGCAGCTGCCATTAAGGGTTGCAGATGCTGTCTGATAAAGGTACCATTTCCCCTTTGCCTGTCAGGGATGGCTCAGAGGCAGCACCTGGAAATCCCCCGTGACCCACCAATGGATCCTCTGAAGATGCCAGCCACAGATCCAGGCGAAATGTCAGGAGAAAGTGCTACTAGAACACGGCCATACAGCCTGGAAACCACACAACGCCCCAGTGATTCTGGCCGTGAAAACCTTCAACAATATATAGAGAATAAAACTGTTCCTATCATACTGCCTTTAGAGCTGACTTTGACCATGTTTGGAAAACTGTGTATAGTTTTGTCACCACACCTAAAAGAAGGAGATGGCAGAGCTTGAACATGTGCAGAAAAGAGCAACCAAAATGATTAGGGGGTCGAAGCAGCTGCCCTACGAGGAGCAGTTAAAATGGTTAGGGCTGTTTAGCTTAGAAAAAAGGCAGCTAAGGGGAGACGTGATAATCTACAAAAATTATGCATGTTGTGGGCAGAGTGGGTAGGGAGAAACTTTTCTCCCTCTCTCATCATAGTAGAATGAAGTCTTTCTTCCCACAACACACAGTTAAATGGTTGAACTCCCTGCCTGAGGATGATGCGGTGACGGCCGCCAACTTGGAAGGCTTTCTAAGAGAGGAGAGGACTATCCATGGATGCTAATCAAAATGGATGCTCGTCATGATGCATGCCTATTACATCAGGTTCTGTGGAAGTAGTCTTGCTTGTGGGCTTCCTAGAAACACCTGGTTGGCCACCGGACGAACAGATTGCTGGACTTGATAGGTCTTGTTCTAATCCAGCATGGTGTTTCTTAGGTTCTTAGGAGCAGCAGTGGCGTAGTGGCTAAGAGCAGGTGCATTCTGATCTGGAGGAACCGGGTTTGATTCCCAGCTCTGCCGCTTGAGTTGTGGAGGATTATCTGGGGAATTCAGATTAGCCTGTGCACTCCCACGCACCCCAGCTGGGTGACCTTGGGCGAGTCACAGCTTCTCGGAGCTCTCTCAGCCCCACCTACCTCACAGGGTGTTTGTTGTGAGGGAGGAAGGGCAAGGAGATTGTAAGCCCCTTTGAGTCTCCTGCAGGAGAGAAAAGGGGGATATAAATCCAAACTCCTCCTGCTCCTCCTCCTCCTGCTCCTCCTGCCCCTCCTGCTCCTGCTCCTCCTCCTGCTCCTCCTCCTCCTCTTCTTCTTCTTCTTCCTCTTCCTCTTCTTCTTCTTCTTCTTCTTCTTCTTCTTCTTCTTCTTCTTCTTCTTCTTCTTCTTCTTCATACTGCTTCATCCAATGGCAGGGGCAGAGTGAGGGGAAACTGCTCATGGAGTGCACGCACGCCCTGCGTGGCTTGCGTGGCGCACCCCAGCCCGGAATGCCCCCAGAACACCACACCATGCTCCAGCCACGCCCCCACCACAGAGCATGCCCGGGGCATCACAACCCTCCGCCGTGCCCCATTGATGCTACGCCACTGTCCAACGGCAATGGTTGCTTGGATAGAACTGGAACTCCCAGAGCACGGCATCCCCAACCGAGCAAGCTAGTCCAGAGAGGCACTATGGTTGACGGTGTGGGAGGCTCCAGCTGTCTTCCCCTTGTCACCTTCTTGGAAAAGTTTACGCCTTAGGGTGGGTAAGGGAATTCCCATCCCCAAAACAGCCTGCCATGCAAATGAAATGCGTGAGATAATCAGATTAATCCAAGAATGCTTGGAGCTGGACAGCCATGAAGCTACCGTTTCCTTTTTTGGAGCCATAACACATAAATAGTCCGAGACCTGGATTGCTGTGCAGACACTTTGGTGTAAATGTATATAGGCCACGATCCAGCATAAAGAGTTCACTGTGGTTAATCTTGTTGATTTTTGTACTGATTTCAGTTTCTGGGTTGGAGTGTGTCCCTGGTGTGGTCATGAAGGGTGGAGGAAGAACCATTTATTCTGCTCTGAGCTCAGAGGCAGGGAGGGATTCAAATACACTGTGTATGGGGGTGTGGGGGTGTGTGCTATGTGTCCATTACACACACACACACACACACACACACACACACACACACACACACACACACACACACACACACACACACATATGCACAAGGGGGTATATATGAGAGTGTGAGAAAGAGAGAGAGAGAGAGTGGCTCTTCATTAATTTCAATAGACTTTTGGTCAAGTTCGTATTTTTAACGCTCAGAGTATTGTGTCCATCGCATTCTTGGGTCTAGAGCTTCAGAATACTGGAAGCCACCCTGGAAACTACGGGGCGTGTTCTCAGCTGCAGAATTTGCAGCGGTTATCATGAGGCACAGAGACAGGTGTGGGATTATGCTCGATGCTTCCTCCCATGAAACATGGAAAGATTTGACAGTTTTTGGGAAAGAGTGGAGCTGTGCAGAATAGGACCTGAAATTCTTTCCAAGGAATCACACAGATAGTTGGGAGTGAAGGGGGATGAGTCATGTTTTTGGGAAAGAATTATGTTTTTATACCCTCAATGTAGGGTGTTGCCATAATATTAATCATTATTTTGACTTTTTTTAAAAAAACCAAAAACCTTTGGCCACAGCTGTGATCTGATCCGTTTCTCCGTGTTTGCCTGCTGGAGCCTATTGTGTTTTAGCAGGGGGATTTTTTACATAATAATTACAAGGCTAATTATGTCAGCCTTAAATGGAAGGAGAGCTCTCCAAATATCTGCGTAAGGAACATGTTTCATAACAAACGCAGGAGTGCCAGTGAAAAGGTAGGTGCGCGTCAAATTCCTTTATCCTTCTCCATGTAGTGCAGCCTATCCAGCGCCCTAGTCATTATGTTGCGCTTTTGCATATTTCATACCCCCAGAACTGTCTGCAACTAGTAAGACTGAGGAAAGTCCACGTAGTGACATCAGGGCACAGGGTAAACTGCATCGCACACTGGAAGGGGAAGGGAAACTAGACGGAGGGCTGTCGTTTTCAGAGACTGCCTCTAGGCCAGACCTGGGCATTATACGGCCCGCGGGCCACTTCCGGCCCGCCGGATGACCCTGACTGGCCCCCCTGCCGTGCTGGGGAGCGAGGCGTCTTTGAAAGCCCTGCAGAAGCCGGTTGCCTTGGCTGCCGGCTTCTGCGGGGCTTTCAAAAGCGCCTCGCCCGCCTGCCTTTTGGCCCGGCCCTCCACAATATTTTCTGTTTCTTATGCGGCCCCATGGAAAAAATAATTGCCCACCCCTGCTCTAGGCCTTTCTGGCATGTAGTTCTCCACATACTGGGAACCAGAGGCGTATCTAGGGAAAATGGAGCCCGGGGCAAAAAAATCAGAGTTTTCAGCCCCCCCCTCCCCCGATAGCACCCAGGTCAACTGCCCAAAGCTGGCGGCACCCAGGTCTTCTGCCCGGAGTCAGAAGCAGCGCCCAGGTCTACTGCCCAGAGCCGGCAAGTGCGGCCCGGGCTCGTCACCCCCCCGCCCCGCCCTGCCCGTGATTAGATGGCGTGCCCCCGGGGACATGTGATGCCGGGAGCTTTAAAGAACTCGTGAATTTATGAGAGAGAACATTTTTCACAATCTAGCACAGTTGCACTGAGTGGACCATACCATACTCTGACATTCTTTTTAAATGTAGTCATCGTTTTACATAAATCCAGTTGGCAAACGTGTTTGTCCTTTGAAATGTGCTGACAGGAAAATCCTGTACAAATGGTAATTCACAAACAGCGCTATTACCAGGTGTTTCTGAGGGTTAGTTTTAGCTCTGCTTTCCTGTTAGTTTTAGCTCGCTTTCAAGTGTCCACACAGGCCCTCTGAGATAAGGGTTCGATTAACGCTGAGAGTCTGATGTGAGGGGCCAAACGTGACTCCGGGGAGAGGGATTTGAAGCCTCTGAGGCCGCCACCAAGAAGGCCTTCCTGTGAGTTAGAAGAAGAAGAAGAGTTTGGATTTCTATCCCCCCTTTCTCTCCTGCAGGAGACTCAAAGGAGATTACAATCTCCTTGCCCTTCCCCCCTCACAACAAACACCCTGTGAGGTGGGTGGGGCTGAGAGAGCTCCGAGAAGCTGTGACTAGCCCAAGGTCACCCAGCTGCCGTGTGTGGGAGTGCACAGGCTAATCTGAATTCCCCAGAATAAGCCTCCACAGCTCAGGCGGCAGAGCTGGGAATCAAACCCGGTTCCTCCAGATTAGATACACGAGCTCTTAACCTCCTACGCCACTGCTGCTCCTGAAACTGTGGGGGTGGGGTGGGGGGGTGTCCTGCAACAGCAAGGAACCTTTGGGCACTCTGACTCAAGTCTTATAGGGATTCACAGGTCATAACCAGCCCCTTTCAGTTCCAAACTGAGAGCCAGTGCCATCAAAACAAAACAAGTGCCGCAAGTCTATAATAACAACCACTTCCTCTTCAGTCCACTGCCTGGGATGCTCCCTCCCTCTCTCTGTTGTTTATGCATGAGGGAGTTGCCACGGAGGAGTGCTCTTCCTGTTCCATCTGAAAGGAGAGTAGTGGGTGCAGTGGTTAAGAGCAGGTGCATTCTAATCTGGAGAACTGGGTTTGATTCCCCGCTCTGCCACTTGAGCTGTGGAGGCTTATCTGGTGAACTTAGCTTGTTCACTCCAACACATGCTACCTGGGTGACCTTGGGTTAGTCACAGTTCTTCGGAGCTCTCTCAGCCCCACCTACCTCACACGGTGTTTGTTGTGAGGGGGGAAGGGAAAGGAATTTGTAAGCCCCTTTGAGTCTCCTTACAGGAGAGAAAGGGGGGGCTATAAATCCAACTCTTCTTCTGCTGCTGCTGCTGCTGTTGCTTCTGCTTTTTCTGCTTCCCTTTTCCCTGCACAACAAACACCCTGCGAGGTGGGTTGGGCTGAGAGAGCTCCGAAGAGCTGTGACTAGCCCAAGGTCACCCAGCTGGCATGTGTTGGATGCACAAGCTAATCTGGCTCACCAAATAAGCCTCCACAGCTCAAGTGGCAGAGCGGGGAATCAAACCCAGTTCTCCAGATTAGAATGCACCTGCTCTTAGCCACTGCACCCCGCTGGCTCATTAGGTGCTTTGGTCTCCATACTCCCTTATGGGAAGCAAACAGCCAGTTGGCTCTTTCTTATTGCAGGTTCCATTTAGGTGGCTTTTGTGGTTCATATCATGCATTTTTGAGCCTGGTGCCATCTTATCTCTTTCAGCATGCACTTAACAGCACGACTCTATGCTTGTACCCTTGGAAGAAAATCGCATTGCATATGATGGGACTTACTCCCTAGGACAGTGATGGCGAACCTTTTTGAGACCATGTGCCCAAATTGCAACCCAAACCCCACTTATTTTTCGCAAAGTGCCAACCCGGCAATTTAACCTGAATACTGAGGTTTTAGTTTAGAAAAAAACAGCTGGCTCCCTCTTCCTCCGGCCCACCTGCTCGAGCAGGGGCCAGCCTGCTCTAGCCTGCAGCAAGTCCTGCGCGCACTGCTCTGTGCCTCTCTAGCATCTCTGCCTTTTCTGCACCCCCCCCGCCCCCCCGGCAACAGCCACCCGGAGCACAGGCACCAGGCCTGCCAGCCGAGTCCTCCCTGCTGACCGTGGTGCGCACACATCATGCTCAATAGCCCAGACCAGTCTAGATGTGTGTGTGTGTGTGGGGGGGTGATTTTCCACCCCCCACGATGAACTCTGTGTGCGCGTGCCCACAGAGAGGGCTCCGAGTGCCACCTCTGGCACCCGTGCCATAGGTTCGCCATCACTGCCCTAGGAAGCATTTAAGAATGCAGCCTTAGTTGCCTGGTTCCCGTATGAAAAGGAAACAACAATATGGCCAATATTTTCATTCGGTCCTATATGGGTAGGAAGTTGCCGTTTAGAATCTGCTGCTGGTGCTCCAAACTTTGCCACGGGGAAGTAAATGAGAGCGAAGATGGTGTTGATCCTGTTCTGATTGATGATTAGACGAAGACGACACCATTTGGAAATGATCAGGAATCACTCCGCGCAAAAGAAAAGAATTACGGTGGGATTTGGGGTCTGAGGTCTTAGATTGCCGGCTCCTAAGCAAGTTAAGTTCGACAATTTGGTTGTAACCAGAGCAGCAGGATTTAGAACAAAATCCTCGGATGATTTTTCCGTTCAGTTCCAATGTTCACCCGTTAGTGAAGAATTTGCTTTAAATTAAACTGAAAAGGGTTATATCACATGGATTTACTTCTTCCAGAAAACATCTTCAGTTACTGATCCTACTCAAACATTGTGGCCAGGAGAGATTAAAAGCTCTCTAGAGGTGAATACGTTTGTTTTGGATTTTGTGCCGACTCCATATTTCTTAGCCAATAAGACTGGCTTGGTTATTTCAGGGTGTATCAGAAGCAGGGTTTGGATTTATACCTCGCTTTTCTAAACCATAAGGAGTCTTAAAGCAACTTACAAACTCCTTTCCCTTCCTCTCCCAACAACAGACACCTTGTGAGGAAGAAGAAGAAGAAGAAGAAGAAGAAGAAGAAGAAGAAGAAGAAGAAGAAGAAGAAGAAGAAGAAGAAGAAGAAGAAGAAGAAGAAGAAGAAGAAGAGGAGGAGGAGGAGGAGGAGGAGTTTGGATTTATATCCCCCCCCTTTCTCTCCTGCAGGAGACTCAAAGGGGCTTACAATCTCCTTGCCCTTCCCCCCTCACAACAAACACCCTGTGAGGTGGGTGGGGCTGAGAGAGCTCCGAGAAGCTGTGACTAGCCCAAGGTCACTCAGCTGGCATGCGTGGGAGTGCCCAGGCTAATCTGAATTCCCCAGATAAGCCTCCACAGCTCAGGCGGCAGAGCTGGGAATCAAACCCAGTTCCTCCAGATTAGATACATGAGCTCTTAACCTTCTACGCCACTGCAGTGGGGCTGAGAGAGCTCTGAGAGAACTGTGACTGGCCCAAGGTCACCCAGCAAGCATCATGTGGAAGAGTGGGGAAACAAATCCAATTCACCAAGCAAGAGTCCACCTTTCAAGTGGAACCCAGTTCTCCAGTCTCTTGCTTATGTGGAGGAGTGGGAAACCAAACCCGGATCTCCAGATTAAATGTATTGTCAAAGACTTTCATGGCCGGATTCAACTGGTTGTGGTGGGTTTTCCGAGCTTTGTGGCCGTAGTCTGGTAGATCTTGTTCCTAGCGTTTCGCCTGCATCTGTGGCTGGCACCTTCAGAGGTATATATTGCAGAGAGAAGTCTGTTATACACTGTGTCCAGTGGACACATCTTTTTAAATGAACACACAAATCCTACATGTTACAAATAATCCACGTTTTGATAGTTAAAGTTTTGTAAAAAGAGCCACTGTTCCAGGACTTTGTGGCATTCACATTACAAGCAGATTTAATGAAAGGCAGCTCCCCGTTTTCAGTGTGACACAAACCCACGGCTCTTTAGTACTTTTGAGACTTTCCAGTGCAAACTTTGCATTTGAAAGGTATTTGGTTAGGACAAGTCTGAATGACTGACAGTTGGGAGAGGGACTGTTGCAGTGGTGGGATTCAAAAATTTTAGTAACAGGTTCCCTCGCCAGCCCCCCCCCCCAGCAAAGGGGCAGAGGCGTACCTAAGCAAACCTGAGCCCTGGGCAAAACCTGAGTTGGATGCCCCCCCATGGGCAGCCACCCCACCACGACCCCAAACATTTTTTTTGCACCAGGTCATTTCTAAATCATCACCACATTATAGAAAATGCCCCAACTCACAAATCTGAACACAGCAATGGTGAAACACACAGGTTCTTTGATAGAGACTGGTGAGATAAAAGGTACGGAAGGCCGAGAATCCATGAATTGCAGGATCTGAAAGGGATTAACCCAGTTCAGGGAGTTACATTATTAGTCGCAATTGCTATATGGAACCTTCACGTTCAAAGGCAGGATGCCTCTCGGGGAGGCGAGGAGGGTGTGGAGATGGAAAAGCGGACCCAATTAGTAACCCCCTCTCGGCACACACAAATAATTAGTAACCCACTCTCAGCAACTGGTGAGAACCTGCTGGATCCCACCTCTGGACTGTTGTGAAACAGTCTTTCAAAGTTTCCCAAATGCAAAGTCCTCGGTTCAGAAGCCACTTAGCAGAAACAGCACCAAACACTGGGATTCTTCTCCCCCGCAGTGCCAACAAACCAACAAAGTTGACCCCTAGTTGGAAAGACCATTCTTCTGGAGAAGGGAAAGGAAATTGAATCATTCAGCTAACCTGGTCCTGAAGTTTCTGGGTAGAGAAATGTTGCCAAGTATACAAAATAAAGCAATTTCAATGACGAGGACCTCTTGTCTCTGGGGAATAAAAATAGGTCCGCTGCATTCCTTGGAGACTGCAAACGAAAAGAGGCCCACTTGTTTGGATGTGGTTGGGAAACCTGGGCAGGATATGAGGGTGTAGTGCGCTTCTCGGCTGCTATACTTGGAACCTCCAAGTATTCTTGGAGACTTCACAGAGTGACAAGGTTCAGCGTTTTGATGTCTCTTTTGTTGTGATCTGTTTCCTTATATATTTTGAAACATCTGTTCCAGAGGCACTAAAAGTCTGTGGTGACTGAGAACTTTTCCACTGCAAAAATACTTGTTAAAATATAACACGTTTCCAGACTAGACCTGGATGAAGATTTTGCTTTTCACATTATATTGAATGTTTGGCAATTTTCTTCGGGTTACAATGTACTGGAATCTATATTTAGACTTGAAAGTAAAAAAAATCTTTCCTGTTTAACTGAGAATAATAGTGACATTTACCACCTCCAGTTTGGGTATAAACAAAAAATTCACAGATATTTGAACATTTTTTTTAAAAAGGAGTCATAAAAGGCAGCACCAAAACACCATCAACCATAAAAGTTGTTTCAGTTATTTTAATAGATTTGGACTGCCTTTTTTCCCAGCTAACTTCTTAGCAATGTCATTTCCATTAGCCAGATCTTTGATAGTTCAACCTTTCACACTGCAACACTGGCCTTTTTCGCACACACGGTTTGTTCTTGATTTAATATGTGAGGTCGTCACGGTTTCAGCCTTTTTTTTGCACACACTTGAGCCGTAATGTGGCCCGATCCCTAATCTGTACCTCATTTCAGCCTTTGTCCCACATTTTTCCTGTCGCTCGATAATTGTGCAACTTTCTTGGATAAAACGGATTCCCCCCACAATCTGGTGCCTAGGTGCAAAACACAACTGGAGCAAGTGACTGCGAGGGATCACACCCACTGTGTGATGCGATTTCCTCCAACCAATCAGGATGCGGTTGAGCTTACCAGTTGCGTGCGCACATTTCACATGGAACCCGCCCCTGGGCGGCACAACAGCCAATCGGCATCGTCGTTTGCACTGCATTCCAGGGCGATGCAAAAACACAGGAGTTGTGAAGCAACCAGAAGATCCGTAACAACCTGGTGATGTGTGAATGCTCTCAAGCGACGAAACGGCAACAAAAAGGTCAGGATGTCGATGCAGATTGCTTTAATTCTAGAACAAACCGTGTGTGTGAAAAAGGCCCCAGACAGGTGGTTGATCTATGGGGTAGAGTGCTGAGTTTAGATCAACTAGATTCAAGTCCAGCAGCACCTTACAGACCAACATAATTTTCCGGGTATGAGCTTTCAATTCTTCTCTAGTTTGGACTTGCCATCTGAGCAGGAAAGGAAGTGAAAGGTTTTCAAAACTCATCTTTTAGTTGAGACCACCCGCTGCCCGCATAGACCAGGGGTCAGCAATCCGTGGCTCCGGAGCCGCTTGAGGCTCTTTCAGCTTTATACTGCTGCTCCACACGGCCTGGAGGTCGGGGGGTAGCGTGGGCGTGTCCCTCCAGCCCTCCAGAGCAGAGCTGGAAGGAGAGGGGAGTGGAGGGGATGTGAAAAGCAGCGCCCTCACGCACTGAGCCGCCTCCGGTTTGGCCCCTCCACTCACCTTTCCTTCCAGCTCTGCTCTGGAGGGCTGAGGGACACGCCCACACTACCCTCCGACCTCCAGGTTTGCAGAGCCCTTTCAACAAACTGCTTTCTGAGCCCAAAAGTCTGGTTATTGGGGAAGGTTGACGGATCCTGACAACATCTTACCATAATATGCCACTGAAGATGTGCCACAGCACCCACTGGTGCCAGGTTGGGGACCTTGATCTAGTGGATATGAAACAAACAAATAAGTACATTTCATTGGTGCCTTCTCCTATATATACAGGAAGTCAACTTCAACAAACTTCCTGTGAAGCAAGCTCCTGGCCTGAGGTTCTTGGCCACAGAGCTACTAGTCAAGGTGTCACTCTCACAGCCAGGCTCAGAATGTTCCCCAAGAATGTTGTGAACTGGGACAGGGGGTAGGCGGCCACGCGCGCAGCCACAGGAGCGCACTGCCTTTTGGGGCGCTGCTGTTTCCTGCCCTGTGACAGGGCGGGAGTAACAGCACGCACTTCAGTTGCCATGCTCCTCTTGACGTCCGCGCGATGTAGTCTGCCCACCGCCTCTGCGTAGAAGGCAGTCGCGGCAGCCTCCAAAAAATCGGGACAATTGAAATAACCCGCGGGACGCGGGACAAATTAAGAACATAAGAAGAACATAAGAACAAGCCAGCTGGATCAGACCAGAGTCCATCTAGTCCAGCTCTCTGCTACTCGCAATGGCCCACCAGGTGCCATTGGGAGCTCACATGCAGGATGTGAAAGCAATGGCCTTCTGCGGCTGTTGCTCCTGAGCACCTGGACTGTTAAGGCATTTGCAATCTCAGATCAAGAGGATCAAGATTGGTAGCCATAAATCAACTTCTCCTCCATAAATCTGTCCAAGCCCCTTTTAAAGCTATTCAGGTTAGTGGCCATCACCACCTCCTGTGGCAGCATATTCCAAACACCAATCACACGTTGCGTGAAGAAGTGTTTCCTTTTATTAGTCCTAATTCTTCCCCCCAGCATTTTCAGTGTATGCCCCCTGGTTCTATCTCTGTCAACATTTTCTACCCCGTGCATAATTTTATAGACTTCAATTGTTTGAAGGCGGGACTGTCCCGCCAAAAGCGGGACGTCTGGTCAGCCTACCCAAGACCATATGATCCACACAGCCACATTCATCACATCATAATTCTGTTCACATAAATAATCTTTGTAGAACTTTTCCACGAAAAAGGTTTTATCTGGTAAGGAATACTCTTTGTCCTAATATTTCTGTCAGCAAATATTTATTCAGGGCCATTCCAAAACAAAAACAGGCATGACAGCGTTTTGGTTTTTTGTCTCCAGATGTTTTTGCTTGTGTGTCTCACCACATTACAGGTCAAAATCATGCAATACAAATTATTTGCCCCTTAACTTCATGAAAGCACCCTGTCGATCCAGTTAGTTAATTATAGGTGGGCTTTTCCCTTCCTTTCTGCTGGCGCACGTTTATGGTGAAGGGAGGACTGTGAGAAGGTGAGTCAAGTATAACCATTATTCCAAATAAATTCTCATTGTTCTAATTGTGTGCGACATACAGAAGTGATCTTGTTCAGGGGCTTCTGAAGAGAAGGCTGTTTGACCAGGAACATCAGATCCTACTCAAAAAGGCTTTCAGGACTTGTTCTCCTTTAGCTCTAGGTATCACCTACATTGGTAAAAAGGGGGCTCAATACCTGCACCAGATAACCGTGCCCAGGCTCCGTAGAGCAATGACGTTGACCCGTTGCAATGCCCTTCCATCAGCCGCATCAACAGGGAGATTCACTAAAACCCCTTACCGCCAAAGGCTATGCATATGCAACGGGAATTGTGTTGACTCGATTAGACCATATTTTACTTTATTGTCCACTTTACACAGTACCCAGAGTCAAATACTTGTCACCTCTGCTACTCAAAAAAGAGTATGCATCTGACTTGCAAAAGATTACCTTTCTGTTGGACAGCCCCAGTAGTGATGCAAACGATGCAGTCACCAAATTTTTGGATTTGTATATAAAACAGCGCTCTTGGAGCAAATCCTGAACATCAGCCTTCTCTACCTGTACATTTATTTTAGTTTCCCTCTACTTGTTAAGTGGATCTGTGTATATAATGTTGTTATGCCAATAAAGGTTCTTTGTTGTTGTTGTTGTTGATCTTGTTCAGGGGCCTTTCTTTCTACCCACAAACCTCTTTCAGGGCTATTCTGCAGATTCCAGTTTTTTTAAAGTTGCTTCTTTTCAATATATAGATTGTTGTACTGTATGACTCGATTTGTATACCACCCTCCCCCGAAGGGCTCAAGGCGGTGAACAACAACAGCATAGTAGCAAACATCAGTAATCATAACATCAAGCAACAAAACATCAATAAACATAACATTATAAACATAGCATTATAAACGACAAGAACATCAATAATCATAACATCATAAGTGATAAGGCAACAATAATCATAGCAGCATACATAATCAACATAGATAGATGTAATACCGTATATACTCATGTATAAGTCGAATTTTTCAGCACATTTTTAATGCTGAAAAAGCTCCCCTCGACTTATATGCGGGTCATTAATTTTTTGTGTTTTTAATTTGCTGGCCAGCAGGGGGCGCAGTTTTCATGCTAGCAGCACCAAAATTTCAGGGTACCCTCAGAAGACTCTCCTGATGATACCAGCCAAGTTTGGTAAAGTTTGGTTCAGGGGGTCCAAAGTTATGGACCCTCAAAGGAGGTGCCCCCCATTCCCCATTGTTTTCAATGGGAGCTTCTATTAGTAGATGGGTTGCTACGCTTTTTGTGAGGAGTCCATAACTTTGGACCCTCTGAACCAAACTTCACCAAACCTGGCTGGTCTCATCAGGAGAGTGCTGCTTTATGATACTCAGCCAGGTTTGGTGAAGTTTAACAATAGGGGATCCAAAGTTAGTTGGACCCCCAAAGGTGACAGCCCATCCCCCCATTGTTTACAATGTAAAAGCTTAATTAGTAGATTTTTCATTTCTGATAATATCCCTCTTTAAAATCTAAAGTTGGATTACATTTTGTGGACATACAGATGATGATGAAGAATCCAGTTTTGAAGGATTTTTAATCCTCTTGTGTCTTTTAGCTTGGTTTGCTGGTTGAGTCCAGGTTTTTGTACTTTTAAAGTTATTGTTGATACCATATTGTTCTTGTAGACCCGCTTTTCCACTTACAGAGCCAGTTTACTGTTTTTCTTTGAAATAACTATTCAAAAACATTTAACCTACTGATGCCTCAATTGATGCTGCATTTCCCACCCTCGACTTATACGCGAGTCAATAAGTTTTCCCAGCTTTTGTGGTAAAATTAGGTGCCTCGACTTATATGCGGGTCGACTTATACACGAGTATATACGGTAAGCATAGATGGTGACTTTCCCCTTCTGTAGCCTAAAACTACAGAAAACACAATGACCTAAGACTAACCCACCAACCAATCCACGGCCACATTAATACAACAAGCCTAGTCTAGTGACTAATCTAAAAAATACAACATCATATCACTAAACTAAACCTAAAACAAATCTAACTATGCCTAACAGTAGCTCTATAGAATTTACAATACAATAAACACAGTACCTAAGAATAGTAAACTTTTTAAAACTCCCAAATAACAGATCCCACAACTACAAAACTAATTTACAATGAACTAAAATAGTGTCAGCTCCACCTACAGCATAACCCTCCCCAAACAGTCCCCAAACGGCCCCACAGAGGGAGGCGCCCTTGTGCCGCTACCCAGGTCAGGACAGTTATTTGTTAGATGAACCCATTTCAGGTCTCCAAAATGCTGAGGATTTTTTTTGTTTCCCTTTCACAAAGAGATTTGTGTGTCTGTGGGTGGGAGGCCTGAGCTAGGATATCGAAGGAACTCTTGACTCACAGCTTCGGCTATATTTTCAACCAGCGCCTGTGCACGCGCGCACACAGGCCTAGACACACGCATGCACAGTTTTGACATTCTGTACCACCCAGTGTCTGCCCACCTCTCAGCCTGATGAGTGCCATAAATCAGAAAAGCTGTTTGGCTCCAGCCGCTCTTCTGTTACTGCCCCTGATCTGGTTAACATCTTCAAAATCAGCCCGTTCGTCAGAGCTTTGTGCGGACTTGCGGAGGCTTTTTAATCCTTTGATTGTCTACTTTGGTACATTTTACACTTCTTTAAAGGGGCACAGAAACCGAAGAAAGAGACTACACACACACAGCCAGTCATTGTTATGATGCTGTCACCACAGGGTTGCCATCCTCCAGATGGTGTCTGGAGATCTCTCAGAATCGCAATTATTGATTGATTGATTGATTGATTGATTGATTGATTGATTGATTGATTGATTGATTGATTGATTGGTTTTATATACCACCCAATCCCCGCAGGGCTCTGGGCGGTGTACAACAAAATTAAATCATGGTATAACTAAACACAGTCAAAACTAAACAATTAAATTTCAGCACAAATAAGTTAATAAATCCCCCTTTTAAAAACAGCGGTTAATACAAATTTAAAACAAAAAATGAAGGCGCCTAGCACAACCCATATTTAAAACCCTCCCTAAACAGGAAGACTGCTGGCTCCCTCAATAGAAGATGTAAATAGAGGTGAGAACAGATGTGAGAACAGATGAAATGTCCAGATGAAAAGAAATAATAAGAATAAGAAATAAAAAGAAATAAGAAAAGAAAAGAAATGTCCAGATGAAAAGAAATAATCTTTGCTTTGGAGGGCTGTTTTGGAGGGGGCCCTCTGTGGCATTATACTCAGCGGTGGGATTCAAATAATTTAACAACTGGTTGTTTACAAGCACCATTTTAACAACTGGTTCTGCTGAAGTGGTACGAACTGGCTGAATCCCACCACTGATTATATCCCATGGAGGTTTCTCCAATTCTGCTCTCCCCAAACTCTACCATCCAAATCTCCAGATGTTTACAACCCAGAGTTGGGAACCCTATCTCCCCACCCCTTCCACCCGTCCTATTTTTGCATGGGAAGTGGCAAAAGAAAGCAACCGTCCATTTTACACAGCTCTTAATTCCAACCCGGACATGCTAGCCTGTGGTTCGAAGCACACTGTGGAGAGTGGTTCTTTCCAGGCACCGTCCACTGCTCCCCCTGTCCAGGCAATCTCTACCAAGATCGTGGCTGGCAATGGACATCCTCTGTGAATTCAGTCCACATCCAAAGGATTCCCATAAGGTTGAATACTGCCAAGGTGAAGTAGGACCGTCATCTCTAAAAACGGCGAGGTTCTCTTCCACACGCAACTTCCAAGTCTAAAGAATCAGAGGCGCGATCTTTAAAAGGAACGGAAAGTTAGGTTGATTTTATTCAGCCCTTGTCCATTTCTCAGGAGTAGGCCGGCTGAAGTCAAGAGAACTGTTTTGCAGTCAATGGCTTTTGAACCGATTGGGTCTTTTGCACGTCCTTCTTTTGTCACCCTGGTCACCATGAATTCCTTTGCCCCTCCCCCAGCCACCTGTTCTGGGCACTTGAAAAAAAAACATTTTCCCCCTTGATAATGGTTAGACCTTCTGGCTTTCCAATAAATAGTTTATTGACCTGGGTAATGAATTCTAGAGCTGAATATGAGGTTACTAAACGAAACAGTGCCTGTCTAGCCATATTATGTCAGAGGGAGGAGCAGAAAAACCTTGAATGATTTTGTTCCTAAAAATACCACTAGGCTTTTCTTTCAGGTTAACGTCCCTATAACAAGCGCGGACATACTGATCCAACCAGTCGATTCTATGGTAACAACAAAAATACCGTGCCTTTGAAAAGCTGTGTGCATAAACTCCTTGGGAAAAAAGTCTGGTATTCGCCATGGGGTCATTCAAACTGTGTTTTTGAGCGTACACATATTGCTTGGGGGTGTTTGGTATGAAAGACATTGATATTTTCCCCCAGTCTGACATGCTTACATATATCGATGGAATTTTTTAAAAAAATACCTTGAACACATAGAAAATATTCTGTTAAACAGAAGGATTTAATTTCTCCCAGATAAGGTGAAATCAAGTGCCCCTTTTTTTCTGTTAGTCTGACTGTGAAAAATTCTTAATGCTGAGATGGAAAGTATTTCACTAAGTTTCTACAATGCTCATTTTAAACCAGGGAAAAGCACAGAGAAGAAGAAGAAGAGTTTGGATTTATATCCCCCCTTTCTCTCCTGCAGGAGACTCAAAGGGGCTGACAATCTCCTTGCCCTCCTTTCCAACTCGGAGACTTGTCTCTGTATCTCCCTTCCCTCTCTTTGGGCACCCACAGGGATGGTTTCACGACCTGAATTGCACCTGGAGAATAGCGGCCTCACAGCTGCCAACCTCCCTCCTGGCACCCTTCTTTTAAAATAGCGTGTCCAATACAGGGGTGTGTGTGTGTGTCTGTGGTACAGAGAACTGCTACCAGCATCCAACATTAAAAAGTACTTATTAAAAAGAAAATGTTCATAAGCACAATTGCAGCACAGCACCAGATTGAGCAAGGATTCAAAAGAAATGAGAGATAAATGCAATTCCCACGTCCCTTTCTCTATACACACTGTATCAGCTGCTAAAATGGGGCAGGTTCTTAAGCGTAGAATGGTACTGATCTCACATAGTTCCCATTACCTGGAAGGCTGTGCCAGCTCCCTGGGCAAGCACATGGTCCAAAATGGCTGCTGGCTCCAGAGTTCAGGCCAGACTCCGCCTCCTTCCCTGGTCTCAGCCAGCAGTGCAGCTCCCACAAATCCTGCCAGTTGCCCACCCCCTTGGAGAAAATATATTTTTTAAAAAATGTTCCCTTCAGACCTCAAAAGGGGGGTGGGGAGGAGCCATTTCTTCACAAGGAGGACAAATGCTCCATTAGAAAAGAACAGGCCCCAAGTAGTATGTTGACAAAGCCTCCACAATCTGGCAAAGGGGTCTGTATGCAGAAGCAGGGTCCTGTACTTGCAGCCAGAAGAGAGGCAGATCTCTCCCTACGCTGTGATGCTCAGTGGAGTCTCATGACATTGTCTGGATACATCTTTGGATGCAGGTGGGCTTTAGGAGAAGGAGGTCCCTTGATATTGTGCTTGACAAGAGCACAGTCAGACCAATTGTTTGGGGCATTTTGAGTGGCCTAACCTCAATGATCAGAAACCAATGATCCTGTGTCTGGATTCCAAAGGAAGGGTTAGAAACAGACATAATAAGGGCACTAAAGCAGCTCAGCACTTAGGTAGACAAGCAAATTCACCCTCCAGAAGTGAAGCCTGTCAAAAGGCAGATCAGAAAAAATTATCTTTATTTCTTTTCTTTTTTTTGTCTTTGAAAAAGTCAGCATGTTCTGTTCAGAAATGCAAGAGGAGGCATGAGATTGGGAGAGGTCGTAGCTGGCAAAGTAGTAGGACTGCGGGTATATGACTCAACGTAATGTTGACACATAGGGTTGCTTGGCTAGAATAGGGCAGAACTTAAATCCTAAAGGTGGGGAATTGGCAAAGTAAAGCGCCAGTGTTAGATTGAATTGTGTTTTAATTAGGTGCTGAAAGTAGTCTGAATAATTGTAATATTTATGAAACCTGACTTCAAATTTGTCTGAAACTCTTTACTGCTTTGACACTGAAATGGTATTAAATATATATCCTCCCCACCCACCCACCCACCCCCTCACATGCATGCGTGGATGTTTGAATGAGCAACCAGTTGTTTGGCATTTGGAAGAGCCTGACAACATCTGTTGTCTTCCTTAGCCTTAAGTACCAGAAAAGTCTGAAAAACAAAAAAGCTCTACTGCCGTTCTGCAGCATTGAGGACAAAGGGATACTGACCTGACCTGCCTTTGCAGGAGCAGCAGCTCAGGCTGGGCCTTTGCTTCAGATTAGCAAATGTCCTCTCCAGAGTCCCCTTTTCTGCAAGGAGCCCACAGCCATCCCACCCCCACTTGTCTCTTGCTCACTCAAATGAGCCCCCCAAGGCCCCTCTGGCCAAGCGTTGGGGGGTGAAAGCCGGAGGCGCTGGGGACCAGGAGGCCAGTGGCTGGATCAGCAGCATCCAAGGAGCACACTATGACTCCCTCACAAAGTGGAGTAAAGGCCGTGGGTGGAGTCGCCCCGTCACCACCACCGTCACCACCACCGTCACCACCACCGTCACCACCACCGTCACCACCACCGTCACCACCACCGTCACCACCACCGTCACCACCACCGTCACCACCACGCCGCTCCCAATTGCCTAGTGAAGAAAAACATGTATTCTGAGAGGAATGGATCTGATTCACGGGAAGAGGGCAGTGGCCAAGTGGCAAAACTTCCCAGGTCTCAGGCACTAAGAACAGCTCTCTGATCAGTCACCCAACTGGGCACAAGGGAATGAGCCCTCAGGGGGAGGGCGGTATACAAATTAAATTAAATAAATAAAATAAATAAATATGAGACTGAGCATCTCGGCAGCTGTGGTGTTGATGTGCTGCAGAGCAGGAGGGACTGTGGAGAAAGACCCAGCAGAAGTGCACCAGCAGCGCACACCGAAGGCCCCTTCTTCAAATCCCACACAGGAGAGGCCTGGGGCAGTCGGGATGTTGTCCCAAACATTTTACTCCTTTGAACTGAATCACACTGGATGGACCGCTCATGTCAATTGGCTACTTCAAATGCCTATCATTTTGGCTGGCAAGCCCCTACCTATCTCTTTCCTGTACTCAAGGGGTTCATTCCCACTGCCTGCCCCCATGTAGCCCAGTGACCTTTGCATTCATGCAGCCTGTGAACCCTCCTCTTATGTGATCAGATGGTATGGGTGAATGTGCAACTTGGAGACCCTTCCTCTACCCCTCTTTGCCCACCCCCACCCCCCTTCTGCTATGAACTGTAGAGGGAAGGAATGAGCAGGAGCCAGGAGCCAAACCTACTCTGTCCCACCCTGATTGGAGGGGAGCTGTCAGACAATCCACACACTCACTGAAGAGCTTCGAGAGGCTGGGACCAGATGAATGGGGCTGCCTGCTTGTTCTAGGAATGAAACCAGGTGCTTGCTGTACAGACATATCTAGAGGCACAGGAAGAATCACCCCAATCACTTGCGAGCCCATCCTGAGAGATGCAATTAAGGCTGGGCTGGAGTAGAGAACTGTGCAGGGTAACCTTTGGGGTGGGAAGCTAGACAGGCACAGAGGGTCAGCTCAAGTCAGTCAGTCAAGTGTTATTGTTTGAGCCATTGGCTATAACAATACAAAATACATGCAGTTAAAACAGTAACTAGTTAAAACAATGAATTTAGAATTAAAACAATCATTTAGTTTTACATTAAAAGTATAAATTGATAGTGTTCACAATCTCTAAATTAAAATCACCCCATCCATCGTCAGTGTTTTGCAGTTTCTTCAGCTAGTCTAAGTTAATCTCCAATTGCTTTGCAGCAGTAGTTCAAACAGTGCTTTAAATGCTTTGCTTTCTAGTAGTTTCCTAGCATGGGCAAAGAAATTACATCTTATAGAAACATGAGAATCAATACAATATCGATAATAAGAAAATCAGTTTTCTCATCATGGGACAAAAAAAGCTACATCTAGGTAGTATTGGCTCCTAAAACCCAACACAACTTATTTCAGAATATAAAAGGACAGGGAAGTATGTAGTGGAAGAGATCCTCAGGCTCTTGTTTTCCACAGATACAAAGCTGAAAATGGTGCTCGTGTGCCACTAAACTTACTGCGAGGTCAGCTCAAGAGGATGCTTTGGACATGTGGGTTAAGTGTCAATGATTAAACCAACTCCTTGGGTCCCAAATGACAAGCAGCAGTTGTACACAGCTTCATAGCCTGGTAGAATAGACAAAGTATTAGTTTAACTGTTGTTTTGACCTAGAATTTAATTGTAGGATATTCTTAAACAAAGAATACTCACCAAAAAGAAGAGTAACAAAAATGTTGAAAGTAAAACTATCCATGGGTGTTGCAAGCTGTTTTTTTACGGTTTGTAGTACAAAAGAGGTATGTAAATATAATTAACTGTGATAGTTCGTTGCGTTCTCTAGTCCCGGTCACTGCTCAGGAGTGATGGCTTTTGAGCTTAGCCTCGAAAATGCAAACTCAGGGCAGAGGCTCTGAACAATACATTTTATTTAGAGACCAAATTCGCCACATACCCTTTGCTAGGGATGCCAGGTGGCCAACAATTTAAAACATACATGATAAAACATTCTGAAACCTTTAAGATCAATCCCTCTCCACATAGATCATTAAAACAATTAAAAATAATCAAAATACATACAGAACATAAAAGATTGGTTAAAACTGAGAGATGGTTGAGAGAATACCCCTTGCGAACAGCTCCCTGGGGTGCTGCTTTTGGCCCGTGCGGAAAGGGCCCATGATTCTATGATCACTGTTGTTTCTCTCTGTACCCAGAAGCTCTCAACCTGGCTTGCAGGATTTACAGCATGAACCTGCTCCTTAAGAACATAAGAACAAGCCAGCTGGATCAGACCAGAGTCCATCTGGTCCAGCTCTCACTACTACTGATAACCCACCAGGTGCCTTTGGGGAGTTCACGTAGGATGTGAAAGCAATGGCGCTATAGCGGCTTTGTTGCTCCCGAGCACCCTGGACTACGAGCTTCAAGGCATTTGCAATCTCAGATCAAGAAGGATCAAGATTTAGTGGCCATAAAATTGACTTCTCCTCCGCCAAATCTGTCCAAGCCTTTTTAAAGCTATCCACGGGTTGGTAGTATCACCGCCTCCTGTGGCAGCATATTCCAAACACCAATCACCGTTAGTGAAGAAGTGTTTCCTTTTTAATGCCAGTTCTAATTCTTCCCCAGCATTTTCAATGAATGCCCCTGGTTCCTAGTATTGTGAGAAGAAAAAATTTCTCTCTGTCAACATTTTTCTACCCCATGCATAATTTTTATAGACTTCAATCATATCCCCTCGAGGCGTCTCCTCTCCAAACTAAAGGAGTCCCAAGCGGCTGCAGCCACCTCCTCCTCATAAGGAAGGTGTCTCCGATCCTGATCATCCTCGTTCCCCTTCTCTGCGCTTTTTCTATCTCTTCAATATCCTTTTGAGATGTGGCTGACCAGAACTGAACACAGTACTCCAAGTGTGAATTAGCACCACTGCTTATATAAAGGGCATGACAATCTTTGCAGTTTTATTATCAATTCCTTTTCCTGATTATCCCCAGCATAGAGTTTGCCTTTTTCACAGCTGCCATACATTGAGTTGACATTCCCATGGAACTATCAACTAAGACGCCCAAATCCCTTTCCTGGTCTGTGACTGATAGCGCTGACCCCTGTAGCGTGTATGTGAAGTTTGGATTTTTTGCCCCTATGTGCATCACTTTGCATTTTGCTACATTGAACTGCATTGCCATTTCTTAGCCCACTCACCTAATTTATCAAGGTCCGCTTGGACCTCCTCGCCAATCCTTTCGTGGTTCTCACCACCCTCATAATTTGGTATCATCTGCAAACTTGGCCACCCGCGCTACCCACCTACTTCCGGTCATTTTATGGAATAGGTTAAGAGCACTGAATTTATCAAAGCGGATCGCCCTGGGGACACCACTCCGACATCTCTCCATTGTGAGAATTTCCCATTTTACCCACTCTTTGCTTCCTGTTTCTCCAGCCAGTTTTTTAATCCATAGGAGGACTTCCCTCTTATTCCTTCATTGCTGAGTTTCTCAACAGTCTCTGGTGAGGAACTTTGTCAAAAGCCTTTTAAATCCAAGTAGACAATGTCCGCTGGTTCCCCTTATCCACATGCCTGTTTACACCCTCAAGAACTCTAGTAAGTTTGTAGAACGAGTTGCCTCTGCAAAAAAGCCATGCTGACTCTTTCTCAAGCGGGTCTTGCTTTCTACATGTTTAATAATTTTTTTATCTTTAATGATAGATTCTACTAATTTGCCAGGAACAGATGTCAAACTGACTGGCCTGTAATTTCGAGGTCCCCTAGACCCTTTCTTAAAGATTGGTGTGACATTGGCCATCTTCCAGTCTTCAGGGGATGGAGCCTGATTTCAGGGGATAAGTTGCGTAATGTGAGAAGATCCCTTAATTTCATGTGAGAGCTCTTTAAGAACTCTTGAGTGAATGCAATCTGGGCCAGGGATTTGGTAGCATTTAGTTTATCAATGGCTGCCGTAGAACTTCTTCCTTGTCTACCGCTATCATCGTAGTTCCTCAGATAAGCCTCCTAAGAGCTTGGTTCAGGTGCAGGAATTTTCCTCACCTCTCTTGTGTGAAGACAGATGCAAAGAATTCATTCAGCTTCTCTGCAATCTCCCTGCCATCTTTAGCACACCCTTTGTTCTTTGTCATCTAAGCGGGCCCTGCAGCTTCCCTTGCTGGCTTCCTGCTGCGGTGTACTTGAAGAACTGTTTGTTGCTGGTTTGATGTTCACAGCCATCGTTCCTCCTTAATCCTTTTTTGCCTCCCTTATAGCTAACTTACTTCTCTGCCACCATCTGTGTTCCCTCTCATATTCTTCATCCAGTCAAACTGGACTTCCATTTTTCTAAAAGACATTTTCTTTTCTGATAATTTCCTCAACCTCTCTTGTTAACCATGGTGGCTTTCTTTTGGACTGGCTGCCTTTCTAACCCTGCGAACCACATTCCAGCTGAGCTTTATGACTGTGTTTTAAGAACTTCTCCAAGCATGTCCTGGACAGTTTTGACTCTCTTGCAGTTTCCCTTTCAAGCCCTCGCACTATCACATCTTTTACATTTCCCTTTCTGAAGAAGCGAATGTAACTACATTAGTAGTTGTCACTTTATTCGCGTGAGAGATACTGAATCTGACAACATTGGTAATTGTTCCCTATCGGCTCAACAACACTGACTTCCTGCACCAGACCCTGGGTCCACACTTAGAATTAGGTCTAGGATCACCTCTCCTGATTTGGAGACCACAACCATCTGCTCTAAGCCACAGTCATTTAACGCCATCAGGAATGCTCTCTCCTTTTATGACCTGAACATGCATTTTCCAGTTTATATGGGGATAGTTAAAGTCGCATTACCTGCATTTTTTGTTTTTTGTTGGCCTCTCTAATTTCTTTTTTCCATCTCAGAATCCGCTTGTGCACTTTGGTCAGGAGGCGATAATATATTCCTAATGACCCAAAACTGTCCTTCACCTGTTGATATCCACAGTGATTCTGTGGGGAACCAGCTCCCCTTTCATTGTCTATTTTATGTGACACTATGCTCTCTTTTATGTAAAGACAGCTCCACCCCAATCGCCCTGTCCTATCCTTCCTATAGAGCCTGTAGCCTGGTATAACAGCATCCACTGGTTCTCCTCATTCCACCATGTCTCTGTGATGCCCACTATATCAAGTCCTCCTTCAAACTCTATTACTCCAGCTCCCCATTTTAGATTGAAGGCTTCTACTATTAGCATAGAGACAACTGTATACCTAATCTTTGTCATAACCTGGGATTTATGTGCTTTTCCATAACATCTGGAGTGCCAAAGGTTCGCCACCATGGCTTAGACACAGACAGTCTTAGAAGGAGGTCAGACAGATTAATCAAAGAGAAGTCTATTAGTGGGGACTAAAGGGAACCTCCACATTCAGAGGCAGTAAACCTTTGAATCCTGAAGGTCACATCAGGGGAATACTTTGTCCTCTATGCCCTGTTATTGAACCTCCAGAGGAACTGGTTGGCCTTTGTGCGAGATGGGATGCTGGACTAGATGGATGTGGACCACTGGTCTGAGCCAACAGGGCTCTTATATTTTTTGGGTCCTGTCCTTGACACTGGTGAGGTCATAACTCTGGCTTCCCTGCTTCCTGCCATGTGACTATGAAGTCACATGGCTTCTTGTCAGAGATTTGTGGTTGCACAGTCCCCATGCTGCATCCTGCAGATAAAAGATGGCACTTAGGTCTAGACATGTTGAACCCCGTTGCCCTATCATGTACCCAACTTCATCCTAAAACGGCCCTATGAAGCTCTGGCCCACTTCAGACACTGACAGGTGTGGCTCCCTGCCAACACTGGCAAAAGTAATTCATCCATGTAGCCAACTGATTTGCACAATCCTTCTACCTTCAAAGCAAGGAACTGTGGCTGAGATTTAACTGTTGCACACAACGTTTTCACGGAACACCCACATTATGTACAGTGCTGTTCATGCTCCACGCAAGGGCTGTCTTCACTTGGCAAAAGTGTTAGACTTCAATAATGTCATTTTGAAGCTTCTTTCCCCCCCTTTCAGACATTTTGGAAACTGTGGAGATTCTTTGATCTGAGGCCCGGTGCGTTTGGGAGAAGGAAAAACACGTGCATTACAGAGAATCCAACCTGAAGGTATGTGTCAGGTCCATGCCTGTCTGTGCTTAGATGTCTTGCTGTGTGGGGATTGCAAATGTGTCCTGTAAATGCTTTCCGGTGTCTCTCTCCCCTCCCTGGCAATTCCCTGGCGCCAGCCCTCCTGCGGGAAGGTGTGAACGTTCCCAGGTTTCTTGAAGCTCTGTAGTGCAAATGTTATACTCTCTGTGAAACCCATTTGGGGAATCAAATGGGGGGGGGGGGATTGAAGGATATAATCGCTGGATCTAAGCGGGAGAGCTTAGATTCAGCTTTCTCTATTATTCTACGCGTCGTAGAAATAAACTGCTTTAGGACTTTCCTACGGTCTCTGTTATTTCCACGTTCGAGAGTCTGACAGTATGTACACTCAATGCAAAGCACACCACAAATATATAAATGTCTGTGGACAGACACTGCTTTGATCTGAATGAAGCGCCTTGGGCGGGGGGTGGGGGGATTGCAAGATCTCTGTCCCTGGGAGAGTAGGCTTTATTAATAGGTTATTATAATTATTTTGTCTATGTTGTCGGGTTATTTCTTTGTTTACATTATCTACTATTATTATTATGATAGAATGATTGTGCCTAAAGTGGCTGAAGAAGACATAACAGTCGAAGGTATTGTTTTCCCCCCAGGTCAATACTCCCACCTTCTATTGACCACCAGCCGAAGATTTCTCCATGTTTTGTACGTTCATCTATGAGGACATGAAGCTCATCCATGGAAGTTGAGTAGTTACAGGCTTCAGACATTTGGTATCCTTCACATCTACACCATTAGTGGATCTCTTTCAGTGATACCTTTATTACAGATACTTGATATTATTGTATTATTGAGCCCTTCTGGGATAGGGTGGTATATTAAATCCAATAAATAATAATAACAATAACAATAACAATAACAATAACAATAATAACAATAACAATAACAATAACAATAACAACAACAACAACAACAACAACAATAACAATAATAATAATAATAATAATAATAATAATAATATTTGGCATCCCTTGTGTGTGTATTATTTATTGTTTTGTTGTTGTTATTTATAATATGTGTACTTTGTTGTTGATTAAGAGTTGTGTTTCTGTTATATAAATGTTTTAATTATTTTCATTAAAGTTTTAAAGTTCGCACTAGAGCCAGACAGGTTCTTTTCCCTTCTGTAGAGTAGGCTTTATCCCCTGTAGTAGTACCTCCTTTTCTCACCTGTGCTCCACCTGTATATTTGTAAATAAAGCAAATCCTACCAAAGCCTTCTAAGGGAAGCCTGCAGCTTACCAGTCACTGGGGTTCTGTCTTCCCAAGAGAACCAACCCAAGCAAGGGGACTTTCTCACCACTTAGAAAAGGACACCATAACAATGACCAATTATGCACTAGGTTTCTGGTCTGTGATGGGGACTAGTCATAAAAACAATTAAAAACAATTAAAACTGTACAGCAACCAAGAACCAATTAAATAACCAATTGACCATGCTGGCTGGGGCTGATGGGAATTGTGGTCCACGAACATCTGGAAAGCCACAGGTTGCAGACGGCTGACTTAGACCTTTCTGGGCCTGAGACCCTGGAGAGCCACTGCCAGTCTGAGTAGACCATACTCACCTCAATGAACCAAGGATCTGATTCAGTATAAGGCAGATTCATGGGTTCACGTGTTTGGCATGCGGAAGGTGCCAAGTTCAATCCCTGGCTTTTCTATTTAAAGGGGCCAGACGTCTGATTCAGCATAAGAGAAAGCTTCATGAAGCTTCATGGCCAGACGGCTCCCCCCATATTGCTATTGAAATGGCTGCACTATGTGCTACGAACCTCGCATAGAAAGTGGCCCTAAGATAGGTGAATACGGGTTTGGGTGCCTGTCTTCATTTTATCGCTCCCACCTGACACTTTCCAGTTGCTGGTAGCAAATGCAAATTATTCTTGTTTGCAACATTGAATGAAGCTGTTTACAGTGAGACCATTAGCAGCAGTGGTGTAGGAGGTTAAGAGCTCGTGTATCTAATCTGGAGGAACCGGGTTTGATTCCCAGCTCTGCCGCCTGTGCTGTGGAGGCTTATCTGGGGAATTCAGATTAGCCTGTACACTCCCACACACGCCAGCTGGGTGACCTTGGGCTAGTCACAGCTTCTCAGAGCTCTCTCAGCCCCACCCACCTCACAGGGTGTTTGTTGTGAGGGGGGAAAAGGGCAAGGAGATTGTCAGCCCCTTTGAGTCTCCTGCAGGAGAGAAAGGGGGGATATAAATCCAAACTCCTCCTCCTCCTCCTCCTCCTCCTCCTCCTCCTCCTCCTCCTCCTCCTCCTCTTCTTCTTCTTCTTCTTCTTCTTCTTCTTCTTCTTCTTCTTCTTCTTCTTCTTCTTCTTCTTCTTCATTTAAGGCAGGAAATATTTTCTCTAAATTAAGAGAAAACCAGAGAAATGAACTGAAAGGCATCGAGGCTGGTGCCGCTAAACATGCTAAAAATAATCTGGGAACAAAAGACGTATTTGCATTTTTTCCCCTTTCTCTTTGCTCCCCCCACCCCCCCACCCCCAGACTTGTACTCGTAAAACTTAATGGAGTGGAATTGCTTGAAAGAGCCGGAGCATTTTTAATATAACTTTCTGCACTTCTTCCATACATATGTGAACAATTTTAATTAAAAAAAAAACCCGGTCCCTAATTCTTAGACAGCTTGCAGTTGATAATTTGTATTGGACAGATGGATTCAGTCTGTGTAAGACAAATAAATAAATTAGCACCATCTTTGAAATGTATAGCTTAGCCTGGCATCTGTGGATACCATACACCTTCCCTGCAGTTCAGATAGCTTCACCTATAATGTCGGTTTGGCCTGGCTTTGTGTTTGTCTGGCCTTGAGTTAGAACAGAGGACCACCTGCGTGAGAGTGATGTGAAATGTTATGCGTGCCTTTGTAATGGGAGAGGACCAGAGGACCAAGTCTGCACATATTTTACCGAACAGGTCATGTATTAAGCAAAGCACCAAAAGGTAAAATGATAAATGATGAGGTCATCCTTTTAGAACTGGTGTCCAGGTGGTGGAAAGCCGGAGGTCTGGGAATCAAGAACAACAACTTTTTTTTAAAAAAAAAAAAAATCGGTTTCCTTGCAGAATGCAGTCGGTCTGATGCCTTTGCATTCTCTAGCTGCAAAAAATTGTAAAGTGGTCATGGTGTAATGCGGGGCAGGAACTTTAATTGTCAAGTTGCGTATATCGGAGAATTACCACCACAGGCAGCAAATGCCTAACCTCATTGGTTTTTTCACGTGTCCTTAACCTTCAGTTGCATTTTCCATATTGGCAACATTCCTGCAACTTCCAATGTCACTTAATGCTGAATGGCAAAATGCCTACACCCTTGGTGTCAGAGCAAGCAAAGAAGGAGGATTGTGCACTCTGACTAGTCCCGTGTGGGGATGCACATCTCAGCATTCAGAACATTTAGTGGTGTTCAGACAAGCATCAGCTAAATGTTGAAGAACCCGTGACACCTGATCTGCAGACACATCATTTGCACTCAGGGCAACCTGCTTCCACACATAGATCTCCTTTGTAGGACAGGGGAAATATAACATTGCATGTTATAGAAACGTTTATCCATTTTGTTTCTAAGACTTGCGGAAAATGTTAAGGAGCAGCAGTGGCATAGGAGGTTAAGAGCTCATGTATCTAATCTGGAGGAACCGGGTTTGATTCCCCGCTCTGCTGCCTGAGCTGTGGAGGCTTATCTGGGGAATTCAGATTAGCCTGTGCACTCCCACAAATGCCAGCTGGGTGACCTTGGGTGACCTTGGGCTAGTCACAGCTTCTTGGAGCTCTCTCAGCTCCACTTACCTCACAGGGTGTTTGTTGTGAGGGGGGAAGGGCAAGGAGATTGTAAGCCCCTTTGAGTCTCCTGCAGGAGAGAAAGGGGGATAGAAATCCAAACTCCTCCTCCTCCTCCTCCTCCTCCTCCTCCTTCTCCTCCTCCTCTTCTTCTTCTTCTTCTTCTTCTTCTTCTTCTTCTTCTTCTTCTTCTTCTTCTTCTTCTTCTTCTTCTACTACTATGTGGAGTTTGAATGTTACAGATATATAAAATGTTGACAATTTAATAACAATTTATGTGAAATCTTTTCTAAACATTTAAAGCATTCCACGTACACTTTAAAAATGATACTACCAATACTAGTACAATTATTTAGAATCTGAATGACCAAACTGGCTTGTTAAGGTTATATGGAGGAAAATGTTAAAGAGGGAAAAGAAAGTCTGTTGGTTGTGCCCAGGTGATGGTTGTTTACCTGTGAATGAGGCTCCTTACTACTTTTTTGCCTTGTTGTTTTGGACAAAGTAGGTGTTTATTTGAAGGATCATTTCAAACTTCTGCGTTGATCTGAAGGATCATTTCAAACTTCTACCTACTATTTAGTATAGATGTTGGTAGGGTTAAACAACATTTCAGTTGGTGATATTAACTAGTGGGTAAAGCTGAACTTGAGGTCAGTGATAAAAAAGTATAATATTTAGTTACCATATATATTCGTGTATAAGTCGACTTTTTCAGCACATTTGTTATGCTGAAAAAGCCCCCCTCGGCTTATTTTCAGGTCTTATACTCAAATATATACGGTATTTATATACAACTGTATGTGCTATAGCTGAAGCTCTGTTTGTGTAACCCAGGGTTTATTAGGGGGAGCTAAAGAGCTCAGATTTTCCATATAAGGAAGAAAAGGCTCCATTTCCTCAGAATTGTTGAGGCCTGTAGCTGCATCAACAGTGCCACAGTACACTGCTAGAGAGAACGGTAAAGGACTGAAACCCTGCTAGTCTGTTTTGCATAGCAGACCAGAACTATTATATGCTGATTATTGTTTCTGTATTGGTTTGCCATATTTCATTGTTATACTGCACACTATTGTTTATGAAACAGGAAACATATTAAAAGTTTCTTTTGTTGTAAGTCTGGTGAATGTTAAGGGTCACAAGGTGGGATCACACTGTCAAAGACTTGAACTCATTTTCCATTTCTGATAATATCCCTCTTAAAATCTAAGTTGGGTTACATTTGGACATATAGATGAGGAGGAGGAATCCAGTTTTGAACAATTTTAACTCTTGTGTTTTAGTGAGGTTGCTGATTGAGCTAAGGTTTTTGGACTTTTAAAGTTACTGTTGATACCATATTGTTTTTGTTGACCCTCTTTTCCACTTACAGAGCTAGTTTACTGTTTTTCTTTGAAATAAATATTCAAAAACATTTAACCTACCGATGCCTCAATTAATGTAATTTTATTGGTATCTATTTTTATTTTTGAAATTTACCAGTAGCTGCTGCATTTCCCACCCTAGACTTATACTCGAGTCAATAAGTTTTCCCAGTTTTTTTGTGGTAAAATTAGATGCCTCGGCTTATATTCGGGTCATCTTATACTCAAGTATATACAATAAGTCGAAATCTAGTTGAATAGTAAGAACTGAATGAGTAGTTCTCCAACCCCCACAGTCCCCTGGCTCTATCTCCAAATCTCTAAGAATTTCCCAACTTGGAGTTAGCAGTACTAATAGGATTGAGCCAATATTATTATAAATTATACTTTAATTATAGAGAAGAAGATCGACTGAGAAATCAAGGACATAGGTAAGGGGTGGGGGTTTCTCGGTTCAAACCCCCCATTCATGTCCGAAGCTCCGTCCCTCCATTTGTGGGTTTTTAAAACATTTTTAGTGGGTTTTTTTGTTTTTGGCCTAGCAGCACCAACCTTTCAGGAACTGTTTGGGGGACTCTCTTGATGATACTACCCAGGTTTTGTGAGGTTTGGTTCAGAGGGTCCAAAGTTATGGACTCCCAAAGGAGGTGCCCCCATCCTCCATTGTTTCCAATGGGAGCTAATAAAAGATGGGGCTACACCTTTGAGGGCCCATAACTTTGGACACCCTGAACCAAACTTCACCAGACCTGGGAGGTATCATCAGGAGAGTCTCTTACTCATACCACCCAGGTTTTGTGAAGTTTGGTCCAGGGGGTCCAAAGCTATGGACTCCCAAAGGTTTGATTCCCCATCCATTGTTTCCAATGGGAGCTAATAAAAGATGGGGGCTACATCTTTGAGGGTCCATAACTTTGGATCCCCTGAACAAAACTTCACCAAACCTGGGATGTATTATCAGGAGAGTCTCTTATTGATACCACCCAGGTTTTGTGAAGTTTGGTCAAGGGGGTCCAAAGCTAAGGACTCCCAAAGGGGGTGCCCCATTGCCCATTGTTTCCAATGGGAGCTAATAAGATATGGGGGCTACAACTTTGAGGGTCCATAACTTTGGACCCCCTGAACGAAACTTCACCAAATCTGGGTGGTATCATTAGGAGAGTATCCTAAAGATACACTGAAAGTTTTGTGCTTCTAGCTTAACAATTGCACCCCTGACAGCAGGCACCCCCCAAATTTCCCCAGATTCTCCTTTTAAATCCACCCCCTTTGGCATGGATTTAAAGGGAGAATCTGAGGTCCTCAGTTTAGAAGAAGAAGAAGAGTTTGGATTTATATCCCCCCTTTCTCTCCTGTAGGAGATTCAAAGGAGCTTACAATCTTTTTTTCCTTCCCCCCTCACAACAAACACCCTGTGAGGTGGGTGGAGCTGAGAGAGCTTCGAAAAGCTGTGACTAGCCCAGGGGTAGGGAACCTGCGGCTCTCCAGATGTTCAGGAACTACAATTCCCATCAGCCTCTATCAGCATGGCCAATTGGCCATGCTGGTAGGGGCTGATGGGAATTTTAGTTCCTGAACATCTGGAGAGCCGCAGGTTCCCTACCCCTGGACTAGCCCAAGGTCACCCAGCTGGTGTGTGTGGGAGTGTACAGGCTAATCTGAATTCCCCAGATAAGCCTCCACAGCTCAGGCGGCAGAGCTGGGAATCAAACCCGGTTCCTCCAGATTAGATACACGAGCTCTTAACCACTACACCCCATTTAAAGTGGTGCTGTTTCAGGGTGGGGGATAATCCACCCCAAAACAGCATCCCTTTCAATGTTGTTTAAATAGGGACCCCAGATTCTCACTTTAAGGTGGATTTGAAAGGAGAATTTGGGCTCTCTAGTTTAAACACCATTGAAAGTGATGCTGTTTGGGGGTGGATTCCAGCATCACAACACCTGCGGGGGGGGGGGGTTCACAAAACTCAGATTTTGCGCCAGGCTCCATTTTCCCTCTATGCCTCTGCCCAGCTGGTGGGGGGCAGGGGAGTCTGCCGTCCCCGGCCTTGGAGAGCTGCTTTTATAAGCGCTAGGCCAGGGGCGGGGCTTGGGGAGGTGTGGCCATGCCCTAGGGGTGGGTGGGCTGTGGCCCCCCCATCCCCCCCATAAAAATCTATACCTACGTCCCTGTGAGAAATGCTTCCACAGTTTGTCTTTATCACTGGAAGATAAAGATGAAAATATGTGATGGGAGGCAGATCTATTAGTTTGAAGCAGAAGTCTGCTTAAAATGTAGAAAACATGTAGAAAGGTGAAGAGATCCAGCAGCTAAAGAAGCATGCAGGTCAGGGGCGGAGCAAGGGGGAACTGCCCCCGGGGCATGTGCGTGCCCTGCGCCCCTGCCGCAACACCGCATGCCCCTGCCCTGCCCTGCCCCCGCCCCATGGGCACTACACCACCGATGCAGGTGAAGGAGCATAATTCACTCTTAGCTTTAGGTTCTGCCCAGGTATAGGGTTGTCGGCTCTGGGGTGGAAAATTCCATGAGATTGGGGGGGGGGGTGGAGTCTGGGGAAGGTGGAATTTGGGGAGGGGAGTTACTTCAGCAGAGCACAATGCCATAGGATCCACCTTCCCAAGCAGTCATTTTCTCCAGAAGAAGTGATGATCTCTGTCACCTGGAAATCAGTTGTAATCCTGGGAGTTGTAATCCTGGGAGCATGGCCTCCCTGCCGCGGAATTCTGTCTCTCCAGCCGCTTTCCATCCCAGAGCCTATTAAACCCCCTGTGAGCCCTGACATTCAAATGTACACTGTGAGTTCAACTCCCAGGCAGCTGATTTGGATGAGCACCATGATGCCAGTACAGGTCAGGAAATGGTACACAGAAGAAGGCTGAAGCCCCCTCTCCCTGGGTGCCACGGCTCCCATCCAGATCAGCCCCTGCCTGCACACATTGGAACTGAGTCCCAAGTACAGAACTTGTAGTGTTGCATGTCTGATCTCTCAGCCCGGAGAGGACAGGAGGAAGAAATAACTTGCAGGGAAGCTTACAACGGTCAGTGAGGCCTGATGACGAAAGTGCTTGGTTCGGAGAAAAGTCCAGGGCTGGGAAAGGGAGAGGGTTTTGCAGTATTCTTTGCTGGAATGCTTCACGTGGCCTCTAGCTGAGCCGGTGATCTCACAGAATTACATCTGATCTCCAGGCTACAGAGACTGCGTGGCATCACATCCATGCCGAGCTCCCTCCCTTCGTCAAGCCTTGCCCTTCCTAAGCTCAACTCCAAACCTCTAGGAATTTCCCAACCCAGAGATGGCAACCCTATACCCTATCTATCTATCTATCTATCTATCTATCTATCTATCTATCTATCTATCTATCTATCTATCTATCTATCTATCTATCTATCTATCTATCTATCTATCTATCTATCTATCTATCTATCTATCTATCCTATCTATCCTATCTATCTGTCACCTGTCTGTCCTGTCTGTCTGTCTGTCTGTCCTGTCTGTCCATATGTTCCAGCCTGTTCTGTCTCATTCTGTCTGCCCTCTGTCTCTCTGGCTGGGTCCGTCCGTCCTGCCTGTCCGTCCCAGTCCGGGTCTCGATTCACCGGGTCCGTCCGTCCGTCCATCCGATTGGTAGACCATTCTCCCCCTTCAAAACAGACTCGGAGAGGTTCACGTACAACAAATTTCATAATAAAACACTGCATACATTCATCCAATATATAGTCCTTGTTGAGATAAATTCCCATGCATTGTGGAGACTGACATGTTATGTGATGTCGAATGCAGGGCATTCTGTCTCTCAACAGGAGAGAGAAGGTCATTGGGACTTCCTGAGGACGTACATGTACGACATGCATGTTTGCAACCGTATCTGTGTCACGTTTGCACTTTATGCATACTCTTAGACCTTTGTAGGCATACACTTAAACACTGCAGCATGTGAACTGGATGTTCAAACTGTTTTTCAAAGGTATCCTTTTGTAAAGGGGGCAAAGCTACATTTCAAAATTTAACTGGAGCGCACACGCATCTTTTTCTCTGTGGGAAAATGAGAGGAAAATGCCTTTCTTTCTCTGTCTCTCTCTCTCTCTCTCTCTTCCTGTTTTCTTTCTTCCTTTAGCAAATACTAAGGAGTCCACCCTGAACCAGATGTTGGGAGTCTATAGTTTAATGTTTTTGGAAAAGAGCCCAGACTTTTACCTATCTTTTCAGCTATTTACATGGCTTTTATTTCCCCAGCTGTGCTTTCATTGATACTATACAGTTACAGACCTGTTCAACCAAGACTCATTAGAGTAAAAATTACTGTAACTTCAGCAATGTGAAGCGCTGAATGGAACTCATTTTTGGCTTTGCTAGATGAGCAAGAGGATCGGGCTTAATGACGGGTAGGAAGAAATCTGCTACAGATGATGATCACTCCAGGGGAGGGCAGAGAAGTCCGGCAGGTTTTGCTTTCCGAGACGATTGCCGAGAGGGAGTCGGCAGCTGCCACATATGGAGTGGGTGCATGGGAACGGCTTTTGTTCCGAGCAGACTAAACTTTCACAGTATTGTTTGGCTTTAGAACTGTTTTTTAGTTTTGATAGTTTCCACTCCAGTTGCCTTTGGAGCTCCTTTCCTTGCCTTGTAAATTTCTTCTCTTTTTGCTTTTTTCTTGGGATGCAAGAGTGTGGCAAATGGATTTCCCTTCTGTATCTTGTGCATCTGTTTACCAAAGAGAGTAAACACAATCGAAGGTGCTGTTACAGGCCAATTCGAAAGGGAGTGTACATCACAAGGTGCCGCAAGCAGTGCTGTCTTATTTTGGCACAGATGGACAGCCCTCTGGAGATCACAGGGATGGACTCTTCCTTTGATTATGTGACGGCTAAGAATGGAATGGAGACAAAGGCATTTGCAGTATGAAAATAACCTTTGTGCTGGAGCAAGACAGAATGAAGAATTTACTTTGGCACAGCCAGAGATCCTGTGTATTGAGCAGGGTTGACAAGATGGTGGTAGCCCACCAGCCTAGCCAAATCTGAAAAGCAGTGTGATTGGGCTCTGCAAATGCAATTCAATGGCCCGTTGTGCATGGACTGCTTACCTCGGAACCCTTCTCTACGCAGTGGGATTGCAGTGGGCTCCCCTCACGTTTTTCTATTTACACATGAGGAGGCAATCCGTCCGGGGCGCACAGTTTTTCTGCAAAGAACTCTCCTGGCCTAGTTCTCTTAACTCCGGCCATCAACTTATTCTTAAAGGCACAGATCTCATTACACTCGCTAGTCAAAATTAGTCTTTAGTCTTTTAAACTAGGTTTAGTCTTTAAACTGCATTTATCGATATTACTGTTCCCAAAATATCCCCCTCTCGTGGGGTCCACAGGGCAGGCTAGAGGTTCTGGTGGAAAAGCTGCTCAGCCTTCCTTCCCCCCCTTATTTAGATAGCACAATCAAGACAGTGGGGCATTCGTGGTACAGAGAACCGTTCTCCACATCTGAAGTTTAAGAGTATTTATTAAAAATTAAAAAATGGATACCAGTATATTTTAGCACAGCACCAGATGGAGCAAGGATTCCCAAAACAAAGGAGATGAAACTGCAAATCCCCTGCCCCATATCTTAACATACCCTAGCTAGTAGTTGTTGAACATAGGGGAGGAGGAGGCGTTTGGATTTATATCCCCCCTTTCTCTCCTGCAGGAGACTCAAAGGGGCTGACAATCTCCTTGCCCTTCCCCCCTCACAACAAACATCCTGTGAGGTAGGTGGGGCTGAGAGAGCTCCAAGAAGCTGTGACTAGCCCAAGGTCACCCAGCTGGCGTGTGTGGGAGTGCCCAGGCTAATCTGAATTCCCCAGAGAAGCCTCCACAGCTCAGGCGGCAGAGCGGGGAATCAAACCCGGTTCCTCCAGATTAGATACATGAGCTCTTAACCTCCTATGCCCCTGCTGCTCCCTAGGCATCTAAAACTTAGAAGGTTGCAATTCTCAAAGAGTTCACATTATCTGGCTGAGCACATGGTCCAAAAACGGCTGCTGCTTTCACAGCCCAGGCAAGAGGTCTGCTCCCCAGCAGAAGGAAAGAGAGAAGAGACCTCACCCCTCCACTCCCAGCAATTTATCAGCTCCCAGACCCCACCTTCCTTTGCCCTGGTCAGGCTGGGTCAAGATATCTTTTCCCCCTAGGTCAGGTAGCCCTTCCTGATGTCCATCTGGAATTTCTAAGTCCTCCAAATCTATGATACCTGATGGGAGGAGAAAAGAAAAAGAAAAGGGGGGGGGAGGAGCCATTTCTCCATAGACCTCATGGGTAGGCTCAGCATCATCCTGCCTGTCTTTAAAGGAATAAATACGGTAGCTATTAGTTGAAGTCATTACGTATGACGCAATGAAGAGACGAGACGCAGCGATATCAGGATCCAGTGGAGAGAAGCCAGTGGCGATCTAGCGTGATCCGTGGATCTGGCTGATCCGTGGGTCTGGCTAATCTGCCGAGCTGGGGTCCCTGGCACCTTTTATTAAGGGTTTGGGGAAGGCGGGAGAGCGGGAGACGATTGCGCGATACATGACTCATAGGAGCTGTGTACGTGCAGGAGGAAACGTTCCTGTCTGGGTCAGGCCCACACCTGGGGTCTTGTGACCCTTTGTCCCTTTGTCTGGGGCATCTTGTGACCTGTGAGTCACAGGGGTCTTGTGACAGGTGAGTGTGCGCGCCCAGAAGGCAACAGATGGCGTAGGCATTCCTGTGCTCTGTCTGAGGCTCTGCTGGGTTCGCTGGCTCACCCCTACAATTAGTTCCATCCTTTGACCTGCTGGAGTCTCCACAAGCTCCATTTACTCCCCACTCAAAGGTTGAGGCCCTTGGGCTCCAGAAAGTTTGAAAGGAAAACTCAGCCGATCACCTCTGGTATAAAAGGAAAGCCCTTACATTTTGTACTGTACGGACATGTGGTTGCTTTCATTATTCATTTTTAATTCTGTTTTTTTAATGTGTGGTATATTTTAAGGAGGAGGCCTGGCTGTATTCCGGCTGGGCTGGGGTGGTTTAGTTGCCTCTCCTAAATCAACACTGTAATTGTGCATCTAATTAATTAAAAAAATCAGTTGTATCTGTAGATAGATGAATTAGGGTACAGCAGGAGACAGGCAGATTCCTTAACTGCTGGTTAAGTCTTTTTATACATTTATGATTTGTTTTCCATGTTGTCTTGAAGGTGACTCCAATGTGTCAAGGATTTCTTTAATATCAAATTTGAAAAGGAGTTGGCTGAGGATGTCCTTCATCCAATATTCTTTGGGATTATCCCTCAGAAATCTAGCCCTGCTATATACCTGGAACATCTTGTTAATTACAATTGCAGATGGGTCATGACTAGAGCAAGGTGTAACTCTTTTCCGTCAGTACATCTTCAAGGTCGCTTCTCTAATATCCCACAAAAATGAGCGTTGCTGTCGTTTCTGTCCTAATACAACTGATTCACTTTCTCATATTCTGCTTCACTGTTCAAAATACAACAACATCAGAACTGATTTGAGAACTGTATTACCAACAGGATTTATGCTCCTTTCTGATAAGATAAAAATGGCTAAGCTTCTAGATAACTCTAATGCTGAAATCTCTGAAGCTGTTGCTACATTTTTACTCTGTGTACTGCAAGTTGTGCAATAATGATCTTTTTATTGTATTTGGAACTCATGACACACTCCGGTTTTATGCCTAATAAAGGTTTTGGATTTGGATTTGGATGTCCTTTATGTTGCTTCAGGTATTCTTAATTGACCTGTATCTTTATTTCCATTTGTTTTCTGCTCCCACTTGAAATGTTCCCCAAAGGACACCACTCAAGGAGGGTTTGGTGGCAATCTTTCTCTCACCCTCATCCATGCTCAGTTCTAATGCAACAGTCTACAGTTCAGGCTGCAAGCTGAAGCACACATTCTAGGGAATAAGTCCACCTCATACCAGGGTGAATAAGCCTCAACCAGATGCTGGACCCCCCTTCCCCCCCAAGTTGGGGGGCACAACCAGATGATGGCCCCCTTCCCCCAAGGTGGAGGGGAGGGCCCCCTCCCCTCTCTTGCATGCCATTCCTCCCTCCCTCCCCTTTCCTTGTATGCCACCCCTCCCCCTCCCTTCTCCCCCCTCCCTCCGCTAGGGTGGGTGGGCCATGTCCAGATGCCGGGGCCCCTCCCTCTCCCTCCCTTGCATGCCACTCCTCCCTCTTTTTCCCTCCCCTTGTATGCCACCCCTCCCCATCTCTTCTCTCCCCTCCCTCCACTAGGGTGGGTAGGCCATGTCCAGATGGTGGGGCCGCTCCCCCTCCCTTGCATGCCACTCCTCCCTCCCCTCCCCTTGTATGCCACCCCTCCCCATCTCTTATCTCCCCTCCCTCCACTAGGTTGGGTGCGCCATGTCCAGATGCCGTGGGCCCTCCCCCTCCCTTGCATGCCACCCTTCCCCCTCCCTCCCCTTCCCCTCCCTCTGCTAGGGTGGGTGGGCCATGTCCCTCCCCTCCCTTGCATGCCATCTCCCCCTCTCCCTCTTCTAGAGGCTTCTGTGAGGAGAGGAGGAAAAAAACCCCAGCAAGGGTTTTTTTAAGGAGAGGTGATTTGCCATTGCCTGACTCTGCAGAGTCTCCTTTGGCGGTCTCCCTTCCAAACCGGTGTTTGGAGTTTTAGAATCCCACCACTGAGTAGACCCAATACCAAGAAGGAAGTATGTGTTTGTGTGTGTGTGTGTGGGGGGGGTGCACTAGAGGCCGGAAACATTTTGGAACCACTGCTATAAACGGACAGCTCCTGACTACTTGGCCTTTCCTTGTTGGGATCCAAACCCCTTCATCATTTCGGTTGTCCTTTGCTGCCTCCTTTCCATGCTTGCGCCTGATCAGCTTGTGCGACTCAATATGGGGAGGGACATCTTTTCATCTCTGTCAGTACAAAAATGTAGGCGTGATCTTACTCTTTGCATAACAGGGATAAAATGAGGAGAAGTTTGTGCTGTTAGCTGAATAATAATGCTGTACTGCACAGAGCACCGATACCAGAGGTCAGCAACCTTTGCCACCCAAAGAGCCATTTGGACCCGTTTTCCACGGCCCCGAAGATCTACTGAGCCGGAGAGGTGGCTCCGCATGTAGCTGCCTCCAGTTTGGTCCCTCCACTCACCTTTCCTGGAGGGACACGCCCACGCTGCCCTCCGATCTCCAGGCCATGCGGGCCGCAGTATAAGGTCGATTCCGCACTTGCGTTATCGACCTAAGTTCGAGCTGCGTTCGACCTAAGTGCTCCGCACAACCACTGGGATCGATGTGGTTTTGTACCAGCTTCGCCCCGTGTAACGGTCAAATTTCCGACTCCAGTTGGGAACTACTACTTTTCAGGGAACCGCAGCTCGAACTCCAGCTCGATTCCAGTAAAAGTCACCGGGAATCTCTCTGGTGCCAGGAGTCCCCATTCCAGCCAATCCACAGCTGAGTGTTTCCGGGCAATCGCGTACAGCTGGCCGAAATCAAAAAGCGCCACCTTTGTCCCTCCACATTCCTGTGGCAGTTTTTTAAATAGCGTGATATTAAGGGATAAGGCGGAACATGGCTGTAGAAACAGGGTGACAGCCAATTGGTGGAGCAGGCGAAAGGCACAGGATGATTCTGCCCTCCAAGATGGGATCAAGCCGGTTGCAGTGGGGAACAACAATGGCTTCAATCTAGGTTAGTACCCTTCTCAGGGAACTGGGTCGAACCTATTTTACTCGTGTGCGGAATTGCCCTAAGGCTGAAAGAGCCGCATGCGGCTCCGGAGCCGTGGGTTGCAGACCCCTGCCCTATACCCTCACAGACATAGCCAGGCATCCTATTACAAAACCCAAGAGATGTAAGAGGTCACTTGGGAGATGAATTCTTTCCTTTCCTTTGGGACTGATAATCTGGGTAGTTTATTTTTGCCACGTCTTGATTAAACGGTTAAAGAGGCAAGATCCAGGCCGGGGCTACTTGGCTCTCCCTCAGGCAAGCAGACATGGGATCATTTACCTAAAACTAAAAACAATTAAAAAGAAAGGGAAAACATGGCCACATGGGGATGTCTGCCTTCTATTAATTTACTTTGCAAGTATATTCAATGGGAAACAAATGTTTTGAGCAAGCATCCTGTTTTTTCTTTATGGGATAAGTAAGGTCTGTTCAGGTTAGTTTTGATTCAATTGAGAGGCATTTATGTTTGTAACTAAACTCATGTTCTCTCTTCAAAATCATCTTAACTTTTTTATTCTTCCACCTACCCTGTTTCCCCGAATATAAGACATCCTCTAAAAATAAGACATAGTAGAGGTTTTGCTGAAGTGCGAAATATAAGGCATCCCCCGAAAGTAAGACATAGCAAAGTTTTTGTTTGGAAGCATGCCTGACGAACAGAACACAGAAATATAAGACATCCCCTGAAAATAAGACATTTTTTGGGAGCAAAAATTAATATAAGACATCTTTGGGAGCAAAAATTAATATAAGACACTGTCTTATATTTGGGGAAACACGGTACCCCTTTTTACAAAGAAAAAGAACTCATCTAATGTGCAGATGAAATAAAAGAACAATCTGGTTCGTCCTCCTTTGCTTTACTGCAAGTGGCCAAAAAGTAGGATTTGGCTGTCTCCTTTTAACAATTTCAAGAGCTGGCCTACGCAGGCTGATGGCAAATGTGTTGTGAAATGACTATAAGATTGCATGAATTCTGCCCATAAATCTTACTCACCTCCACTAAATCTCATTCTTTCATTCACAAGGGTATAAAGTACCACTTACAGGAGTTTTTAGTTCACTTGCTCATAATTAAATGACTTCAGAGGGCAATAATTCCTAGGAACCTGCACTTTGATGTGTCACAGTTCTCAGAGTGTGTAGGTATACTAGTCTGATTTCCCATTCGCTGCCGCTTTAGACTGTCCCTCACCTATGTCTGAGGGAGGCATGTGTTCTTGTTACATGCAACATCTGGGTCACAGATGTGGATGACGTGGGCACATGACATCTTTTTACATTTCATCACACGCTGTTGGATCTTTTTAGGATGGCTTCAAGAAGGGCGTGTTCCTCCCCCCCCAGGACCATCCAGGTGTTGATTAAATTTGGATTCCTGGCACAGGGAAATGACCCAGGGAACTGAGTCAGGCTATTGTAGGGTTGTCAACCTCCAGACGGCACCTGGAAATCTGCTATTACAATGGATTGCCAGACATCCAAGATCAGTTCCCCTGGAGCAGGGGTCTGCAACCTGTGGCTCTCCAGATGTTCATGGACTACAAATCCCATCAGCCCCTGCCAGCATGGCCAATTGGCCATGCTGGCAGAAGGCGCTGATTTAACGATCCAGTCTGAATCCCATGAAGCATCTGGAAACCCTGGGCTCCTGGAAAGAAAGGGCTACTTTGGCCAATTGGCCATACTGGCAGGTGCTGATGGGATTTGTAGTCCATGAACATCTGGAGAGCCACAGGTTGCAGACCCCTGCCCCTGGAGAAAAGGGCTACTTTGGCCAATTGGCCATGCTGGCAGGGGCTGATGGGATTTGTAGTCCATGAACATCTGGAGAGCCACAGGTTGCAGACCCCTGCCCCTGGAGAAAAGGGCTACTTTGGCCAATTGGCCATGCTGGCAGGGGCTGATGGGATTTGTAGTCCATGAACATCTGGAGAGCCGCAGGTTGCAGACCCCTGTGTTAAGATCAGGCTAGCCTGGGCCAATTATGGCCATGCTGGCAGGGGTTGATGGGATTTGTAGTCCATGAACATCTGGAGAGCCACAGGTTGCAGACCCCTGCCCCTGGAGAAAGGGCTGCGGCCGGTGGCCGCTTTGCTTGGGGCTGATGGGATTTGTAGTCCATGAACATCTGGAGAGCCACAGGTTGCAGACCCCTGCCCCTGGAGAAAAGGGCTACTTTGGCCAATTGGCCATACTGGCAGGTGCTGATGGGATTTGTAGTCCATGAACATCTGGAGAGCCACAGGTTGCAGACCCCTGCCCCTGGAGAAAAGGGCTACTTTGGCCAATTGGCCATGCTGGCAGGGGCTGATGGGATTTGTAGTCCATGAACATCTGGAGAGCCACAGGTTGCAGACCCCTGCCCCTGGAGAAAAGGGCTACTTTGGCCAATTGGCCATACTGGCAGGGGCTGATGGGATTTGTAGTCCATGAACATCTGGAGAGCCACAGGTTGCAGACCCCTGCCCCTGGAGAAAAGGGCTACTTTGGCCAATTGGCCATACTGGCAGGTGCTGATGGGATTTGTAGTCCATGAACATCTGGAGAGCCACAGGTTGCAGACCCCTGCCCCTGGAGAAAAGGGCTACTTTGGCCAATTGGCCATGCTGGCAGGGGCTACTTTGGCCAATTGGCCATGCTGGCAGGGGCTGATGGGATTTGTAGTCCATGAACATCTGGAGAGCCACAGGTTGCAGACCCCTGCCCCTGGAGAAAAGGGCTACTTTGGCCAATTGGCCATGCTGGCAGGGGCTACTTTGGCCAATTGGCCATGCTGGCAGGGGCTGATGGGATTTGTAGTCCATGAACATCTGGAGAGCCACAGGTTGCAGACCCCTGCCCCTGGAGAAAAGGGCTACTTTGGCCAATTGGCCATGCTGGCAGGGGCTACTTTGGCCAATTGGCCATGCTGGCAGGGGCTGATGGGATTTGTACTCCATGAACATCTGGAGAGTCACAGGTTGCAGATCCCTGCCCCTGGAGAAAAGGGCTACTTTGGCCAATTGGCCATACTGGCAGGGGCTGATGGGATTTGTAGTCCATGAACATCTGGAGAGCCACAGGTTGCAGACCCCTGCCCCTGGAGAAAAGGGCTACTTTGGCCAATTGGCCATGCTGGCAGGGGCTGATGGGATTTGTAGTCCATGAACATCTGGAGAGCCACAGGTTGCAGACCCCTGCCCCTGGAGAAAAGGGCTACTTTTGTGCCAATTGGCCATGCTGGCAGGGGCTACTTTGGCCAATTGGCCATGCTGGCAGGGGCTGATGGGATTTGTAGTCCATGAACATATGGAGAGCCGCAGGTTGCAGACCCCTGCCCCTGGAGAAAAAGGCTACTTTGGAAGGTGGACTTTGCAGCTCTATAGTGATTTTTATATCACTCTTATTAATAAATGCAGCGTTTGCGCAAATAGAGAGACAGAGACAGTTGCTTTCTTTAAGAAAAGTTTACTAGACTATAAAAGAAGGGAAGGATAACTTGGAAGTAAAACAAGAAAATAGCTTTCTACCTGGTGAGCCACATTAGCGAGCTACCTCTTTTCTATCATATGACTAAAACCACTCACAGGAGCATACTGGATTAGAGCATGTGCAGAGAGAAAGAGAAAGGATATATACCTATGTCCTAGGTGCAGCATGTAAACCATGCCACAATTCTCTGACCAATAGGTGGTCAATTGACTGGTCACTCCTGACCTCACTACCTAATTAGCATACACAGCATTAACCCTAACCCCAAACCCCGCCCACAGGCTCAGTGCTTATAAAAGCAGCTCTCTGAGATGACCAGGGGACCAGCAGACTCCAGCTGTCCCGTCCCCCACTGGCTGGGCTCCCAGCTGGCAGCCAGCAGTCCCTTCTGCACCACCCCGGGCAGAGCCGTAGCTAGGGAAAATGGAGCCTGGTGCACCAAAATCCCCAAGGTTTTGCACTGCCCCACATGGGGGGGGGCCAGCTGTGACTCTTGAGATCCACCTGCAAACAGTATCACTTTGAGTGTTTTTTAAACTAAAGAGACCCAAGATTCTCACTTTTAGAATTTACCTTAAAAGAGGGAGAATCTGGGGTCCCCAGACTTAGCTAACATTGAAAAGAATGATGCTGTTTTGGGATGGATTATCCCCACTCCTGAAACAGCACCACTTTCAATGTTTTAAACTGGGGACCTTAGATTCTCCCTTTAAATCCATGCCCAAGTGGGTGGAGTTTAAAAAGGAGAATCTACCAAGGGGGAAATTTGAAGGGGTGCCTGCTGTCCAGGGAGTGCAATTGTTAAAGCTAGCAGCACCAAACTTTCAGGGGCTATCTTTAGGAGACTCTCCTGATGATACCACCCAGGTTTACAGTGAAGTTTGGATTCAGGGAGTCCAAAAGTTATGGACCCCCCTCAAAAGTGTAGCCCCCCCATCTTCTATTAGCTCCCCATTGGAGATCAATGTGGGATGGGGGGCACCCCTTTGGGGAGTCCATAATTTTGAACCCAGAACCAAACCTCACTGGAAACCACTGGGTGAGGTATCATCAGGAGAAATCTCAACCATCCCTGAAATTTTGGTGCTACCCCACTTTGTAATAACTCCCCACAGGCCAAAAAACTGAAAAACAGCACTTTAAAAATGCACTTGAAGAAAAACACTAACGGGAGGGGGGGGCAGAGTTTTGGACAAGTAATGGGGGGTTTGAACCCAGGAACGCCCCCTTTACCTACATCCTTGCTTCCTCCACTAGTTTCAGAGGGCAGCTGGGTTGCTTTGCAGTAGAACTTGGGGAGGTTTACTCTTAAAAGTTTATATCCCCAAAACCTTGTTGCTACTGCTAATTTATCCTTACAACAACCTCCCTGTGAAACAGAGTGTGTGACTGGCCCACACTCACCCAGTGAACCTCCACAGCAGAGTGGGGATTTAACTCTAAAGCTCCAGATCCTTTCCCTCCTTTCCTCCCTGGCTCTGTGCTGTGTTTCCAAGGCTGCGGGGCAATGGGGGTGCTGCACATAACACCATGAAACATTTTCACAGCAGCGTAAAACATTTTGAAAGCATCTTAAGTCATATGACACTTAAAACACTTTAAAGTGTTATTACAGTTGTTAAACATCTTGAAAGCATTTTGAAAATATGTTGTCGAAGGTTTCCATGACTGGAATCACTGGGGTGTTGTGTGGTTTCCGGGCTGTATGGAAGTGTTCTAGTAGCATCTTCTGAAGATGCCAGCCACAGAGGCAGGTGAAACATCAGGAGAAAATGCTACTAGAACACGGCCATACAGCCTGGAAACCAGACAACACCCCATCTTGAAAAAGTTGACAACAATTTTTATTTCTGCTGTGTGGCATGGACCATTGCTGTGTTCAGATTTGTGAGTTGGGGCATGTTCTATAATGTGATGGTGACTTTGAGATGACCAGGTGCAAAAAAATCATTCTTTGGTCATAGTGGGGGAGGGCGGCCTTGGGTCGTGATATGGGAGGGGTTGGGGTACGCAAAACTCAGATCTTGCCCCAGGCTCCATTTTCCCTAGCTGTGCCTCTGCAACAACATGTCTCTGCTGGGCCACTAATTCATGTTTGAGAGAATTGCTTGGGTCCTCTAATGCTCCTTCCCACTTAATCCTGAATGCCCATGTCATCTGTGTACAGTAAACCCATATCTTTCTTTGGATGGGCACAGTGTAATTCTTTTGTTACATGCAAGACATGTGTGGTGAAGGCATAATTTAAACCCCAGACCAGAGGCGTAGCTCTAAGGGGACGGGGGGTGCGATGCACTGGGCGCATAACCCTGAGGGCATTCCATGGGTGTGGCAGGGCATTCCGGGGCAGGGCAGGGGTGGAGGACACACCAGTGCACCGGGCGCTTTTCCCCCTTGCTATGCCTCTGCCCCAGATTGGTCCCCAGGTTTATTATCTGAACATAAATTATCCCTGTGAGGTTCTGTTCCACTTGTGAATCTGAGGCTCAGGCTCATTCCGCACATGCAGAATAATGCACTTTCAAACCACTTTCACAACTGTTTGCAAGTGGATTTTGCCATTCCGCACAGCTTAAAAGAGCACTGAAAGCAGTTTGAAAGTGCATTATTCTGCATGTGCGGAATGAACCTCTGAGAGGATCACATGTTATAAAATGGTGCAGTCAGACATCATAAAACAAGCAGCAAATGATGCAGTAGGACTAGGAATAGAGAACAAGCTAGATTTGAGTACATAGCTATTTGAGTACATAGCTATTTAGAGATCAACATAATTTTGGAGTTATGAGTTTTTGAGAGTCTGAGCTCCCTTTATCAGAAAGCCAGAGCTTTGACTCTCAAAAGGTTTTACCCTGAAAAATCTCATTGGTCTCTAAGATGTTACTGGATTTGAATCTAGCTATTTTACTACAGACCAACATGCTTACACCATCTGAAAATATTGTCATGGAAGACACTAGATTTGGCTTCATGGAGAGGAAATCCATCAGCCTCATTAAAAAAAACATGCACAAGTACAAACCGATATGATCCTGTTTTGTCGAAGGCTTTCACGGCCAGAATCACTGGGGTGTTGTGTGGTTTCCGGGATGTATGGGCGTGTTCTAGTAGCATTTTCTCCTGACATTTTGCCTGCATCTGTGGCTGGCATCTTCAGAGGAGGGGGCATACATTGAAAATGCTGGGGGGAAGAATTAGGACTAATAAAAGGAAACATTTCTTCACGCAACGCATGATTGGTGTTTGGAGATGGTAAGGGCCACCTCACAGGAGGTGGTGATGGCCACTAACCTAAATAGCTTTAAAAGAGGCTTGGACAAATTTATGGAGGAGAAGTCGATCTATGGCTACCCATCTTGATCCTCCTTGATCTGAGATTGAAAATGCTTTAGCTGACCAGGTGCTCGGGAGCAGCAGCAGCGGCAGAAGGCCATTGCTTTCACATCCTGCATGTGAGCTCCCAATGGCCACTGCAAGTAGCAGAGTGCTGGACTAGATGGACTCTGGTCTGATCCAGCAGGCTCTTTCTGATGTTCTTCTGTGTCCCCCTTATAGCTGCAAAGCCACAGTAAATCTATACATAGAATGTTTTCACTGCCATGCCCAAACTGGCATGATCAAGAAACATCTTCTTGCGCAACACATGCTGAAAGAAATGCAATAAACAACCTCAGAAGCATCGTTATAAAAAAAGCTGACAAAGGTGGAGCAGTTGTCACCATGGACAAATCAGGAAACCAAAAGACAACTCTCCTGTGCCTTTTTCTACGAACGACTATCCTCAGACCCCATTCAGGAGTACCAAAAAGAACAAAACAAGATGATGAAAGAAATACCCACCCACATGCAGGAGCAGATCTATGTGTTCACTCCACAAGGACCTCAACCAAGGCATTTGGCGTAGGAGGTTAAGAGCTTGTGTATCTAATCTGGAGGAACCGGGTTTGATTCCCAGCTCTACCGCCTGAGCTGTGTGGAGGAGCTTATCTGGGGAATTCCAGATTAGCCTGTACACACTCCCCACACCGCATCAGCTGGGTGACCTTGGAGGCTGAGTCACGAAAGCTTCTCAGAGCTCTCATCTCAGCCCCACCACTACCTCCTAGGATGTGTTTGTTGTGAGGGGGGGAAGGGGAAAAGGAGTTAGTAAGCTGCCCTTTGAGTCTCCTACAAGGAGAGAAAGGGGGGATATAAATCCAAACTCTTCTTCTTCTTCTGCACAGGAGTCGCAGGTGAAGTGTTCAGTGAGCCATCTGCAGCTGGAAGGGAGAGGAGCCAGAGTCCTGCTGTTATCTCTGTATCTCGAGCAAGAAAAAAGGAAAAGCAGAAGCGAAGAACAAACAGCAGAAAGGCCCCAGTTCAAGATGACCGGGGCTTAGCACTCAGCATCCCCAGGCTCTCCAACACCTTGTTGGAGTGGGATCAATAAATACCACCTACCCTTGGGGTCATCTCATAGGGTTGCCAGTACTGTGAAATACCTGGAGGTCTAGGAGGTGAAGCCTAGGAATGGTGGAGGGACCTCAGCAGGGTACACTGCCATATGATCCATCCTCCAAAGCAGCCACCCCCCCCCGCCCCCAGGGAAACAGATCTCTATTGTCTGGAGGCTGGCATGGGGGCAAGTTTTGTTCCCCATGAAAGGTGCCCCAATCAGGTCTTGTGGCAACCATTGACTATAGCAGGAAAAAGAATTGTTTCTCAGGGATGTCATAGGGATGTTGGAGGATCTGTTCGCCAAACCCTCCAGGACCAGGGTTCCCCAAATCTTAGGCCTGGCCTCTGTGGCCAGGGACTTTGAAGTAGGAGTGGAGGTGCAGAGAGATGCACCTCTGTTCTCCTCAGTTCAAAATGGCGGGAGCTGTTCTTGTTCTGTAAGAACAGTGGGCAGGTGACCTGAAGTCAGGGCCTTTTCTCAGGTGAGCCTGGTTTGTTTCTCGATCCTTAAAGAAACTTGGTTTAGGTCGCAACGTAGCACTGTGGGGCAGACCAATTACATATGGGATGATGCACCTAAACGTGCAGCTCTATTTTTGCAGACATTAACTTTATTGAGGGTCAAGGCCTTTCTTTCTCCTTCTGAAATGTTAGAAGCCCCCCCTCCCCCCCCCAGCCCGACTCTGTATCCCCCGTAGACTCTCAGGAGGTCCATTTCAAAGCAGTGATTGTGAGAGGTGGGTGCACAAATCATTTTGGCAAATAACGGACTTTATATCTGACATGACCTCTTGGCTGTTGCTTTGAAAATGTAACCTGTGAAGACCTGAAAAGGTCCTTCAGTCAACACTCTTTAGAAGACACAATTGATTAGCATGAAAGAATGGACATTTATTTCCGTATCTGGGGAGGCAGGAATAAAAGCGAAACTAAATTCATGACTTCATGGTCATTTGCCGGCTCTGAGAGAGTTCCAAGCAAAGCCGATCTTCGAAGGATTCCGCAAACTGGGCCGCAGACTTATCTCTGTTCTTGCACATTCATCAGGTTGCGTGTAGTGAAGACATCAAACACTCCACAAACATCACCACCAGCTTTCACATTATCACGGGAAATGATACAATCACACGTGTTTTCATTCCATTGCCTCCTCAAGTTTCTGGAATAAGATATTCTAGTTAAAATTGGGGAAAGGATGTTGCTTTTTCAGGGAAGCATGAACAGAAAGTAATGTGGTTTTGAAGATCCCTCGAAGATAATGGACCATGAGCACCTTTTAACTCCACGATACTGTTTTATCTCACCAAAAGTGAAAGTATCAATCGCATGAGAGGCAACGCTGCTGGTCATGTGAAAAGGAAGAAGATGGCGAGGCTGACTCTTGTTTCCTACCATGGGCACAAACAGGGCATCAAGGCCTGTGGCTCCAGTTTGGGAAATTCCTGGAAATTTGGCAGTGATCATGGTGTCTCCCCTGCCAGGTAAGACACTGGAGCACACTCTGTTTCATTGTGCAAGATTTGCCAAGATCAGAATGACCCGACCCATCATTGCTTCACTCCTATACAATCATTTAACTGATGCTCTTAGGATTCCTTTAATCTTAGACAGGGGTCTTCCAAAGCTATGGCCCTCCAGATGTTTCACTGGACTACAATTTCTCATCAGCCCCTGCCAGCATGGCCAAGTGAAATTTGGGGCTCACCTGGGAATTGGTCTAGTCGAAATATAATGGTATCTGGAAGAACCCACTGATTGAGCCAATCATAGATAACCTTGATCCTTGCTTTTGCAAAAGCGTAGCGAAGTATCTTTTAAAGATTATAGGCCATAGCTAGATGGATACTAAGCATTAGATTGCTATCATTATAACAACAACAATGTTGGTTACATTAACTATTTGCTACTGGTATACAGTGCCTACCTCTGCCAGTAACCTGTGGGTTCACGGTCACCCAAAGTCAAATAACCTGTTGAAAGTGATTCCATTGAGGGATGCTAAATGAGTTTTGTTGTTGATTTGGTGCCAGATGGGTAATTTGAGAGTGACAACTGGAAGGCTGTGGCAACCTAATTGGAGTCAAATCAATTTGTTTTGCCCATTTCCTGTCCCCTATCCCTTAGTTCTGTGTTGCAGGTGCCACTCTAACAAACTCCTGGTGTTTTATAGGGGAGTGTTGATACTGTATGCTGTTGCTTGATTTGCCTGGGCTCCTGTTGGGTGGGTCTTTGGTCTGGCTGGTTTGGTTAAGGAAGGTCCATTTGGACTAAACTATTGATAAGACTCTGAATGGTTGTTGTATCTATCTGTCTTTTATGGACAATTGTTTTATTGTATTTTGGAATGCAAATAAAGGCTTGTCTATCTGGAAATTTGGCAGTTCAGGCTGGCAAGGGCAGAGTTGAGGGACCTCAGCAGAGAATGATGACAAACTGTCCACCCTCCAAAGCAGCTACTTGCTCATTGTAACTGATCTCCATAGTTTGGAGATCAATTCAGAGGTGGGATCCAGCAGGTTCTCACCAGTTCCCGAGAGTGGGTGACTAATTTTTATTGTTATTGTGCGAGGGGGGTTTACTAAAGTGGAGTAAACGCTTTCCCATCTCCACGCCCTCGCCTCCCCGAGGGGCCTACTGCCTTTGAGCGTGAAGGTTCCATATAGCAAGTGCGACTAATAACGTCACTCCCTGAACTGGGTATAATCCCTTTCCAGGTCCACTACAATTCCCATGGATTCTCAGCTTTTCGTGCCTTTTATCTCACCCGTCTCTATCAAAGAACCTGTGTGTTTCACTGTTGCTGTGTTCCGATTTGTGAGTTGGGGCATTTTCTATAATGTGGTGATGATTTTAGAAGCCAAATGACCTGGTGCAAAAAAAATGTTTGGGGGGGGAGTGGTGGTGGAATTGGTGGCTGCCCATGGGGGGGGGGGCATCCAACTCAGCAGGTTTGCCCAGGGCTCAGGGTTTGCTTAAGAGTGCGCCTCTGCCCCTTTGCTTTTGGGGGGGGGGCTGGCGAGGGAACACTGTTACTAAGAATTATGGATCCCACCACTGGATCAATTGTAATTCAGGGGAGAGTTGCAGGCCCTACCTTTGCAGCAGGAACAGCAGTGGCATAAGGAGGGTTAAGAACTTCGTGTATCTAATCCCTGGAGGAACGGGTTTTGATTCCCGGCTCACTGCCGCCCTGAGCTGTGGAGGCTTATCTGGGGAATTCAGGTGTGGCAGCCTGTGCACTCCCACCTGCGCCAGCTATGGGTGAGCCTGGGAGCTAGATCACAGCTTCTCGGGCTCTCCTCAGCCCACCCACCTCACCAGGGTGTGTTTGTTGCCTGAGGGGAAGAGAGAGGCAAGGAGGATTGTCCCAGCCCTTTGGAGTATCCTGCAGCAGAGAAAGGGGGGGATATGAATCCAAACCCCTCCTCCCCCTCCTCCTCCTCCTCTTCTGCTTCTGCTTCTGCTTCTGCTTCTGCTTCTGCTTCTGCTTCTGCTTCTGCTGCTTGCTTCTGCTTCTGCTTCCTGCTTCTTCTTGAAGTCTCTGGGAGATCCCTAGGAGTTTGAACCCGTTCCTGTCACATGGGAAACTCACCTTGGACATTGCTCCAGCCACCTACTTCTGGGGTTTAGTTGTGAAAACAAAACAGAGGGTAGGGAGAGAAGAGTGCTGCAATGGACATTTTGTTTTATTTGCTTGGTGAGGAGATTGTGAGCCCTTTGAGGCTCCTGCAGTAGAGTCAGGGGGGATATAAATCCCACCTCTTCTTCTTCTTCTTCTTCTTCTTCTTCTTCTTCTTCTTCTTCTTCTTCTTCTTCTTCTTCTTCTTCTTCTTCTTCTTCTTCTTCTTCTTCTTCTTCTTCTACTTACTTGGGATTAGCTTAGCGTTGGCTGTTTCCCAGCTATTTGGCTGGTGTTGTCAAGACCCACACGGTCATCTTCTCCACTTTCACTATTTCACAGAGCATTAGCGAATTTAAAATTTTAATTCAATTTTTTCCCTCAACTTTTCCACTAGTGATGGGTGATGATGGGTTATGTCTCCTATTCTTTGGGGCTTCAGAGAGCTTATTGCGTGCTTTACTCTTCTGAGACACTTGGGATCGGTTGTATAGTAGTCAGCAACAGCAACCATGAGTCACTTATACTAAGCAAAGAGATTACATAGATTAAGCTGGGTGTTTAGTTTCAACAACTAATTTGGACACCATGAATGGTTACTTCAAAATGTCCATTTAAATAAGTCAGGAAATTTCTTCAAAATCAAATCAGCTGTCTGGGAAAAATAAATGGAGACATATCATTTAATAACTTTGTGGAAAAGTTCAAAAGCTTGTGCGAGTGTTAGTCATACTTTTATTTGAGGCCTGCCGTACAGCAATACCAATCCAAAGCACAATTGGACGTGGCAGAGGGATAAAGATGGCACTGCAGAGATTCTGAAGTCTCCTCACAGACCTGCAGCTTTATGGATTGTTTGACTTTTGAAGTCAAGCCTTTATTTCTACATCCAGATGTTTAAAAGGGTCACAGGGGTTTCCATGAAAATTTGAAGTGAGTTTCAGCAGAATTCATTCACTCGGTTTGTGTTTCCCTCCCGTCTCCAGACCATAGGGAGCAGCTCCCTTGGAGAGAATGGCTCCTTCGGAGGGTGGACTCTGACTATTTTCCTGCTGAGGTTCCCCCCCTCCAAACTTTACCATCCCCTGGCTCCCCCCTCAACACTCCAGGAACCTCCTGACCCAAAGCTGGCAACCCCACCTGCAAGAGTACAGCTGGATTTGACCAATGGGTTTAAATCACAGGTGTCAAACTTGCGGCCCTCCAGATGTTTTGGACTACAGTTCCCATCATCCCCTGCTGGCAGGGGATGATGGGAACTGTAGTCCATAACATCTGGAGGGCCGCAAGTTTGACACCTATGGTTTAAATTGTACAAGGTTTAGCCGGCTTGATTTGTTTCCATACCATCAACATTCAATCTCTTTTCTCCGGCTTATTTTACACACCTCTGCTAGAAACGTTCTTGTTAGCCGCACTGGCTCTCAATCTGTACTCAGGTTAGTCCAAACATTCCGTCCACTTTCTGTGATTTGGGCAGTAGTGGATTGCCAATTATGTTTTCTACCTACTGAAACACAGTGAAATCCAGCCCGTTAATACTCTTCGTCATCAGGGCAATGAAAAGCTCTCCGTTATGAGAACTTGAGCTTGTTAAGTTGTAATTTGGTTAAGAATATAATTAAAGACAGAAGCCATTTAAGAAGGCAGGCCAAGGTAGCATTGCTAGGTAATTAAAGGCCAGAAGCCTCGGAGTTTTGCAGTCCTGCAATGTAATTGTCCTTAAACGTAATAAACCATTATTTGTGTGATGTTGTAAACTGACTTTGTGATTCACACCAATAAGATACACTCATAAATATGAGGTATCGAGAGCATTACAGGTTTGGGCTGCCAGATTTCAACCTCGTGAGAAACCAAAGCCCAGTCCGAGGTGGATTCCACATAGCATAAATATAACATCTTTAGGATGTTATTAAAAGATCCGTTTTGGGATTTGGTGTCCCCACAGATGTTATATTTGTGCTGTGCAGAATCCACGCAAGAGATTCACATGAGCAGGGTCTGCCTATTTCCTCACACAAAAGGTTGTGTTCTTTGTAATGGAGACAACTGTCCAGGATACAATCTTTATCTTTATTAACCTTTAATAGGCATAGATAGATCAAGATTTACACAGACACATTCTGCAGTCTCAAGTATACTTCAGTAGCAAGGAAATAGTCCACATAACTTGATGGTTGACTTCGAGGGATTCAAATCACTTCAGATTTTTTTTTTAAGAAATAGCCAGAGCAAATGACAGTAAATACCCCTACACATCAATGTAAAAATACAATCTAATATAAAATTGCAATAAAAATAGATCTGTTTAGCAAGTTAAAAGCAAAATAATACAGCAATAGGTATCCTACCATGCCGAATATTAGACAGATTGGAGAAGATACCTATCTTTTATAAGAAGTTCTACGTTTGTTTTATGAATCACTATTTGATATTTAAAGAATTTGATTCTGTGCCAAATAATAATGAAATCCAATTTGGTTTTAGTGTATTGTGTACTTAATATATTTTTTTAAAAATAAGCAGTTTAAAAGAAGTAATAAAAAAATGTAGGAATAAATTAAAGCACTTTAAAAAAAAATGCTGTTGTCAGGTATAGAGCTACCATACGTGTTGTATGAGCATTGTAATCTCCAAGAAGAAAACGTATGGCAACAGTAGGGTTAGAAATGTTCCTCGCCACTAATAAAGCGTGGATTAATCTGAGATGCGCATCTGCATTTATTTGGCACTCTAGGAGGACATGGGTAAGAGAGTCAATGGAGCCACAGCGACAGTGTCTTTGTTGTTTTGGAATTTGGTGATACCTTCCGTTGGTAGAGGCTGAAGGAAGACTGTTGAATCTGGCTAACATTCAGGATACAATCAGTGGCAACCTTTATGTGTTTGCTGACTTTTATGAGGACAAAGGTCACCCCAAGCCCCCCCAATTTCAGCTGGCCGGACACTGACGAAGAAAGGGCCTTCATGATCTCACATACCCAAATCAGTCTGAGAAAGAGAACCCAGGAGAGCACATGAAGAAAGAGGATTTGGTACCTGGCTTTTCCTGTGAAGTCAGAGGTTCAGCCTTCTGAAATGAAGAGCCAATCATAGAGCTTCCATCTCACCTCCATCTATCTAAAATCTACCTGTCAGCTTCTGACAGAGAAGGAAGAAACCAGGATGTTCAGAATCAAGCAGCAGCAATTGAGGTCATCACAGCTGTGTCAGATACTTTAAATTACCTAGTGGGGCCCACAGCCAGGATATTGCCCTTTTCAAATTATTTCATGTTCTCAGGCATTTTGCTCCCTTCAGTGATCTATTCCCCTCCTGGGTATTTGAACTGTGGTTCTGCCTTGTCCAATCCAGTTTAGCCTACTTGGGATCCTAAATCAGATCACCACACATCACTGGCTTATGGGAGCACCACTTTGCTGGAACAGAATAGTTACAGGCTATCTTTTGGCAAAAAGAAAAATTGTCAGCTAATACTCATATATAAGGTTGGACCGATTTCCACCAATTCCCCCTCCCTCTGGAAATCCCCGGTGTGGCAAAGTAGTTAATTAGGGTTGAGCAATACTGAAAATATTCAGTAAAATTTGGATTCGGGTTTATTCAGGCATAAAATTATCTGTATACCCGAATAAGACAAATATCCTATTCGGTATACCCGAATAATTTGGGTCAGTCTGATTTGTTGGTATTTTGGGGTTTTGGCCTGCTGGGACGCCTTTTTAAAGCTAGCAGCACCACAATTTTAGGGTATCTTCCGGCGACTCTCCTGATGATACCACCCGAGTTTGGTGACATTTGGTTCAGGGGGTCCAATGGGAGCCAGCAGGAGATGGGGTACATAACTTTGAGGGTACATAACTTTGGACTCCCTGAACCAAACTTCACCAAACGTAGGTGGTATCATTAGAAGAGTTGCCGGAAGATACCCTAAAAATTTGGTGCTGCTAGCTTTAAAAATGTGCAACCCCCCCCCCCCCCGAAATTCCCCATTAGCTGCAATGGAGCCACTTGAGAGCACAGAATCTCCCCTCTATTAGGAGAGGTAGCTAATACCCCAGAGGACAGAGTCAGAATTCAAATGACCTGGACAGATTAGAGATCTGGGCTGAAACAAACAAAATGAATTTTAAACAGAGATAAATGTGAGATACCACACTTAGGAAAAGGTAAAGTTTCCCCTTCAGTCATGTTTGACCCTGGGGTACCACTGTGAGCAGCGATTTTATAGGCAAGCCTCTTTTGTGGGGTAGTTTGCCATTGCTTTCCCCGGCTATTCTTTACCCCCTAGCTATGAGCTAGGTCAGTGGTGGCGAACCTATGGCACAGGTGCCAGAGGTGGCACTCAGAGCCCTCTCTGTGGGCACGCGCAGAGTCGCCCCCCCCAACACATCTAGGCTGGCGTGGGCCGCTGTGCTTGATAATTAGCATTAAACCTGAGACCTAGTTTTGGGGAGGCAGTGTAGGTAACCCTGTTAAGTGCTGTTAAACCCCATTGATTTTCATGCAAAGAACTAAAGTGTAATCCCTTACCTGGGAGTAAGCTTGGTTGCTGGCAATGGGGCTTGCTTCTGAGTAAACCCTCCTAGGGTCGTGATTTACCTGTTGGAAGAGTTGCATGGTTGCTTCAAAGCAAAGCCACCGACTGCCACCAAGCTTACTCCCGAGTAATGCACACCTCGGAGCCAACTGTTTTTTCTAAACTAAAACCTCAGTATTCAGGTTAAATTGCTGTGTTGGCACTTTGCGATAAATAAGTGGGTTTGGGGTTGCAATTTGGGCACTTGGTCTCGAAAAGGGTCACCATCACTGAGCTAGGTACTCATTTACCGACCAAGAAATGGATGGATGGCTGAGTTGGCCATGAGCCAGCTGCCAGGGTATCTGACGCACAGGGGGCTCGAACTCCTGACTGTGTGAATGGCAGTGCAAGCACTTAACCACTACGCCACGCATATCCTAAGATACCACACGTAGGCAGAAAAAATGAAATGCACATATATAGGATGGGTGGCACCTGGCTTGACAACACTACATGTGAAAGGGAAATCTTAGTAGACCACAAACTGGACATGAGTCAGCATTGTGATGCGGTGGCCAAGAAAGCCAATGTGATTTTGGGCTGCATCCAGAGGTGGGATCCAGCAGGTTCTCACAGGTTCCCGAGAGTAGGTTACTAATTATTTGTGTGTGCCGAGAGGGGGTTACTAATTAGCGATTTTGCCACATGATTTTTGCCTTAGTTACGCCCCTCCTCTCAGTAGTAGCGCACAGAACTTGAACCAGTCTAGCAGGAGGTGCACGGGCGTGCGTGGCAGCCTGCACCTACGTGCATTCGTTTCCCGCCCAAGGACCAGCGTAGAGGCTGTGTCCTTGCCACAGCCTGCCCAGGAGTGCCCCACCCCTGGAATGCCCGGCCACACCCCCGTAGTGCCCCGCCCAGCCCCATTGGCGCTACACCACAGTTTGAATCCCACCACCATGGGAACCTGTTACTAAAATTTTTGGATCCCACCACTGGCTGTATCAATAGGAGTATAGTGTCAAGACTGAGGGATGTAATTGTACCTCTCCATTCTGCATTGGCTAGACCTCACCTAAAATATTGTGTACAGTTCTGGGCACCGCAATTCAAGAAGGATATTGACACGCTGGAACGGGTCCAGAGGAGGGCAACCAAAATGGTAAAAGGTCTGGAGTGCATGCCTTACGAAGAGAGGCTTAGGGAGCTGGGTTGTTTAGTCTGGAGAAGTGAAGGTTAAGGGGGGACATGATAGCCATGTTTAAATATTTGAAGGGATGCCGTGTCGAAGAGGAAGCAAGCTTGTTTTCTACTGCCTCAGAGACTGAGTAATGGATTCAAGATGCAGGAAAAGAGATTCCACCTAAACATTAGGAAAAACTTCCTGACAGTCAGGGCTGTTCGACAGTGGAATTCACCGTCTTGGAGAGTTGTGGAGTCTTTTTCTTTGGGGGGTTTTAAACAGAGGCTGGATGAACATATGTCAGAAGTGCTTTGATGGTGTTTTCCTGCATTGCAGGGGGGTTGGACTTGATGGCCCTTGGAGTCTCTTCCAACTCTATGATTCTAGTTCCACCAGTCACCAGATAGAGGCAGGACAAGTTCAAGCTCTTCTTGAACAACGGGTCTACCTCTCTCAAGTCTCTGGCACAGAATGGGCTGCGTGGAACCAGCACCCCTGCAATTTATATGTTTGGGCCAGGTAGGGAGGCACCAAACTCCCAGAGAATAAAAGCCTTCCCTGATTGGCCAAGGAGCAGTGTTGAGCAGTTACGCTCATGCCTCATTGGACAGTTTAAACTTTTTCCCTCCTGTGTTCTCTGTCCTGGCAACAAATTTTAAAAGCAATATATGGACTGAAGCCAGCTAAATAGAATAAGCAGAGTGTGGATTCGTGCCTCCCCTAACCTTTCTCTCCTGTAAGAACTCAGGATGAGAATCAAGGTGGCTTAAAGCTCCTTTCCCTTCCTCCCCTCCCCTTTCCTGCTTCAGGCTGGCCCTGAAGCTCACCAGAGAGCCCCCAACACAGAGCCCCAACACAGAGCTCTAGAATCATAGAGACCAGAGAGCCCCCAACACAGACAGCAATGCAAGGTAAGTATTGGGGAGATTTTCATGGGGGAAGGGAAGAGAATCCAGGGGTGGGGGGGTTCTCTTTTTTTGTGTTCTTGTTGTCTAAACAAAGCCCCTTGTGCCAAATCCCATGGGGGATTCTCTTTTTTTTTGGTTGGGTAGTTTAAACAAAGCCGATTGCTGCCAAATCGGGGTGCACGCACGATTGTCCGTTTTTTAATTTTGTCCTTTAAACTGCGTGTTGCTCAACCGAAATCCGGTGGATGGGGTGGGGGATGATCTCCGGTTGTAATTTTGTTCTTTAAAGTCGCATGGCGCCAAATCCAGTGGTGGTGGTGGGGATTCTCTGATTTCCCCCCGTTAAAGCTGTGTGCGCCGAATCCCGAATATGTACAAGTCTACCCTAATACTTTGCATTTGGATCAGCTCCTATTCGGGGATATTGTATTTGGGCCGAATATGGCCCGAATATGCCTGAATATGTTGCAGTTCAGGTATCCTGAATTGCCAAGCCTAGTTAAGAATGCCAGATTAGCATCAAATCTCCACTTGTGCCATGGGTAGTTCCGCCTAACCTACCTAATAAGGGTTGTAGTGAGGATAACATGGAGGAGGGGAGAACGATATAAGCCACTTTGGGTTTCCATTGGGGAGAAAGGTGGAATACAAATGCGTTAAATAAGAGTAAATCCTCACTAGGCTGTTCCTGAGGTTCCATTAAGCTACAGGAACAACATTTCTGAGCTAGATTTGAGTAGCAGCTTAAAGACTGACAAGATTTTTGGGTTATAAGCTTTCAAGAGAAGTCAAACTCCCTTTGTCAGAAAAAGTTTTTTTGAAAACTTATACCCTGAAAATCTTATTGGTTTTGAAGGTGCTCCTGGACTTGAATCTATAGCTCTTTGACTGCAGACCACCCTGGTCATCCTCTGAAATATTTCAGAAGGCTCATTGGGCTGCATCAAAAGCATCTGCTGATGCTGTCTCTTAAGAAAAGGGTATTTTATTTTTCTTCATGGTTTGATTGCCTACTGGCCATTATCCTTACAACAACCCTGAAAATTAAACCATGTTATGATCTCCAGGATGTAAAGATCGGTCTTGGACTGAGAAACTGTGGCTTTGTTATATGTGTGGGGCACAAACTGGATTTATGTGAAATTTCAAACATTTCTACAGCCCATTGGCTCTTGTTTATTTTATTTTATTTATTTGTTTGTTTGTTTGTTTGTTTATAATCAGACTTATATACTGCCCTTCCCCCGAAGGGCTCTGGTTGCAGAGAGCTCTGCCATTGTCTGCTGTGGATGTCCGGGAAGATCTGTGATGACAAGACAACTTAAACGGGATTCTCACATCAATCCACCAGAGAGCACTCTACAGACGTTGGTGAAGCTCCACGGCCCCAGCTGCATAGTAATCCCCGCCACCTCCCAAGAGGCGTTGAGTAAGAGCACAGCTGCAAGATGAGCAGCTTTACAGTAGGGCACTTTTGGGTTAAGAAAACATTGACTTATGTCTGCAAGTGGTTTGAGGGTCAGTTACTACAAAGACAACCTAAGGAGGAGCAGGATGCAAAGCAAACATAACAGGGGATGATTCCAGAGATCCTGTGGATTGTTGGAGGCACGGAAATGTCAGCCGTCTTTATACACGGAGCTACCTACTAAGGAGCACATAAGAGCTCAGACTTAAATAATTGCTGTTGGGCTCGGATGCTTCTGCGGGTGTTTTATTTCTTTTTAGATCAGAAGTATAGATTGCAAGCTCCTTCAGGAGGCTGTATGAACAGCAGTGGAAATGAATGGCCATATTCTCTGCGAGAAGGAGAAAGCATAGCAATTGCAGTTCAGCAACCAGGTGTGGGTTAGTTTTGCTGACTGCAGATCTGACTTTTCAAGGTAGAGCCCTATTCGGGTGTGGTAGCACAAAGACCAACAAGATTCTCAGAGCGTAAGTTTTCGAGAGACAAAAGCTCCCTTCATCAGGTCGAAGCTTACAACCTGGAAATCTTGCCTGTTTTCTAGGGTGCTACTGGGCCCGAATCGTGCTCTTCTGCCACAGCCAGAGCTGTGGCGAGGGGGAACTGCACCCGGGCCACGTGTGTGCCCTGCACCCCTGCCACGTCCCCGCCTGCCCCAGAACACCCCTCCACTCCCCTGCCCCTGCATGTGCCCGAGGCAAGATGACCCACTCCGCCCCCTAGCAGCTACGCATCTGACCACAGCTTAGCCCAGACCTGGGCATTATATGGCCCGCAAGCCACATCCGGCCCGCCGGATGACTCTGACTGGCCCCCCTGCCTTGCTAGGGAGCGAGGCGCCTTTGAAAGCCCCGCAGAAGCCGGTTGCCTTGGCTGCCGGCTTCTGCGGGGCTTTCAAAAGCACCTCGCCCCCCTGCCTTTTGGCCCAGCCCTCCACAATATTTTCTGTTTCTTATGCGGCCCCATGGAAAAAATAATTGCCCACCCCTGGCTTAGCCCAACTACCCACCTGAAACTATTTTCAAGCCTAAGAAAGCTACTTATTGCCTATCTGTATAGTTTGGCACTGGATTGTGACTTTGCAAATGGGAGAACGCAAGCATTGCCAGCCAAAACAGATATTTTTTTCCTGCTTGAGCTCTTGTCACTTTCACTGCTGCCCCCGCCAATTTGTGTGCTGCCGCAGAAATTCTCCACGTCTCCATCATTTGGTGAAGCTTTTCCATGGAGGTTTCCTCTGCTTTCAGCTCATCCACATGCGATTTCGCTGTGAAAAGTCGATGAATAAAATTTGTTTTGCCTAGCAATCCCGCGCATGTGTGATTTTTCCTTTTTTTTGTTTTGAGGGGGATGTCTGCGAAACTACAGCGACACAAGTAAGCCCATATTGCAGCCTCTCTAATCAGGTTGGTGTAGCTTAACAGACATCCTCCTCAAAACAAAAAAAAGGAAAAACCACACATGTGTGGGATTATCAGCAAAACAAGCTTTATTATTGCAAATCATTGACTCTATGAAAACCCTGACAGAGCTTGATAAAGTAAATACGCTCTTAAACTGTAATGACCTTGACTGTTGTCTCGCAGTGGCAAAGTTTCTGGCTGAGGTTTGCAAACTGAACTTATGATCCAGTGTGAAGTTTTATCTAGTAATTTTAACTGTATTTATATTGTATGTTCTGTATGCCAATAAAGGCTTATTGAATTAAAAAAACGTTATTAATTCACTTTTTACACAGAAATTGCACGCAGATGAGCTGCAAGCAGAGGAAACCGGCATGGGGAATCTTCACGAAGAATCTGCTGGATGTGGATCAGTGTCATACCAGGCCTAAATGGCACGGTGTCATACCAGACCGGCTCCTCCCACCCCCTCTGTGCCCCACTTACGAGATCCAGCAGGGTGGGGCTCAGGGGCGGGGCTCAGATGGGTGCTGTGGCAGTAGACCATTTGGCAACCCTAAACTAAGTCTGTACAAAGCAAAGGAGTCAATGTAAGCAGTTCTACTAAGCTTCTGAACTGCCCCTAACCTGGAGTCTTCCTTCCTTTCTCTTCTGTGGCAGCACTGCTAAAAAAAACCTTTTGAGGAGGAATCCTTCAAAATATCAAGAGTCGGCATCTGCTGCCACTAAACCTCTGAATCGCAAGGTGTGTTCTTTTTTGGCAGAGAAAAAAAGCCAGAATTTGGAGAGCTCGTGAGTGTTGAAGGTCAATGGCATCTGCAGGTGCACGGCTGCCATTAATGTCTGGGCCCCACAACGGGATGGCAGAGCCAAGAGACAAATCCCAGAAGGGGAATAAATCAGTGGTGTGGAAGAAAATGCTGTGCCAAGACTCACACTCAATTGGTAGGTGCAGACTGGAGATGACCTTCGGGCCTAGGCCCTCTGCTGCCAACCATCCATCGTGACTGAAAGCCAACAGAGCCTTTTTCAGTAGGTTGCAAGAAGTTCTCATGGAATCCCTATTATAGAACACCTTACTTAACACGGGTGGCTGCCAGATGCTCCATAGCACCATATCCAAGCTATTGATGTCTCATAACCAGAGGTGCCTATGGATTTTGTGAACAGTTGAAGTTCACTATAGATATTTGCATTTTATTTTATACTGCTCCTTTGAATTGCCATTTGTAGGTCCATCACATTCGTTTAGGACTAGTTCTCTTTTTTGCTTGAACCCTGACCCATGGTATGTTCACCTTTGTGGTGGAGCTTCTTTCCAGTTGAAGTGGCAGATCATTGAAGATGTGTTAAGCTTTGCTGAAAAGAGTTTCCTTTTCAGACCATTTAGTGTGCATCAAACTGCATCAAACTGAGATATCAGAGACGCTTATCTCTGCTACAGTCCTGTATTCGTCTCTTTAAAAATGCCCTGTAGACTGATGATGAAGAAGGAGTTTGGATTTATATCCCCCCTTTCTCTCCTGCAGGAGACTCAAAGGGGCTGACAATCTCCTTGCCCTTCCCCTCCCCTCCCAACAAACACCCTGTGAGGTGGGTGGGGCTGAGAGAGCTCCGAGAAGCTGTGACTCGCCCCAGGTCACCCAGCTGGCGTGTGTGGGAGTGCACAGGCTAATCTGAATTCCCCAGATCAGCCTCCACAGCTCAGGCGGCAGAGCGGGGAATCAAACCCGGTTCCTCCAGATTAGATACACGAGCTCTTAACCTCCTACGCCACTGCTGCTCCCTATGATAAGTATGTTTATGGTTTGAATACAAGAGTGTCCCATTCGTCCTCTACCTGCTTGATCCCGAAATAAATGACTAGTTTTCACTTGGTATGCCTCCGTTAATTTCTGTGGAGTTAACCCAGATCAGCTTTTGTGGGTTTTCTGGGCTGTGTGGCAGCGATCTGGTAGATTTTGCTCCAAACGTTTCACCCACATCTATGGCTGGCATAGTCAACACATCTCACCAAGACACGCCTCTGAAGATGCCAGCCATAGATGCAGGGAAAACGTTAGGAGAAAAACCTACCAGACCACAGCCACACAGCCCAGAAAACCCACCTCACGCTGTGATTCCGGCCATGAAACCCTTCGACAATACATTACCCCAGATTGGAGCAGCAGTGGCGTAGGAGGTTAAGAGCTCATGTATCTAATCTGGAGGAACCGGGTGTGATTCCCAGCTCTGCCGCCTGAGCTGTGGAGGCTTATCTGGGGAATTCAGATTAGCCTGTACACTCCCACATACGCCAGCTGGGGGACCTTGGGCTAGTCACAGCTTCTTGGAGCTCTCTCAGCCCCACCTACCTCACAGGGTGTTTGTTGTGAGTGGGGAAGGGCAAGGAGATTGTAAGCCCCTTTGAGTCTCCTGCAGGAGAGAAAGGGGGGATATAAATCCAAACTCCTCCTCCTCCTCCTCCTCCTCCTCCTCTCCTCCTCCTCCTCCTCCTCCTCCTCCTCCTCCTCTTCTTCTTCTTCTTCTTCTTCTTCTTCTTCTTCTTCTTCTTCTTCTTCTTCTTCTTCTTCTTCTTCTTCACCTAATAGACACATTCTGGAGACATTCACTATTGTAAGTCTTTGATGGTTTTAAATGAGAATTAAAAACATCTCCAGAGGAGGATAGGTTTATTGATTACTGCTGCCCATGGCAGCCCCCATATTCAGAGGCAATATAATTCTGAGTGCCACTTGCTGTGTGTCTGGGGGGCTCTGACTGAGCCTTGCTAGAAAGAGAATGCCGAATTAGAGGAACCTTTGATCTAATCCTGCAGGGCTTTCCTTATGTGCTATTAGTACGCAGTGCATAAAACTAATTGTGCTCCAAAAGGACCCCAGTTGTGGGCTGGGATACCGTCGAAGGCTGGGATTTTACGAGCGCTTATTTAGGACTAAATCCCATTGAACTTGCAGGGACTTGCTCCTAAATTAATATGTACAGGTTTGGGCTGCAAATTGAGCTCACTTGTATATATTCCCTTGACTTGCTTAATTTGTGCCACTTCTGCTAATCGCCGGGAAAGGAAATGAGCTCCGCAGGGCCTGGAAGTCTGTTGCAATGTGGAAATGGTACAAGAATATACACTTCTGGGCTTCAGCTAGATGCTATCTCTTGACAATGCTGCACTCTACACGCTGTAGGCCAGTGATGGCGAACCTATGGCACGGGTGCCAGAGGTGGCACTCGGAGCCCTCTCTGTGGGCACGCACACACAGCGTTCATCATGTGGGTGGGGGGGGGTGGAAAATCACCGCCCCACACACATCTAGGCTGGCCTGGGCCACTGAGCACAACGTGCGCACACTGCAGTGAGCAGGGAGGACTCGGCTGGCGGGCCTGGTGCCTGTGCTCCGGGTGGCTGCTGCCTGGGGGGTGGGGGCAGAGGAGGCAGAGATGCTAGAGGGGCACAGAGCAGTGCGTGCAGGACTTGCTGAGGGCTAGAGCAGGCTGGCCCCTGCTCAAGCGGGTGGGGCAGAGGAAGAGGGAGCCAACCAGTTTTTTCTGAACGAAAACCTCAGCATTCAGGTTAAATTACCGAGTTGGCACTTTCTGATAAATAAGTGGGGTTTGGGTTGCAATTTGGGCACTCGGTCTCAAAACGGTTCGCCACCACTGCTGTAGGCAAACAACGAGCAAACCAAGATGTTTTCTCAGTCATGCTTGCTTAGCCTAATCCATAGAACTTCCAGGTTCTTGCAGCCACAGACTGGACCAGGAAGCAGCCTGCCTATGCAGACTGACAGCGTTACGACTGCCGCAAAGGTACCAGAATGCCGGCAGTTGGAGTGTAAGAACCCATGGCTAACCCCTGCTTGCTGAACCTTGCGAATGTACCCAAGATCCTTGCAGTGCAAATGGTAACACAGGAGGGGGGGAGGTGTCTCAGCAGGCCGCAGCTGGTGAAGAGCTCCATATCCTGCAGCTTCCTGAGTCACAGGAAATGTAGCAATTATGTTGTCAGAAAGTGCATCAAGTTGCAGCCACCACTGACCTAGTACTTGGATGGGTGGCCGTCAAGGAATTGGCCATGCTGGCAGGGGCTGATGGGAATTGTAGTCCATAACATCTGGAGTGCCAAGGGTTCGCCACCACTGACCTAGTACTTGGATGGGTGGCCGTCAAGGAATTGGCCATGCTGGCAGGGGCTGATGGGAATTGTAGTCCATAACATCTGGAGTGCCCAGGGTTCGCCACCACTGACCTAGTACTTGGATGGGGGGCCGTCAAGGAATTGGCCATGCTGGCAGGGGCTGATGGGAATTGTAGTCCATAACATCTGGAGTGCCAAGGGTTCGCCACCACTGACCTAGTACTTGGATGGGTGGCCGTCAAGGAATTGGCCATGCTGGCAGGGGCTGATGGGAATTGTAGTCCATAACATCTGGAGTGCCAAGGGTTCGCCACCACTGACCTAGTACTTGGATGGGTGGCCATCAAGGAATTGGCCATGCTGGCAGGGGCTGATGGGAATTGTAGTCCATAACATTTATTTATTTATTTATTTATTTATTTATTTATTTATTTATTTATTTATTTATTTATTTATTTATTTATTAGTCTTATAGACCGCCCAACCCCCGAAGGGCTCTGGGCGGTGAACAGCATAAAATAACAGGTACATAATAAACTATAAATAATTTAAGTTAAAAATGCAGCAATTAATAAACGACAGACAGCAATGCCCGTAACATCTGGAGTGCCAAGGGTTCGCCACCACTGTACTAGGTCATCAGCTGAAATTTGGGAAATTCCCGGAGATTTCATTAACAGTTTGAAGAAGGGAGGGATCTTATCTTGGTATACTCCCCCCCCCCCCGCCGCCAAACCCCACCATTTTCTCCAGTGAAAGTGATCTCTGTTGCTGCAGATCGGCTCTAATTCTGGGGAATCGCCAGGATCCGCCTGAAAGTTGGCAACCCTACATATCAGGGCTGACCTGCTTAGCTTCCGAGATCAGGCTCGCCTGGGCCATCCAGGTCATAAGAACATAAGAACATAAGAACAAGCCAGCTGGATCAGACCAGAATCCATCTAGTCCATCTAGCTCTCTGCTACTCGCAGTGGCCCACCAGGTGCCTTTGGGAGCTCACATGCAGGAGGTGAAAGCAATGGCCTTCTGCGGCTGTTGCTCCCGAGCACCTGGACTGTTAAGGCATTTGCAATCTCAGATCAAAGAGGATCAAGATTGGTAGCCATAAATCGACTTCTCCTCCATAAATCTGTCCAAGCCCCTTTTAAAGCTATCCAGGTTAGTGGCCATCACCACCTCCTGTGGCAGCATATTCCAAACACCAATCACACGTTGCGTGAAGAAGTGTTTCCTTTTATTAGTCCTAATTCTTCCCCCCAGCATTTTCAATGGATGCCCCCTGGTTCTAGGTCAGAGAGAACCCCCTGGTTCTAGGTCAGGTCAGAGCAACAATTCAACCCCAGTAAGGAAGTCATGCGTAATTCCGAAGTTTGCACAAGAAAAAAACGAAGACTGAATGAATGAGGGACTGAGGGGAAAAAATAGCCAATTCTGCTTGGGAAGCAGGGAAATAAATTTAATCAAAAATAAGCATCTGAGTATTTTGCAAAACAACGCCTGAAATGTATAATATCAGACACCTGGTGTGTTCCTGTCATGATGGGATTTAGATTTCTTTTTCATGACTAATCAGAGAAAAACAGGCAGCCGTGGGGAAAGCTGTAGGCCAGATGTTTTTGGAGAACTAAATCTAGTGAGAGGTGAAGTCAGCATTTGAAACGAAGGCCCAGGGAAGATTAATCACTGCCCCAGTGTCCAACAGGATTGGGCCTTCTCTTCTTTTCCCTTGTCCATGCCGATGCAGTGGGGAAAAAAAAGAGGAATGACAGAATTGCCTCTTCGAATGGCTGCCTAAACTGAGGACAGATGAAAATGATTTGGACACCTTTAAATAAAACAGAAATTGGGAATTGGGGAGGGGGGAGGGGGAACCCGTTAAAAGAAAGTACATAAACAGTTTGACCACAAACTACCAAGCTACGACTTGCTGATGGATATGTAAAATCAGTTGCCACATCTGTTTCCAGTGGAGAACAGAGAGAGCTGAAACAGTTAAGAAGCTCCATTTCCACACTGCAAATGTGTAGTTTTCCCTTGTAAAGAATCAAGCAACTTTCTCAAAACGCAACAACAGTTGCTGGGCATCAGGCTTTAAGAAAAAGACCAAGATGGCTCCATGAGCTCTGTTTGTCTGCCTCAAGGGGAGTAGGCAACACAACCTAGACAGCAGCAAATAAAGTGTTGCGAATGAAATTGTAGCTGGAAAGGAATCTTATAAGAACTTAGCTTAAGGTACCTAGGTCCCCACTCCGGCCCGGTCACCAGCAGGGGATGGGGGTAGCATTGCCATCTCCAGGGTAGGAAACTCCCAGAGCAGTGGTGGCGAACCTATGGCACGGGTGCCAGAGGTGGCACTCAGAGCCTTCTCTGTGGGCACGCGCAAACAGTGCTCCCCACACACATCTAGGCTGGCCTGGGCTGCTGGGCTCGATTATTAGCGTTAAACCTAAGACCTAGTTTTGGGGAAGCAGGGTAGGTAACCCTGTTAAGCGCTGTTAAACCCCACTGATTTTCATGCGAAGAACTAAAGCATGATCCTTTACTTGAGAGTAAGCTTGGTTGTTGGCAATGGGGCTTGCTTCTGAGTAAACCTTCCTAGGGTCATGATTCACCCGCTCAAAGAATTGCATGGTTGCTTCAAAGCAAAGTCACCTACTACCACCAAGCTTACTCCCAAGTAATGCATGCCTCGGAGCCAAACTTTTTTCTAAACTAAACCTCAGTATTCAGGTTAAATTGCCATGTTGGCACTTTGCCATAAATAAGTAGGTTTGGGGTTGCAATTTGGGCACTCGGCCTCGAAAAGGTTCGCCATCACTGTCCCAGAGGTTTAGGAATGGAGTTTGGGGAGGACAAGGTCCTCTGTGGGGTGCAGTGCCTCAGAGTCCACTCTCCAAAGTTGCCATTTTCCCAGGGGAGCTGATCTCTGTGGTCTGAAGATGAGCTGTAATTTAGGGGATCCCCGAGTCTCACCTGGAAGTTGGCTGGGATATGTCAATCCTACACAGGAAGTATAATAATAATAATAATAATAATAATAATAATAATCATCATCATCATCATCAGCAGCAGCAGCAGCAGCAGCAGCAGCAGCAGCAGCAGCAGCAACTGGAAAAACTTATGTATTTCCCAAGTCTATTTAACAACAACAACAACAACAATAATAATAATAATAATAATAATAATGAGGAGCAACTGGAAAAACGTATGTCTTTCGCAAGGCTATTTAATAATAATAATAATAATAATAATAATAATAATAATAATAATAATAATAATAATAATAATAATAATAATAATAATCCCCCCAAAGGGCACTACCTTGTTGTGGTGAGTTGGAGACTTGTGTGCTCCAATGAGTCAGAGGGCTGTACTGGAGGGCCACCCAAACCAGAGAGAGGCCTCTCTGATGAGGAGCCAGACTAAATGTGCCCAAAACCCAAAACCATGGTGAGAGACAAAGAGAAAAGAAACTTATATACCATTTCGGTCGTCGCCGAGGTCAACAAAGGACCGCTGGCTCTAGTGCTGGAGTACCTGGAGCACTTGGCGGAGAAAAAAAATGGAGCTACCAGGGACTCAGGATCTTCAGCTGAGCAACCAGGGCGGACTGAAGACTGCAGGACTACTGGAGAAGTACACGAACAAGCTGTCCGAGAAAATATTCGTATTGCAGAGAATAGAGAAATTATGGCTTGCTACTACAAATCAACCCCGTCAAAAAAGAGGATACCTCAAGCGAATGTACCCAAAGTCTGGAAAGAACTTCACCCCAGACACAGAAATTACTGAGCAAAGACTTGCTGATCAAAGAAGATATATTGAAAGGAACAAGGTTTTTAGTGCACTAGAAGCTAGCAGAAATCCAGCAAGGAAAGCACAGAGACAATGGTATTGAAAATATGCACCAGAGAAACACTCAAAAGAGAATTTCCAACAAAATGTGGCAACAATTCAAGGGACTGCAAGAGAGACAGAATATGAAGAGGGAGGGAAGAAACAACAATAATCCCACACCTCCAAAGGAACCAACCCAAAACAACCCAAAGTTCCCAATTTGACAAAAAGCAGCAGGGAAGAACTGATGCAGAAGATCCTAGAACACATGAACAAGTGAAAATAGAGCGTTACAAGATTGCCACCATTGAAGATTGTTCCCAAGGAAGGATCACTGCTCAATTCACTGAAGGATGCAAAACAAGGTCATTTGCTGGAATCAAAACAATGTCACTGCATGGAAACAAACCAGCTTATGTACAGCACTGCAGTAGTGATTACTAAAGAGCTAGGGGTAAAGAGATCCATCACCCAGAAAGAAGACCCGAGAGAAATAGGTACTCAAAAGTGGAAAATCAGACTGGGAAGAAAAAAATCAACCAAACTTCTGATGGGATGCCAGCAAACTGAAAAGCATGAAGGAGAAGAAGCTGAAAAATAGAGAAAATCAAGACGCAGACCTAGTTAAGAGATACCACCTGGACAAGGAAACTCAATGAGGCAATAGAGGGTGGTCAAACAACAGCTGGTGGCAGTTTCAAAGAAGATTGCAAGATTGAAGCAAGGGTTGCTCAATTCAAGCAGGAGATCCAACTTTCTACTCCAACCAAGAAACGATTCTACCAGAATGTAAGTGGAGATGTGAAAGCGAGAACACAGGAGGAGCCAGACAGAGAGAACAAACAATGGTGAGTTCTGGGAGAAACATTTGGGACAGCCCAAGAACTACAACCAAAATGCAAATTGGGCCCAAAGATGTGGAGAGCTGAACTTAGCAGCAACAACATGGACAACCTTGTAATAACAACTAAAATGGTTGGGAGAAAACGAGCAAAAAAAAGGTGAAGAACTGGACTGCCCCAGGCAATGATGAACTACATGGATTCTGGCTGGAGAAACTGACCAACTTGCATGAAAGAATTGCCCAACAGTTGAATCAGGTGCTGCAAACAGGCCAAATTGAAGAATGGATGACAACAGAGGAAAACGTTTCTGATAATGAAAGACCAAGAAAAGGGAGCAATCCCTAGCAATTACAGACCAATCACTTGCCTACCAACAACCTTTAAGCTGCTTGCTGGCATATTAGCTGATGCAATACAAGACCACCTGGAAGGAAAGGAACTTACACTGCCCCCAGAACAAAAGGAAACAAAGCGAAACAGTAGGGGAACAAAGATCAACTGCTCATAGATAAAATGATCCTTGAGAATTGCAAAAGAAGGAAAACCAACTTGCATGTAGCTTGGATTGATTACAGGAAAGCATTCAACTCACTGCCACACAGTTGGATACTTCATTGCCTGGAGATAATTGGAGTCAGTGAAAACATCAAGAAATTGGTCAGAATGCAATGCACACTTGGAAAACAGAATTAATAATCAATGGAGCAGGAATAGGGAAAGTCAACATCCGAAGGGAATATTCCAAGGAGACTCCCTGTCCCCACTACTCTTCATCATTGCTATGATTCCAGCTTTCTATAATTCTGAAGAAAACAGGTCAAGGATATCAGACAGCAAGAGAAACTCACCAAAATTTCACACCTTCTATACATGGATGACCCAAAAGAAGCTCTATGGAAAATCAAAAAGCAGAGATTGAGTCACTACTGAACACAGTGAGAGTCTTTAGCACTGACAGTGCAATGGATTTTTGGACTTGACAAGTGTGTGCAACTTTGGAACTCAGTAAAAAGGTAAACTTGCAACATGCACGAGGGTGTGAATATACCAAATGCCATAGAAATAAAGGAAACCTACCAGTGAATAGAAAGCTACAAAATACTTGGGGATACTGCAAACCCAGAGAACATCAAGCATGCAGAAGTCAAAGGCGCAATTAGGAAGGAATATCTTAGAAGGGTAAGAAAAATTTTGAAATCAAAGTTAAATGGAGGAAATACAATAAAGGCAATTAATACTTGTAGCGGTGCCTGTAGTGCAGCTACACTGCTGGCATAATTAACTGGACACAAGCGAATTGGACATCCTGGACAGAAAAAACAAGGAGAAAATTATGACCATCAATCGAGGCACTGCATCCAAGAAGTGATGTAGACAGACTCTACCTAGCAAGGTCAGAAGGAGGAAAGAGGAGCTGCTCCACATCAAGCAATCAGTAGAGGAGAGAAGAAAAGAGGCCTGACAGAATACATCCAAGAAAGTCAAGAGCCAGCATTGAAAGAAGTCCACAAGGCTGAGATGCTGAAAGCCAAAGAATCAAAAGAGTATAGAGTCCAACAGTTTAAAACACGAAAGGAGCAGTGGCTAAACAAGCCACTCTATGGGCAGTACTTTAAGAACATTGAAGGGAAGGTTGACAGCAAGAAAACAAGGGGAACTCTAAAGAAGGAAACTGAAGGCCTGATTTTTGCTGCCCAGGAGCAAGCATTACGGACAAATGCAATAAAGACACGAATCGAAAAGTCCTACAATGACCCAAAGGAGTGCGTCTCTGCAAAGAGGGTGAAGTGAAACCAAGTGGAGCACATCATCTGCTGTTGTAAGAAAAAATAGCCCAAACGTGACTATCTCGAGAGCGTCACAATAGGCTAGCAGCAATGGTTCACTGGAACCTTTGCAAAAGAGATACGGCCTGCCCTAGTAGCAAGACCTGAATGCGAGCACAAGCCAGAGAGAAGATCACAGAAAATGAAGAAGCAAAAATACTCTGGGACTTTAGAATACAGACAGACAGACACCTGGCACACAACACCCCAGACATAACAGTGATAGAGAAAAAACATGTTTGGATCATAGATGTTGCTGTGCCAGTTGACTAACAAGGAGTAGAGGACAAAGAGCTGGAAAGATCACAAAATACAAGGACCACCACAGATTGAAGTCCAGAGCGATTGTGGCAAAAGAACAGCAGTAATACCACTAGTAAGTGATTGCTCTAGGAGGAATCCCAAGAAATCTTGAAAGAAACATCTGGAAAGCCTAAACTTGGACAGAACATCAGTCCACATGCTGCAGAAAGCAGCTACTTCTAGGAGCTACCTTGCACATATTCTGCATAAATACCTCTAATATCCTATAGGTCCTTAGGAAGGGACTTCGATATTCAGAGATGAATTCAGACACTTGTGCTGTGCTTGTAATAGTGTATTATAATAATAATAATAATAATAATAATAATAATAATAATAATAATAATAATAATAATAATAATAATAATAGAGAAACAACTGGAAAGGAAACTTACGATCTGAGGATTGAAGGAGTTGAACTGCAAGAGACTCTGGCACAAAATAATAAAAGGTGGTCCCAGTGGTGATCGACACACTGAGTCTGCAGTGCCCTAAAGAGACCTTGGGCCTGGCACTTATGAGAAAACAATCGGCGCTGACAAAATCACCATATGTCAGCTGCAAAAGGCCACCCTACTCGGCTCTGCACGCATTATTCGTCGATACATCACACAGCCCTAGATGCCTGGGAAGTGTCCGGCGTGTGATGTAATACAAAATCCAGCATATTGATCTTGTTTGCTGTGTATAACTGTTTTTGTATCAATATAATAATAATTCTTCTCCTTCTCCTCCTCCTCACTTAGGGTTGCCAGTTCTAGGTTGGGAAATACCTGAAGATTTTTGGGGTGGACCCTGAGTAAGGCTGGGTTTGGGGAGGGATTTCATTGGAGCGCAGTACCATAACATTCTCCTTCCAAAGCAGCCATTTTCTTCAGGTGAGCTGATCTCTGTTGCCCGTAGGTCACTTGTAATCCTGGGATATCTCCAGCCATCACCTAGAGGTTGGCAACCTTAATCCCTCATGTGTTGTCCACTCCACCATTTCCAGTTATCCAGTGTTTCTCAGAGAGTGCCAGATGTGTAATTATTGGTCTGCAGAACAAAAGCTGTGGGTGTGTGCTTGATGTATGGCATTATTGGCTTTCAGTAAATCAGTTTTGTTATCTCAGTCCTTGAGTTTGTGTTGAGACTGAATGGTGTGTGAATGACAGAGATCTCCTAGAACTGACCACTCTTCCGCTGTCTTGAAGACTGAAGGTATTGGGGAAGAAGAGCATCAGGCTTGCAAAGGTGAGATGGGAAATGATTCCTTAGGAGGGATGTCTTCCTCAGATGATCAGCCAGTATCTTCTCACAGCGAGGACACCACTCTGAGGGTGAAGGAAATTGGATTTTTGGTAATACTCTATAAATCTACTCATTAGGGTGGTAATGTCTCCAAACCCCCTTCAAGTAAGATGATTCAGAAAGAAGGTATAGGGCCTTTCCCCACTTACCTTAAGCCCCGCGCTACTCTCCTCAAGTAGAGTGGGGTCCCCCGGCACTCCCCACAACAGGGGCGGCGACTGCGCAGCCGCCCCGATGCTGCCACTGTCGCGCCCCCTCAGCGCGTGGCATCCCTGGCGCTCTTGTAAACGGCGGGGATGCCCAGGCGTGCGCCAGGGGGGATCATGGAGGGGGGAATCATGGAGGGTGGGGAAACGCCCATAGACCACTTATGGAACCAGAGAATTGACAGCAATGTAATCTGATTTGTCAGTGATCAGGGCAGGGGTCTGCAACCTGTGGCTCTCCAGATGTTCATGGACTACAATTCCCATCAGCCCTTGCCAGCTGAACATCTGGAAATGCTCATGCCAGTCCATGAACATCTGGAGAGCCACAGGTTGCAGACCCCTGGATCAGGGTAATCAAAGTAGTTTCTGCGGGGAAAGCTGGATTTGAAAAACAACCACTTTCTCAAGCATCTTGCCTACAGATTGGATGGAAGTTAAATTAAATCTCTAGGATCCTAAGTTTTTTTTTTCAAAGGAACACAACCATTTTACCAGTGCTTTGATTCAAATCGAATGCATGGATGTAATCTCAAATGAGATACTGATGAATTGTACCATTCATTGGCCCAGATGCTTTCTAGCTGAAAGGCTATTTCTGGATAAGCCCAGGAAGGAAGACTGGGTTTTTCCCAAGGGGCTTCTAATTGCTATCATCAACAGCATAAATAAATCAATCTCCTGGAATCTTCTCCACACATATTTCAGAAGATAAAGGGTCAATCATGGAGAGAGAAGGAGAGCCAATATGGTGTCAGGGTTAGAGTACTGAGCTAGGACTGTTTTGACCAGTGGTCAAATCCTCCTTGCCATGAAGTTCATCAGGTGTCCTTGGAACAGTGACCGTCCCCATCAACTAAAACTACTTTGAGGGTTGTTGTAGGAATCAAACAAAGGAGGGGAGTATCCTTCATACTGCCTTGAACTCTAGCGAGGAAGGGTGAGATTAAAATGTAGTCGCTAGTTGACGAGCTTTCTTGCTCCTTCTCTACTCGTTTTTCTCATTCCTCCCTGTCTCCAGTAGAAATTTTACAGGGGGCACCAGCCTACACACAATTTCTTCCATGTCAAACTGTAGCCCAGCCAAGGCCTCGGCAATTTGTGACCCACAGCAACAACTGGTGGCTACTTGATACACTCCTCAATTTCATAATTTCGTTCAAGATATAATGACAAGGTCCATATGAGACTTCAAACTAATAAGTTCCAAAAATTTCTTGATATGTCCATATTTGTATGGTTTCAAAATGGAACTAACTGTATTTTCACCAACTGTACTGACAAACAATCGCTCACAAGTCCACATGAGACCACACTGTTCAATTCCAATGGAAATTTTATATCTCCATTTTTTTGTAATTCCCAAATTGAACTTCACAACAGAGCTGATATCTCCTGTGCCTTGAGTCCATTCATAGATGGTACATGGAAAAATGAGAATCCTGTATAGAATCGCACCACGCGTCTGAATGCGTTTTCAAAGGTATTTTCCTCAGTATACCGATTCTCAATAGCTTGATTTCATCCTGGGGTTAACATTCTTCTATAGTGTCATCTTTCCCCTAGAGAATACTGGCACTTTATATATATTATGCACTTTATGCACTAATTATGCACTTTAATTATGCACTTTAATTTTCTCATTATAGTATATTAGAATAAGGTTAGAATTAGTGTAAGTGGATTTACATGTGTGCAATAACAATGAAAAAATAACTTTAAGTAAATGTTGCTTTGAATTATTGTAAATGATGTCTACATACAAATCCAGGTCAGTGTGCCAATTTTGAATTTTTGAGTTGTTCGGTTCTATTGCATTGTGCTTGGCACACTGTTTTCTATCTTGTGGACACTCCTCAATTTGTCTGTTTCACAAACTATTCAAAAGTTGTATGTAAGTATTTGTCTTTGCTTGGGCAAGTACGTGTTAGGATCTGGTTCACGGCTTGGGGGATCATAAGTTGTGCCAGCCTGCTCTTGTACAGTTGATTTTGATTATCAGAAACTAATTGCCTCGTACAAATTCACGTGGCAGAAGAGGGAGCTCCAAATCTCTCCTTCCCTCTTGTACGCTCTAAACTTCAAATCAACCCCCCTCGATAAGGCTTGCAAACATTACCACTTTGTTCCATGGATCTTGAGTCTTCGGTTACAAGCATGCATCATTTCACATTCTGCTGAGGAGGTTGATGTTTTGGCAGTGAAGGTTGTTGATGTCTTTATGGATGGAAAAAATGGGTTTTGCATTATATCAGATATCTCACAAGATGCAATGTTGGGATTTGGAGATCTGATCTCTTGGAAAATGTATCAGAGAAGCCAGCTCTTTTCTTGTTTGTCTTTTGGAAGAGATCCTGATCTTGGATGACTTGCCACTAAAGCGATCATAAATTAAGGAAAGCGTTTTCTAGATTAATCCATATTTACCACAATGAAGAGTGAACACTAAATCATATTCATCAGAATGAGAAGGTTGACAGGTGTTGGGGCGTTCAGCCAATGGTGAGTGTCACGGTATTATTTAGTTTGCAAACCACCACTCCTAATGTGAAGTTCTGAAGACCCAACTTTAAGGGAATTACATTAAGAGGAGTCTTGCAAGAGGGAAGCAAAATTCACAAAAGGCTCCAACCTGTCCAAACTATATTGGTAGGCTGACCTAATACCAGCAGGTATAAGGTATAAGGAACCATAAGCAGAGGTGGGATCCAGCAGGTTCTCACAGGTTCCCGAGAGTAGGTTACTAATTATGTGTGTGTGCCGAGAGGGGGTTACTAATTGGTGATTTTGCCACATGATTTTTGCCTTAGCTACGCCCCTCCTCTCAGCAGTAGCGCGCAGAATTTGAAGCAGTGTAGCAGGAGGTGCACCGGCGTGTGTGGCAGCCTGTGCCTGCGTGCATTCGTCTCCCGCCCAAGGACTGGCGCAACGGCTGCGTCCTTGCCACAGTCCCGCCCAGGAATGCCCCGCCCTGGAATGCCTGGCCACGCCCCTGCCGTGCCCCGCCCAGACCCATTGGCGCTACGCCACTGTTTGAATCCCACCACCATGGGAACCTGTTACTAAACTTTTTGGATCCCACCACTGACCATAAGCCCTATATACCATAAACCTATAATAGTTTGTTGAATTGTCATGGCTTCCATTACATACACCAGTATGAAAAGGGGTTACCCTCATTTGTCTTCCCACTGCCCAGTGCCTTGAGGGGGTTTTCCCTCAAAAAACAACACACCTCTAATGGACCATACAGCTCGGACTGACCATCTTTCTTTTTTCCCCCTCTGTCAGAACAGATTTTTAGTAACATGGAGGTGTTTTACTCTCTAAGTTTTCCGAACTTCATCCTTAAATTAAACAGAAAAGAAAAAGTATTTAGCCACTCATCCCAGGCACTTTTCAGTTAGGCAGAGAAGCAGCTCTGAAGGGACACCAAAATAATCCGTTTGCTTTCTGTCAGGAAATAATAAATTGGCACCAGAGCCTTATAATGTTAAACCGTGAATTTTTTAAAAAATTATTTACAGGAACCAAGTGAAAGAGTTTACTGGCAAAGGAATGAATATAAAATATATGTATGTAAGAAGCTGATTTTTGAGGGGTTATTATTTACAAGTTGTTTTAGTAACTTTTTCCAGTTGATACAAGTTTCATACAGGTTGCTATCCTAGTGCCTTCCCATTGTTACAGTCACTTCAAGACAAAAACATTTAGATACTCCCATACAGGGGCAGAGCAAGGAGGAACTGTGCTTGGAGCATGCGCGCACCCCACACCCCTGCCCCGGTGCCGCCCGCCCTGCCCCAGGGTGTCCCTCCACACCCCGGGCACGCCCCCGCACCAAGACATGCTTCCTGGCCCTGTGAGTGCTACGCCATTGCTCCCATATAAAGGTTACAGTGTTCTGTTTGGCTTTCTAGCCCTTTATTTAAAAACCTTAATTTCTATTCTCAGGATGGTATAATTCACACTGTTCCTTAAACACTATCTCTAAGACAGTCTTTCCACTAGAGTGGGTCTCTCACATGGTTCTTCTCATAGAAGGATGGCTACTCTCCTTCAGGAAGCTCCAATCCTCTCCAATCCCCCAGGAACTCCCCGGCTCCATATCTGAGTGAGGTTCTCCTCAGAGAAAGCTACCAAGCCACCTGAGTGATTAATCAGTGTTACTGTGTTATGATTAACTCCAGGACAGAGATGGAGCTTCCATGCGGTGGCCTGGGGACAAACGCCCCAGGTGGCTCCATTCAGTCATGTGGGGGGGCAGAAAATCACCCCCCATATGGCCACCCGCCCGCCCTGGGGCAGTGGTGCCTCACTGGCACTGCTCCGGGCCTCTAAAAGCCCCATTGCCCCCCTCTCCACCTCCAGCAAGTCCTCTTGGGCTCACCCGCCCCCCAACCCTGCTAGGAAGCCTGGGCCCTGCCACCTCCACCCTAACCTACAGCTTCCCGCCCTTCCCCCACCCAAGCCTCATTTTCTAACCTTCCCCCACCCCTACCCTCACTTTGCCTCCCCGACCCCAATACTAACTCCCAACCCACTCTCACCTACCAACCCCCAGCCACTTTCCACCCTCCCCCACTCCAATCCTAATCTTTGCACCCTCCTCCCACCCCTAGTCACACCTTCCAATCCTCAGAGAAAATGGAGAGTGGACTCCCTGGTGTGATGCTCTCCTGAGGTCCCTTCTCTCCTGAAACTCTGTCCTCCCCATGTTCTGCCCCCAAATCTCCCGGTATTTCCTAATGCAGAGCTGGCAACCCTGATGGTAGTCTACCTATCAATGTCTGCCAGAGCTACTAAAACTGTTTCTGTCACAAATCCAGGCCTGAAGTCAGATCAAAACGAGCCAACAAACTGCCTGGCATCCAGGTAAACCTGAAGTTGCTGCCCCGGCATACAAGATTCGGTGTCACGAAATATCTCCCTGCACCCTGCCGAGTAATGCTAAAGAAAATCTCCAAGCCATTTTTAGCCTTCATCTTTGGCTAATAATTTGTAGGGACTTCATTTCTCTTCAGCAGAGGCCTCTGAAGCCAAGTCTCAGTCATTTCGGCTGTTTTTCAGCCTCGACTGTTTTCCCCTCCCTGAGAACTGTTTTCTCAACATACCTCGCTTAAAGGGTTTGCTCGCTTTCCGACAGCATTGCCGTCATCCGGAAGGAATGCATCAAATCTGGTGTCAATAAGCTTAATTGGTGTGAACGCCTGATTGGGTTTGGGGAGCTGAGGTGGGTTTTGTCTCTGCCCAGCTGCAAAAGGATAATTAAATGCCAACGGAAACCTTCCCTTCCCCACCCCATGTTCATAGTTAACATTCACCTGCCAAAGAGGCAGGAAAGGGGTGGCCAGCTGCAGATTCCGGAAATTTTGGGGATGGAGCCTGGGGAAGGGGAGTGCTATACATCTATCCTCCAAAGCTATGGTGACCAGATGGTCACCTTTGTAAACCAGGACGGACCGCGCGTGCATGCGTGCGCAGCCGCAGGAGTGCACAGCCTTCTGGGGTGCTCCCGTTTCCCGCCCTGTCACAGAAGGCCGTGCGCTCCTGCGGCTTCGTGCGCAGGAGGCTGCCGCACTGCCTTGTGCCCCAGAAGGCAGTGCGGCAGCCTTTCAAAAATCGGGACACTTGAAAAAACCCGCGGGGCGTGGGACAAATTGTTTTAAGGCGGGACTGTCCAGACAAAAGCGGGACGTCTGGTCAGCCTATCCAAAGCGGCCATTTTCTCCAAAAGATCTGATCTGTATAGTCTGAAGATCAGTTGTAATTCTGGAAGATCTCCTGCCTCTACCTGAAGGTTGGCATCTGTGGGGATGGTCCACTTACTGCTCCTGTTCTCCACTAAAAATCTCTGGTCCAGTAAAACTGCCTCTGGGAACATAATGAAGATGACAGGACAGCCCCCACCCCACCCTCCCAATGGCTACTAGGTGCTCAGAAAGCAGTGACATGGGGGGCGGACGGGGGGAGAACACACCTTCATCCACTGTCTTGCTCATCAAACTCCTCCATTGGTCTGGATTCTGTCACCAAGATGGTCAGAGGTTGAAAGTATTACATTCAGTGAAAAATGATGGTGTTTGGCCTGTAGCTTTCTCCAGCTGTAGCTGGTCTGAGATAAAAAAATCCATGCGCATATTTAATTCATTTGTATCTCACCGTTTTCCCCAATGGAACCCCAAATGGCTTACATGAATTGTCCTCTCTTCCATTTTATCTTCACAGTAACCCTTGTGAGGGAAGTTCGGCACTCCCAACTACAGGGGCGGCGACAACGCAGCCACCCCAACGCTGCTGCTCTCGCACCCCCTCAGTGCGCGTCATTTCCGCTCCTCTTCAGAACGTGGCCACAGAGTAAAACATTACAAAATCATACAACAGCCTAAAAAGAAATAAAATTAACAACCATTAAAAGCTCAACCAGAGCATACAGGTTGCACCCTAAAACAATCCAGATAAACAGGCCTCAAGCTAGAAGCAGAGGGTAAAAACTGCCAACCCCCCAGAGGGCAAACAAGAGAGGCAACATCACAGTTAGAGTGAGATACACAGCACCCCCCCAGTGTCCTGGCATGCAGAAGTATTCCAGCACTTTACTCGTCTACTTTTTACAGCGAAATTGCACCTGGATGAGCTGCAAGCAGAGGAAACGTCTGTGGGGAATCTTCACAGAGAATCTGCTGCAGCCACAAGAGCTCTGTGCAACAGGTGGGGAAAAGATCTGTTTTGGCTGGCGATGCCTGTGTTCTCCCATACTGTAGAAACACAAAATGCCAAAATGGAACTTTTTATAACGTCCTAAAGATTTTTATTTATTTATTCTGTGTGGAATCCACCAGTGAAAGCAGAATGTGAAGGAATTGCTTCTGCCACTGCCTTCAAGTTCTCTCTCGTTGGCTCCCACCATATCATGACTCCTTCTCTCCCAAGAGGGACAGCGGAGCAGGAGAGAGTTGTCCTCCACTGCTGCCAGGACCCTTTTGTTCCCAGAGGCCCTTGTAGCATCATGGGAGTATAGGGTTGCCAGACTCCAGGTGTGGCCTGGAGATCTCCTATACTCACAGCCAGTCTCCAGATGATAGAGATTGGTTCCCCCTGAAGAAAATGGCTGTTTTGGAGAGTGGGCTGTGTTGCATCACAATGTTGTGTGGAGCACTCTCTCCAGACTCTACCGTCAACACTCCCAAGAGTCTTCCAGCCTAGAGCTGGCAACCATATCTAGGGTCAGAGTAGGGCTGCCAACCTCCAGGTAGGTCCTGAAGATTTCTAGAAATTACAACTGTTCTCCAGACAACAAAGATTAGTTCCTCTCGAGGAGGAGTTCTCCAGCTTGAAGGGGGCGGCTCCAAGCCGGGGAAGGGGTGAGAACTTAGCACAGTGTAGTAGTAGTGACTCTGGCCATCTGCCCTTGAGATAGCCATAACTGTGCCCAGAGTACTTGTATCTTGTCTAAGGTGACCAGATTTTCAAGTTTTAAACGCGGGATGCGCGCACGCGTGCGCACGCAGCCGCAGGAGCGCACTGCCTTTTGGGGCGCACTGCCCTGTCACAGGGCGGGAAATGGGAGCGCCCCAGAAGGCAGTGCGGCAGCCTTCCAAAAATCGGGAGAATTAAAAAAACCCCACGGGACGCGAGACAAATTGCTCAAAAGCGGGACTGTCCCACCAAAAGCGGGACGCCTGGTCACCTTGATCTTGTCCTGTCCCTGAACCCCACTTTTTCTCATCTATTGTTGCAAGTAAGCGTTCAATTCTGCCCCTAAACAGGCAGAAGAGGAAGAAAGGGGGCTGGAGTTGCCAACTCCAGGTTGGGAAATTCCTGGAGATTTGGGGCGGCGGGGGGTGTTGGTCAGGGGAGGGGATGCAACAGTATAATGCTGCAGAGCCCACCCTCCAAAGCAGCCATTTTTCTCCAGGGAAATTGATTTCTGTCATTTAGAGATCAGTTGTAATTCTAGGAGATCCCCAGTCCCCACCTGGAGAATGGCAACCTGGGGAACAAGGCTAATAGGCTGATGGGTCCAAAGCAAGTAAGGCTACTGAGCATCCATTGCTGCCATTATTGCCTTCTCTGGGCATAGAGCAGAGGTCATTGGGGGTCGTTGGGAATGTCCTGCATAATGCAGGAGGTTGGACTAGAGGACCCTCCAGATCCCTTCCAGCTCTATGCTTCTGTGTTTCAAAGGGAGCAGAGCATCTCCAGGCAGTCATTTAAAAACCCAGCACAGTTCTCTGCCTGACGACTCCTCCGGCTGGAATTCCCCAGCTGGAGCTCCAGAGATATAATTTCATCCCCAAAAGCAGCTGTGTAGGGGAAGAGCGGGAGCCAGCCGATGAGGCTGGATTGGGGAGGGCTGGGTTGTGCAAACAACATCAGAGCCTAGACTCTTACAACACTACACATATCACATCACCCTACAACATAGTCAAGGTGACTAAACGATGTCTTCTTCACTCGGTCCTATGTCTTCATCCGTATAGGTACTTGGACGGGACCTCTTCTTTGAAGATAATCAATCACTTATCAATAGCTGCATATACTGCATTCCAGTCAGTAGAAGTAGGTCTATATGGCAATGCGGACCGGTCTGAGCCAAATCCGTCAATTAAATATCCAATAATAAACGGGTTGCGCTACTGTAACAGTTTTCGATAGATTCTTCTTCAGATTACAATTCTTCAATCTTAATCGGGATAATTACTCAAGGTGACTTCCTCACCTTGATATTTAATTGACGGATTTGGCTCATACCGGTCTGCATTGCCATATAGACCTACTTCTACTTGGCCAGAGTAGCGCGCAGCAGAAGGTAAGTGGGGAAAGGCCCAAGAACTCTGTGCAGCAGGCAGGAAAATAGATCCATTTTGATGGGCGAAGCTTGTGTTTTCCTGTGCTGTGGGAACACAAAATCCCCAAACGGATCTTTTTTATAACATCCTATAGATGTTTATATTTATAGTGTGTGGAATCCACTATAGTCTAATAGATGTTTTGATGTCACATCACCCCATGGGCAGTAATGACCTTTACCTTTTGTGTTACTGTGGGTTTGATGCTAATTTTGTTAGGTTGGACAGGTTTCTATGATTTTGTCATCAACATCACTTTCACTCCCTGTTTGTGCATCAACAGCAACCATGTTCTAATTTTTCCTGAACATTAATACAAGGCTGTTGCCACACAGGTCATGTTTCCAACATTACCAGTGAAGATGACTTGTCCTGTTCCAGCTGTTGAATTCCATGGTTGAGTAGCCATGAGAAGCATCCCTTTGAACCTGCCCCGGCAAAGCCCCTAAATCCAGCCTTGTTAGGTAGGACCCCGTCTAGCTTGCCAATGGTGATAAAATGGATTGACTGAAAGCAGGGGGAACTTATCCCCCGCAAAAGTAGATTTTGTTGGAAAATATCTTAAATGAAGTTGGGGTGTGTGTGTGTGGATAGGCAGGTTGATAGCACAATGGCTGTAGGGTTGCCAACTCCAGGTTGTGAAATTCTTGGAGATTTGGGAGTAGAGTGTGGGGAGAACAGGATTTGGGCAAGGGAGGGACCTCAACAGAGCATAGTGTCATAGATCCTAACCCCCAAAGCAGCTGGGAATTGATCTTTTGAGTCTGGAGAGCAGTTGGAATTTTGTGAGAACTTCCAGCCACACCTGAAGGTGGACAACCAAAGGTTGTTTTCCCACTTACCGTCTGCTGTGCGCTACTGCCGCCAAGTAGGGCGGGGTCCCCTGGCACTCCCCACTACAGGGGCGGTGACAATGCAGCCTCCCCGACGCTGCCGCTGTCGCGCCCCCTCAGCGCGCGTCATTCCTGGCACTCCTCAAAACGGTGCCTTTTGATGACCACGCGCAGAGCACGGGGTCCTGGGGAAGCCTGGGAGTGCGCCAGAAATGACGCGCGTTGAGAATAGCGCGCAGCACAGGGTGGTCGAGGTAAGTGGGGAAACGACCCTAGTTTGGGACACTGTTGTGCCTCCCAAGCAAAATAAGGTTGCGAGGGGGTACGAAATGGAACTAGTAGAGTGCTTTGAAAATATGGACTATGTTATGTTGGACCTATATCTTCTATCGATCTGGGACTCTAATGATGCTATATTACAAAGACATAAAACAGTCCTTTATTATTTAACAACAGCAGCAAGAGTAGTGATAGC